>NC_136069.1:51629536-51642036 GCF_964261635.1 Lissotriton helveticus
GGTGGAGCGGCAGCCCGGGGGACCGGGCCCAGGGCCGGAGCGCCCGACCCGGGGCCCCGACCGGGCCCCTGGACCCAGCCGGGGCTCCCAGGCCCGGAGGCACAGGGGAAGCATCCCCGGGCCCGCCGGACCCCGTCCCGGGCACCCTGCCCCACGGCAGGACCCAGGACGGAGCCCGGGGTGGGGAGGCCACCCTCCCCGGGGCCCTCAGGGGCCCCGGATGGAGCTCCTGAACACAGACAAGCAAGGGGAGGCTCCCCGGGCACATCGGAACCCCTTTCCGGGCCCTTGGCAGTGCGGCAGGCTGGGAGACAGGGCCCAGGGCCTGAGCACCCGACCCGGGGCCCGCCCGGGCCCCTGGACCCAGCCGGGGCTCCCAAGCCCGGAGGCGCATGGGACGCCTCCCCGGTCCCTCCGGACCCCGTCCCGGGCACCCTGCCACGCAGCAGGACCAAGGACAGAGCCCGGGGTGGGGAGGCCGCCCTCCCCGGGCCCTCAGGGGCCCTAGCCACTGCTCCTGAACCCAGCCAAGCAAGGGGAGGCTCCCCGGGCACATCGGAACCCCTTCCCGGGCCCTTGGCCGTGCGGCAGGCTGGGAGACAGGGCCCAGGGCCTGAGCACCCGACCCGGGGCCCGCCCGGGCCCCTGGACCCAGCCGGGGCTCCCAAGCCCGGAGGCGCATGGGACGCCTCCCCGGTCCCTCCGGACCCCGTCCCGGGCACCCTGCCACGCAGCAGGACCAAGGACAGAGCCCGGGGTGGGGAGGCCGCCCTCCCCGGGCCCTCAGGGGCCCTAGCCACTGCTCCTGAACCCAGCCAAGCAAGGGGAGGCTCCCCGGGCACATCGGAACCCCTTCCCGGGCCCTTGGCCGTGCGGCAGGCTGGGAGACAGGGCCCAGGGCCGGAGCACCCGACCCGGGGCCCGCCCGGGCCCCTGGACCCAGCCGGGGCTCCCTAGCCCGGAGGCGCATGGGACGCCTCCCCGGTCCCTCCGGACCCCGTCCCGGGCACCCTGCCACGCAGCAGGACCAAGGACAGAGCCCGGGGTGGGGAGGCCGCCCTCCCCGGGCCCTCAGGGGCCCTAGCCACTGCTCCTGAACCCAGCCAAGCAAGGGGAGGCTCCCCGGGCACATCGGAACCCCTTCCCGGGCCCTTGGCAGTGCGGCAGGCTGGGAGACAGGGCCCAGGGCCGGAGCACCCGACCCGGGGCCCGGCCGGGCCCCTGGACGCAGCCGGGGCTCCCAAGCCCGGAGGTGCATGGGACGCCTCCCCGGTCCCTCCGGACCCCGTCCCGGGCACCCTGCCACGCAGCAGGACCAAGGACAGAGCCCGGGGTGGGGAGGCCGCCCTCCCCGGGCCCTCAGGGGCCCTAGCCACTGCTCCTGAACCCAGCCAAGCAAGGGGAGGCTCCCCGGGCACATCGGAACCCCTTCCCGGGCCCTTGGCAGTGCGGCAGGCTGGGAGACAGGGCCCAGGGCCGGAGCACCCGACCCGGGGCCCGGCCGGGCCCCTGGACGCAGCCGGGGCTCCCAAGCCCGGAGGTGCATGGGACGCCTCCCTGGTCCCTCCGGACCCCGTCCCGGGCACCCTGCCACGCAGCAGGACCAAGGACAGAGCCCGGGGTGGGGAGGCCGCCCTCCCCGGGCCCTCAGGGGCCCTAGCCACTGCTCCTGAACCCAGCCAAGCAAGGGGAGGCTCCCCGGGAACAACGGAACCCATTCCTAGGCCCTTGGCAGTGCGGTAGGCTGGAAGACAGGGACCAGGGCCGGAGCACCCCACCCGGGGCCCGCCCGGGCCCCTGGACCCAGCCGGGGCTCCCAAGCCCGGAGGCGCATGGGACGCCTCCCCGGACCCATGGAGCCCGTCCTGGGCATTGAGCCATGCCGTTGGCCTGGAGATGGGTGCCCCGGACGCCCGGGGGAGGTCTGTCTGGGACACATGGAGCCCGTCCTGGGCATTGAACCATGCCGTTGGCCTGGAGAAGGGAGCCCCGGACGCCCGGGGGAGGACTGCCCGGTACCCGTGGAGCCCTTCCCGGGTACTTTGCAACGCCGTTGGCCTCCTGGAGATGGGTGCCCCGAACGCCCGGGGGGTGGGCTGCCCGGGACCCGTGGAGCCCGTCCTGGGCACTCTGACCTGCTGTTGGCCCGGGGGAGGGACCCCAGACGACCGGGACCCGTGGAGCCCGTCCTTGGCACTCTGACAAGCCGTTGGCCCGGGGAAGGGAGCCCCAGACGACCGGGACCTGTGGAGCCCGTCCTGGGCACTCCTGTATGCCGTTGGCCCGGGGAAGGGAGCCCCGGACATCCGGGACCCGTGGAGCCCGTCCTGGGCACTCCTGTATGCCGTTGGCCCGGGGAAGGGAGCCCCGGACGTCCGGGACCCGTGGAGCCCGTCCTGGGCACTCTGAAATGCTTTGGCCCGGGGAAGGGAGCCCCGGACACCCGGGGGGGAGGACTGTCCGGGACCCGTGGAACTCGTCCTGGGCACTCTGACATGCCGCTGGCCCGGGGAAGGGTGCCCCGGACGCCCGGGGCCCGTGGAGCCCGTCCTGGGCACTCTGACAAGCCGTTGGCCCAGGGAAGGGAGACCTGGACGCCCGGAACCCGTGGAGCCCGTCCTGGGCACTCTGAAATGCTTTGGCCCGGGGAAGGGAGCCCCGGACGCCCGGGGAAGGACTGCCCGGGACCCGTGGAACTGGTCCTGGGCACTCTGACATGCCGCTGGCCCGGGGAAGGGTGCCCCGGATGACCGGGGCCCGTGGAGCCCGTCCTGGGCACTCTGACATGCCGCTGGCCCGGGGAAGGGAGCCCCAGACGCCTGGGGCCCGTGGAGCCCGTCCCGGGCACTCTGCCATGCCGTCAGCCTGGATGGAGCCCCGGACGCCCGGGGGGGGGGGCGAAGGCCCGGGACGCATGGAGCCTGTCCCGGGCACTCTGCCATGCCGTCGGCCTGGATGGAGCACCGGACGCCCGGGGGACGACTGCCCAAGAGCCATGGAGCCCGTCCTGGGCAATTTGACATGCAGTTGGCCTGGAGGAAGGAAGCTCCGGGTGGCCTAGGGAGGTGTTGCCCAGGCATATCCCATCTGGTCCCCATGGCAGAGAACCACCAACCCTGGTGGGGTGTCCGGGCATACCCTGCCACATAGTAATCCGGAGGCAAATTACCCCCCTTTCTTGCAATCTGTGCACGCGAGGTGACAGAGGGGACCCAAGGCGTGAAAGAACCCGACCTCATGGAGCCCTCGCTGGGATCCGGGAGGCGAATGGCACCTCATTAAGACTTCCAGGGAAGTTCGGCCATCTGGTCCCCCCCATAGGAAAGCGTTGCGGGCGACCAGATGCCCGAGGGGATCCGGGCGACCAGATGGCCGAGGGAATCTGGGCGACCAGATGGCTGGGCATGGAGGTGAAGCCGCCTGGACTCTTCCCCACCCCGTCCCCGTCCCGGGACGAATGCCCGGGACGCATGGAGCCCGTCCTGGCCACTTGACGTCCCGTCCTGGGCATTGAACCATGCCGTCGGCCTGGAGAAGGGAGCCCCCGGACGCCCGGGGGAGGACTGCCCGGTACCCGTGGAGCCCTTCCCGGGTACTTTTCAACGCCGTTGGCCTCCTGGAGATGGGTGCCCCAGATGCCCGGGGGTGGGCTGCCCGGGACCCATGGAGCCCGTCCTGGGCACTTTTACATGCCGTCGGCCTGGAGGTGGGTGCCCTGGACGCCCGGGGGAGGCCTGCCCGGGACCCGTGGAGCCCCTCCCGGGTACTTTGCCAATGCCGTTTGCCTCAAGGAGATGGGTGCCCCGGACGCCCGGGGGAGGACTGCCCGGTACCCGTGGAGTCCTTTCCGGGTACTTTGCAACGCCGTTGGCCTCCTGGAGATATGTGCCCCGAACGCCCGGGGGGAGGGCTGTCCGGGGCCCATGGAGCCCGTCCTGGGCACTGTGACATGCCGTCGGCCTGGAGGTGGGAGCCCCGGACGCCCGGGGGAATGCTGCCCGGGACCCGTGGAGCCCTTCCCGGGTACTTTGCCATCCCGTTGGCCTCCTGGAGATGGGTGCCCCGGACGCCCGGGGGAGGTCTGTCCGGGGCCCATGGAGCCCGTCCTGGGCAGTGTGACATGCCGTCGGCCTAAAGGTGGGAGCCACGGACGCCCGGGGGAAGGCTGCCCGGGACCCGTGGAGCCCGTCCCGGGTACTTTGCCGTCCCGTTGGCCTCCTGGAGATGGGTGCCCCGGACGCCCGGGGGAGGTCTGTCCGGGGCCCATGGAGCCCGTCCTGGGCAGTGTGACATGCCGTCGGCCTAAAGGTGGGAGCCCCGGACGCCCGGGGGAAGGCTGCCCGGGACCCGTGGAGCCCTTCCCGGGTACTTTGCCATCCCGTTGGCCTCATGGAGATGGGTGCCCCGGACGCCCAGGGGAGGTCTGTCCGGGACACGTGGAGCCCGTCCTGGGCATTGAGCCATGCCGTTGGCCCGGAGAATGGAGCCCCCAGACACCCGGGGGAGGTGTTGCCCAGGCATATCTCATCTGGTCCCCCGGGCAGAGAACCACCAGCCCTGGAGAGGTGTTTGGGCGTACCCTGCCCCTAGTAATCCGGAGGGAAATTACCCCCCTTTCTTGCAATCCGTGCACGCGAGGTGACAGAGGGGACCCAAGGCGTAAAAGAACCCGACCTCATGGAGCCCTAGCTGGGATCCAGGAGCCGAATGGCACCTCATCGGGACTTCCAGGGAAGCCCGGCCATCTGGTCGCCCCATTGGAAAGCATCGCGGGCGACCAGAGGGCCGGGATCGAAAGGACTCCCAGCTCCCCATCCATCCCAAGCCTTCGCGGTAGGGTTCCTGACTGCCTGCCCACGCAAGGCAGGGCTCTTGGACCCCGGCTGGGCCTCAGGCGCAGGTTGGACCACCGGAGCTCTAGGGCCCGGACGACCTGGGGGAGGAATGCCCAGGACCCGTGGAGCCCGTCCTGGGTACTTTGACATGCCGTCGGCCTGGAGGTGGGTGCCCCGGACGCCCCGGGGGAAGCTGCCCGGGACCCATGGAGCCCGTCCTGGGTACTTTGACATTCCGTCGGCCTGGAGGTGGGAGCCCCGGACGCCCGGGGGGAGGTCTGCCCGGGACCCATGGAGCCCGTCCTGGGTACTTTGCCAATGCCGTTGGCCTCATGGAGATGGGTGCCCCGGACGCCCGGGGGACGAATGCCCGGGACGCATGGAGCCCGTCCTGGGCACTTTTCCATGCCTTCGGCCTGGAGCCCCCAGACACCCAGGGGAGGACCACCGTGAAAACCATGGAGCCCGACCCGGGCACTCTGCCATACCGTCAGCCTAGATGGAGCCCCGGACGCCCAGGGGACGAATGCCCGGGACGCATGGAGCCCGTCCTGGGCACTTTTCAATGCCGTCAGCCTGGATGGAGCCCCGGACGCCCGGGGGACGACTGCCCAGGAGCCATGGAGCCCGTCCTGGGCAATTTGACATGCCGTTGGCCTGGAGGAAGGAAGCCCCGGGTGGCCTAGGGAGGTGTTGCCCAGGCATAGCCCATCTGGTCCCCATGGCAGAGAACCACCAGCCTCGGAGGGGTGTCCGGGCGTACCCTTCTCCCTAGTAATCCGGAGGAAAATTACCCCCTTTTCTTGTAATCTGTGCACGCGAGGTGACAGAGGGGACCCAAGGCGCGAATGTACCCAACCTCCTGGAGCCCTCGCTGGGATCCGGGCGGCGAATGGCACCTCATCGGGACTTCCAGGGAAGTTCGGCCATCTGGTCGCCCCATAGGAAAGCGTTGCGGGCGACCAGATGCCCGAGGGGATCCGGGCGACCAGATGGCCGAGGGAATCTGGTCGATCAGATGGCTGGACACGGAAGTGAAGCCGCCTGGACTCTCCCGACCCTGTCCCCGTCCCCGTGCCCGTGCCCGGGACGCATGGAGCCCGTCCTGGGCACTTTTCCATGCCTTCGGCCTGGAGCCCCCAGACACCCAGGGGAGGACCACCGTGAAAGCCATGGAGCCCGACCCGGGCACTCTGCCATGCCGTCGGCCTGGATGGAGCCCCGGACGCCCGGGGGACAAATGCCCGGGACGCATGGAGCCCGTCCTGGGCACTTTTCCATGCCTTCGGCCTGGAGCGCCCCGACACCCTGGGGAGGACCACCGTGAAAACCATGGAGCCCGACCCGGGCACTCTGCCATACCGTCAGCCTGGATGTAGCCCCGGACGCCCGGGGGACGAATGCCCGGGACGCATGGAGCCCGTCCCGGGCACTCTGCCATGCCGTCCCGACAAATTCGTACGGACTCCTAACCTTACGACACGGATCGGAATCGAGCCCTCTCTGACCCAGCAGTTTCAGGCGCCCGGGGGACGAATGCCCGGGACGCATGGAGCCTGACCCGGGCACACTGCCTTGCCGCCGGCCTGGATGGAGCCCCGGACGCCCGGGGGACGAATGCCCGGGACGCATGGAGCCCGTCCCGGGCACTCTGCCATGCCGTCGGCCTGGATGGAGCCCCGGACGCCCGGGGGACGACTGCCCAAGAGCCATGGAGCCCATCCCGGGCACTCTGCCATGCCGTCCCGACAAATTCATACGGACTCCTAACCTTCCGACACGGATCGGAATCGAGCCCTTTCTGACCCAGCAGATTTCAGGTTGATTTGCTATATACTTTACGTACGATTTTATGGGGGCCGATTCCGATCCGGTACGTAAAAGCAAATACGACCGACATGTCGGACAACCACGTACACCCAGGGGATAGGACTGCCCGGGTCACATGGACCCCGTCCTGGGCACTCTGATCTGCCGCCGGCGCCGGGGATCGAACCGTGATCACCAGATGGGGATATCCCAAAAATCTGGCATGGATACGGCCCGCCAGGACAGGTTTGGGCACCCCTGTTGTACGGACTCCCAAGCCCTACGGTCCTTCTGACACGGATCGGAATCGAACCCAGCATATTTCGCGTTGACTGCCTCTATATCAGGGGTGCCCAAACCTGTCCTGGCGGGCCGTATCCATGCCAGATTTTTGGGATATCCCCATCTGGGGATCACGGTTCGATCCCCGGCACCGGCGGCAGATTAGCCCAGCACCAGGTGACTCTGGGAAATAGCTGGCGCCGCGGCTAGGGCGGCTGACTCCGGAATCTGGAGATTTTTTTATTTAAGGTTTTTGTAGAGCGCGTAGTAACCCTCGAGCATCCCAGAGATCAGGGTTCGATCCCCGGCACCGGCCGCAGATTAGCCCAGCACCACGTGACTCTGGGAAATAGCTGGCGCCGCGGCTAGGGAGGCTGACTCCGGAATCTGGAGATCACGGTTCGATCCCCGGCACCGGCGGCAGATTAGCCCAGCACCAGGTGACTCTGGGAAATAGCTGGCGCCGCGGCTAGGGCGGCTGACTCCGGAATCTGGAGATTTTTTTATTTAAGGTTTTTGTAGAGCGCGTAGTAACCCTCGAGCATCCCAGAGATCAGGGTTCGATCCCCGGCACCGGCGGCAGATTAGCCCAGCACCATGTGACTCTGGGCAATAGCTTGCTTAATCTTCCCAACGGCCCCTAGCGCCTAGAGACCCTTACGGGCGATTGTGCGCCTTACAAATGTGGATTATTATTATTATTATTATTATTTGGGCCGACTCCGATCCGGTTCGTAAAAGCACATCTGCCCGAATCTGTCGGACAACCACGTACGCCCGGGAGAGGACTGCCCGGGACCCGTGGAGCCCGTCCTGGTCACTCTGACCTGCCATCGGCCTGGAGAAGGGAGCGCCGGACACCCGGGGGGAGGACTGCCCGGGACCCGTGGAGCCCGTCCTGGGCACTCTGACCTGCCGTCTGCCCGGGGAAGGGAGCCCCGGACGCCCGGGGGGAGGACTGCCCGGGACCCATGGAGCCCGTCCTGGGCACTCTGACCTGCCGACGGCCCGGGGAAGGGAGCCCCGGACGCCCGGGGGAGGACTGCCCGGGACCCGTGGAACTCGTCCTGGGCACTCTGACATGCCGCTGACCCGGGGAAGGGAACCCCGGACGCCCGGGAGCCGTGGAGCCCGTCCTGGGCACTCTGACAAGCCGTCGGACCGGGGAAGGGAGCCCCGGACGCCCGGGACCCGTGGAGCCTGTCCTGGGAACTCCGGCATGCCGTTGGCCCAGGGAAGGGAGTCCCAGATACCCGGGACCCGTGGAGCCCGTCATGGGCACTCTGACAAGCCGGTGTCCCGGGGAAGGGAGCCCCGGACGCCGGGGACTCGTGGAGCCCGTCCTGGGCACTCTGGCATGCCGTTGGCACGGGGAAGGGAGCCCCGGACGTCCGGGGCCCGTGGAGCCCATCCTGGGCACTCTGACAAGCCGTTGGCCCGGGGAAGGGAGAGCCGGACACCCAGCGGAGGAATGCCCGGGACCCATGGAGCCCGTCCTGGGCAATCTGACCTGCCGTCGGCCCGGAGAAGGGAGCGACGGACGCCCGGGGGGGAGGAATGCCCGGGACGCATGGAGCCCATCCTGGGCACTTTGACATGCCATCGGCCTTGAGACCCGGGGGACGACTGCCCGGGAAGCATGGAGCCCGACCTGGGCACTCGCTCATGCCGTTGGCCTGGAGACCCGGGGGACGACTGCCCGGGGCGCATGGAGCCCGACCTGGGCACTCGCTCATGCCGTTGGCCTGGAGACCCGGGGGACGACTGCCCGGGACGCATGGAGCCCGTCCTGGGCACTTTGACATGCCGTTGGCCTGGAGGAGGGAAGCCCCGGGTGTTGTTACCCAGGCATAGCCCATCTGGTCCCCCTGGCAGAGAACCACCAGCCTTGCAGGGGTGTCCGGGCATACCCTTACCCCTAGTAATCCGGAGGAAAATTACCCCCCTTTCTTGTAATCTGTGCACACGAGTTGACAGAGGGGACCCAAGGCGTAAAAGTACCCGACCTCCTGGAGCCCTCGCTGGGATCGGGGAGGCAAATGGCACCTCATAGGGACTTCCAGGGAGGTTTGGCCATCTGGTCGCCCTTTTGGATAGCATTGCGTGCGACCAGATGGCCGAGGGGAAAGGTGCAACCAGGTGGCCGGGAACGAAAGGACTCCCTGCTTCCCACCCCGAGCCTTCGTGGTAGGGCTGCTGCCTGCCCACGCCGGGCAGGGCTCGGGGACCCCGGCTGGGCCTCAGGCACGGTGAGGACCACCGGAGCTCCCAGGCCCGGACGCCCGGGACGACGACTGCCCGGGACGCATGGAGCCCGTCCTGGGCACTTTGACATGCCGTCGGCCTGGAGACCCGGGGGACGACTGCCTGGGACGCATGGAGCCCGTCCTGGACATTTTGACATGCCGTCGGCCTGGAGACCCGGGGGACGACTGCCCGGGACGCATGGAGCCCGTCCTGGGCACTTTGACATGCCGTCGGCCTGGAGACCCGGGGGACGACTGCCTGGGACGCATGGAGCCCGTCCTGGACATTTTGACATGCCGTTGGCCTGGAGACCCGGGGGACGACTGCCCGGGACGCATGGAGCCCGTCCTGGGCACTTTGACATGCCGTCGGCCTGGAGACCCGGGGGACGACTGCCCGGGACGCATGGAGCCCGTCCTGGGCACTTTGACATGCCGTCGGCCCGGAGAAGGGAGCGCCGGACACCCAGGGAAGGACTGCCCGGGACCCATGGAGCCCGTCCTGGGCAATCTGACCTGCCGTCGGCCCAGGGAAGGGAGCGGCGGATGCCCGGGGGGAGGAATGCCCGGGACGCATGGAGCCCGTCCTGGGCACTTTGACATGCCGTCGGCCCGGAGACCCGTGGGACGACTGCCCGGGACGCATGGAGCCCAACCTGGGCACTTTGACATGCCGTCGGCCTGGAGACCCGGGGGACGACTGCCCGGGACGCATGGAGCCCGTCCTGGACATTTTGACATGCCGTCGGCCTGGAGACCCGGGGGACGACTGCCCGGGACGCATGGAGCCCGTCCTGGGCACTTTGACATGCCGTCGGCCCGGAGAAGGGAGCGCCGGACACCCAGGGGAGGACTGCCCGGGACCCATGGAGCCCGTCCTGGGCAATCTGACCTGCCGTCGGCCCGGAGAAGGGAGCGGCGGATGCCCGGGGGGACGACTGCCCGGGACGCATGGAGCCCGTCCTGGGCACTTTGACATGCCATCGGCCTGGAGACCCGGGGGACAACTGCCCGGGACGCATGGAGCCCAACCTGGGCACTTTGACATGCCGTCGGCCTGGAGACCCGGGGGACGACTGCCCGGGAGGCATGGAGCCCGTCCTGGACATTTTGACATGCCGTCGGCCTGGAGACCCGGGGGACGACTGCCCGGGACGCATGGAGCCCGTCCTGGGCACTTTGACATGCCGTCGGCCTGGAGACCCGGGGGACGACTGCCCGGGACGCATGGAGCCCGTCCTGGGCACTTTGACATGCCGTCGGCCTGGAGATCCGGGGGACGACTGCCCGGGACGCATGGAGCCCGTCCTGGGCACTTTGACATGCCGTCGGCCTGGAGACCCGGGGGACGACTGCCCGGGACGCATGGAGCCCGTCCTGGGCACTTTGACATGCCGTCGGCCTGGAGATCCGGGGGACGACTGCCCGGGACGCATGGAGCCCGTCCTGGGCACTTTGACATGCCATCGGCCTGGAGACCCGGGGGACGACTGCCCAAGAGCCATGGAGCCCGTCCTGGGCAATTTGACAAGCCGTTGGCCTGGAGGAAGGAAGCCCCGGGTGGCCTAGGGAGGTGTTACCCAGGCATAGCCCATCTGGTCCCCCTAGCAGAGAACCACCAGCCTTGGAGGGGTGTCCGGGCATACCCTGCCCCCTAGTAATCCGGAGGGAAATTACCTGACTTTCTTGCAATCTGTGCACACAAGGTGACAGAGGGGACCCAAGGCGCGAAAGTACCCGACCTCCTGGAGCCCTCGCTGGGATCCGGGAGGCGAATGGCACCTCATCATGACTTCCAGGGCGACCAGATGGCCGAGGCGAGAGGGGCGACCAGATGGCCGGGACCAAAAGGACGCCAATCTGCCTGCCCCGGAGCTGCAGGGCTCTGGGGCTGCAGGGTTCCGGGGGCTGCAGAGCTGCAGGTCTCTGGGGCTGCAGGGCTCCGGGGCTTCAGGCCTCCCCGGGCCCTGATGGACCCTCCGTCCCGGGTACCTCCGACCCCCGGCCGGCTTGCAGGACGGAGGGGGGATTCCCGCACCACTGGGCCCTGCCGGACGGGGCTCAAGCCCCGGGCCCGGTCCCCGGCCCCAGTCCCGGCTTTCCAAACCCTATGCCGGGCCGGGGAGATCCTCCCCTGGGCCCCCGGTGGACCCTCCGTCCCGGGCGCCCCGGACCCCCGGCCGGATTGCTGGACGGAGGGGTACCAGCACCCTCGGGGCCTGGCCAGATGGAGTTCAAGCCCCGGGTCCGGTCCCACCTTCCGAACCCTAGCCAGGCTGGGGAGAGCCTCCCCGGGAACCGGTGGAGCCCCGTCCCCAGCGCACGGACCCACTGGTGGCCTGCGGGACAGGGGGCTCCAGCACCCTCGGGGCCTGGCCAGATGGAATTCAAGCCCTGGGTCCGGTCCCACCTTCCGAACCCTAGCCAGGCTGGGGAGAGCCTCCCCGGGAACCGGTGGAGCCCCGTCCCCAGCGCACGGACCCACTGGTGGCCTGCGGGACAGGGGGCTCCAGCACCCTCGGGGCCTGGCCAGATGGAGTTCAAGCCCCGGGTCCGGTCCCACCTTCCGAACCCTAGCCAGGCTGGGGAGAGCCTCCCCGGGCCCCGGTGGACCCTACGTCCCGGGCACCCCGGATCCCCGGCCGGATTGCAGGACGGAGGGGTACCAGCACCCTCGGGGCCTGGCCAGATGGAGTTCAAGCCCCGGGTCCGGTCCCACCTTCCGAACCCTAGCCAGGCTGGGGAGAGCCTCCCCGGGCCCCGGTGGAGCCCCGTCCCCAGCGCCCGGACCCTCTGGTGGCCTGCGGGACAGGGGGCTCCAGCACCCTCGGGGCCTGGCCAGATGGAGTTCAAGCCCCGGGCCCGGTCCCACCTTCTGAACCCTAGCCAGGCTGGGGAGAGCCTCCCCGGGCCCCGGTGGAGCCCCGTCCCCAGTGCCCGGACCCTCTGGTGGCCGGCGGGACGGGGAGCTCGCGCACCACCGGGCCCCGCCGGCCGAGCTCAAGCCCAGGGCCCGGTCCCACCTTCCGAACCCTAGCCAGGCTGGGGAGAGCCTCCCCGGGCCCCGGTGGAGCCCCGTCCCCAGCGCCCGGACCCTCTGGTGGCCGGCGGGACGGGGAGCTCGCGCACCCCGGGGCCAGCCGGCCGGAGCTCAAGCCCCGGGCCCGGTCCCACCTTCCGAAACCTAGCCAGGCTGGGGAGAGCCTCCCCGGGCCCCGGTGGAGCCCCGTCCCCAGCACCCGGACCCTCTGGAGGCCTGCGGGACGGGGGGCTCGCGCACCCCGGGGCCGGCCGGAGCTCAAGCCCCGGGCCCGGTCCCACCTTCCGA
>NC_136069.1:51652036-51677036 GCF_964261635.1 Lissotriton helveticus
AGCAGGTGCGTACCCAGGCCCCTGGGGGCCCCGGCGGGAGGGCCCGGGTCCTGCCTTCCCCTGATTCAGAATCGCCAGACCACACGGAGGTCTGACTGACCCTCTCCCTAGTAATCCGGAGAAAAATTACCCCCCTTTCTTGTAATCCGTGCACTAGAGGTGACAGAGGGGACCCAAGGCGCGAAAGTACCCGACCTCCTGGAGCCCTCGCTGGGATCCGGGAGGCAAATGGCACCTCATCGGGACTTCCAGGGAAGTTCGGCCATCTGGTCGCCCCCATTGGAAAGCATTGCGGGCGACCAGATGGCCGAGGCGATCCGGGAGACCAGATGGCCGAGGGGATCCTGGAGACCAGATGGCCGAGGGGATCCGGGAGACCAGATGGCCGAGGGGATCCGGGCGACCAGATGGCCGGGCACGAAAGGGACGCCATCCGGTCGCCCCGTGCCCCCACGAAGGAGGGAGCGGGCGCCCGGGGCATGGCGGGCCGGAGGCCCGGGGCCCCAGCCGGGCCACAGCCATGGAGGCTGCCAGGGGCCGGCGGGCCCTCCAACCCGGGGCCCGCTTACACCTTGACAAGCAGGGGAGGCCTGCAAGGGACCGACGGACCCCTGTCCTGGGCCCTGGGTGGAGCGGCAGCCCGGGGGACCGGGCCCAGGGCCGGAGCGCCCGACCCGGGGCCCCGACCGGGCCCCTGGACCCAGCCGGGGCTCCCAGGCCCGGAGGCACAGGGGAAGCATCCCCGGGCCCGCCGGACCCCGTCCCGGGCACCCTGCCCCACGGCAGGACCCAGGACGGAGCCCGGGGTGGGGAGGCCACCCTCCCCGGGGCCCTCAGGGGCCCCGGATGGAGCTCCTGAACACAGACAAGCAAGGGGAGGCTCCCCGGGCACATCGGAACCCCTTTCCGGGCCCTTGGCAGTGCGGCAGGCTGGGAGACAGGGCCCAGGGCCTGAGCACCCGACCCGGGGCCCGCCCGGGCCCCTGGACCCAGCCGGGGCTCCCAAGCCCGGAGGCGCATGGGACGCCTCCCCGGTCCCTCCGGACCCCGTCCCGGGCACCCTGCCACGCAGCAGGACCAAGGACAGAGCCCGGGGTGGGGAGGCCGCCCTCCCCGGGCCCTCAGGGGCCCTAGCCACTGCTCCTGAACCCAGCCAAGCAAGGGGAGGCTCCCCGGGCACATCGGAACCCCTTCCCGGGCCCTTGGCCGTGCGGCAGGCTGGGAGACAGGGCCCAGGGCCTGAGCACCCGACCCGGGGCCCGCCCGGGCCCCTGGACCCAGCCGGGGCTCCCAAGCCCGGAGGCGCATGGGACGCCTCCCCGGTCCCTCCGGACCCCGTCCCGGGCACCCTGCCACGCAGCAGGACCAAGGACAGAGCCCGGGGTGGGGAGGCCGCCCTCCCCGGGCCCTCAGGGGCCCTAGCCACTGCTCCTGAACCCAGCCAAGCAAGGGGAGGCTCCCCGGGCACATCGGAACCCCTTCCCGGGCCCTTGGCCGTGCGGCAGGCTGGGAGACAGGGCCCAGGGCCGGAGCACCCGACCCGGGGCCCGCCCGGGCCCCTGGACCCAGCCGGGGCTCCCTAGCCCGGAGGCGCATGGGACGCCTCCCCGGTCCCTCCGGACCCCGTCCCGGGCACCCTGCCACGCAGCAGGACCAAGGACAGAGCCCGGGGTGGGGAGGCCGCCCTCCCCGGGCCCTCAGGGGCCCTAGCCACTGCTCCTGAACCCAGCCAAGCAAGGGGAGGCTCCCCGGGCACATCGGAACCCCTTCCCGGGCCCTTGGCAGTGCGGCAGGCTGGGAGACAGGGCCCAGGGCCGGAGCACCCGACCCGGGGCCCGGCCGGGCCCCTGGACGCAGCCGGGGCTCCCAAGCCCGGAGGTGCATGGGACGCCTCCCCGGTCCCTCCGGACCCCGTCCCGGGCACCCTGCCACGCAGCAGGACCAAGGACAGAGCCCGGGGTGGGGAGGCCGCCCTCCCCGGGCCCTCAGGGGCCCTAGCCACTGCTCCTGAACCCAGCCAAGCAAGGGGAGGCTCCCCGGGCACATCGGAACCCCTTCCCGGGCCCTTGGCAGTGCGGCAGGCTGGGAGACAGGGCCCAGGGCCGGAGCACCCGACCCGGGGCCCGGCCGGGCCCCTGGACGCAGCCGGGGCTCCCAAGCCCGGAGGTGCATGGGACGCCTCCCCGGTCCCTCCGGACCCCGTCCCAGGCACCCTGCCACGCAGCAGGACCAAGGACAGAGCCCGGGGTGGGGAGGCCGCCCTCCCCGGGCCCTCAGGGGCCCTAGCCACTGCTCCTGAACCCAGCCAAGCAAGGGGAGGCTCCCCGGGAACAACGGAACCCATTCCTAGGCCCTTGGCAGTGCGGTAGGCTGGAAGACAGGGACCAGGGCCGGAGCACCCCACCCGGGGCCCGCCCGGGCCCCTGGACCCAGCCGGGGCTCCCAAGCCCGGAGGCGCATGGGACGCCTCCCCGGACCCATGGAGCCCGTCCTGGGCATTGAGCCATGCCGTTGGCCTGGAGATGGGTGCCCCGGACGCCCGGGGGAGGTCTGTCTGGGACACATGGAGCCCGTCCTGGGCATTGAACCATGCCGTTGGCCTGGAGAAGGGAGCCCCGGACGCCCGGGGGAGGACTGCCCGGTACCCGTGGAGCCCTTCCCGGGTACTTTGCAACGCCGTTGGCCTCCTGGAGATGGGTGCCCCGAACGCCCGGGGGGTGGGCTGCCCGGGACCCGTGGAGCCCGTCCTGGGCACTCTGACCTGCTGTTGGCCCGGGGGAGGGACCCCAGACGACCGGGACCCGTGGAGCCCGTCCTTGGCACTCTGACAAGCCGTTGGCCCGGGGAAGGGAGCCCCAGACGACCGGGACCTGTGGAGCCCGTCCTGGGCACTCCTGTATGCCGTTGGCCCGGGGAAGGGAGCCCCGGACATCCGGGACCCGTGGAGCCCGTCCTGGGCACTCCTGTATGCCGTTGGCCCGGGGAAGGGAGCCCCGGACGTCCGGGACCCGTGGAGCCCGTCCTGGGCACTCTGAAATGCTTTGGCCCGGGGAAGGGAGCCCCGGACACCCGGGGGGGAGGACTGCCCGGGACCCGTGGAACTCGTCCTGGGCACTCTGACATGCCGCTGGCCCGGGGAAGGGTGCCCCGGACGCCCGGGGCCCGTGGAGCCCGTCCTGGGCACTCTGACAAGCCGTTGGCCCAGGGAAGGGAGACCTGGACGCCCGGAACCCGTGGAGCCCGTCCTGGGCACTCTGAAATGCTTTGGCCCGGGGAAGGGAGCCCCGGACGCCCGGGGGAGGACTGCCCGGGACCCGTGGAACTGGTCCTGGGCACTCTGACATGCCGCTGGCCCGGGGAAGGGAGCCCCAGACGCCTGGGGCCCGTGGAGCCCGTCCCGGGCACTCTGCCATGCCGTCAGCCTGGATGGAGCCCCGGACGCCCGGGGGGGGGGCGAAGGCCCGGGACGCATGGAGCCTGTCCCGGGCACTCTGCCATGCCGTCGGCCTGGATGGAGCACCGGACGCCCGGGGGACGACTGCCCAAGAGCCATGGAGCCCGTCCTGGGCAATTTGACATGCAGTTGGCCTGGAGGAAGGAAGCTCCGGGTGGCCTAGGGAGGTGTTGCCCAGGCTTATCTCATCTGGTCCCCATGGCAGAGAACCACCAACCCTGGTGGGGTGTCCGGGCATACCCTGCCACATAGTAATCCGGAGGCAAATTACCCCCCTTTCTTGCAATCTGTGCACGCGAGGTGACAGAGGGGACCCAAGGCGTGAAAGAACCCGACCTCATGGAGCCCTCGCTGGGATCCGGGAGGCGAATGGCACCTCATTAAGACTTCCAGGGAAGTTCGGCCATCTGGTCCCCCCCATAGGAAAGCGTTGCGGGCGACCAGATGCCCGAGGGGATCCGGGCGACCAGATGGCCGAGGGAATCCGGGCGACCAGATGGCTGGGCATGGAGGTGAAGCCGCCTGGACTCTTCCCCACCCCGTCCCCGTCCCGGGACGAATGCCCGGGACGCATGGAGCCCGTCCTGGCCACTTGACGTCCCGTCCTGGGCATTGAACCATGCCGTCGGCCTGGAGAAGGGAGCCCCCGGACGCCCGGGGGAGGACTGCCCGGTACCCGTGGAGCCCTTCCCGGGTACTTTGCAACGCCGTTGGCCTCCTGGAGATGGGTGCCCCAGATGCCCGGGGGTGGGCTGCCCGGGACCCATGGAGCCCGTCCTGGGCACTTTTACATGCCGTCGGCCTGGAGGTGGGTGCCCTGGACGCCCGGGGGAGGCCTGCCCGGGACCCGTGGAGCCCCTCCCGGGTACTTTGCCAATGCCGTTTGCCTCATGGAGATGGGTGCCCCGGACGCCCGGGGGAGGACTGCCCGGTACCCTGTGGAAAAGTAAATTTTGTCATGTTCTGTGTCCCTACGTGTCATCCATCATACGTTATGTGTGCATGACCAATATGCATATGTTATTCCCCATGTCCGATTAATGACGCAATTATAGTTGTGTCCACCTCTAGTATGCCAGTTTCCAGTCCTCGTGAATACTACGAATATCAGGCCTATGTAAAGTAATGTTGCCACGTTTCTCAGTGTGCACGTTATTTCATTATAAAGTCCCCGTTTCCAGGCCTCAACAGGGCCCGGACATCAGATTCAGCTCCTGTCTCCTGAAGCCTCGCTGAGGAGCGATACAGCCCCCACCTGTATCCTCGACCTTTCACTTACTTCCTGCCTCGCAGTGCCCGGTGCAGCTTGGCTCTGCCTCTGAGTCTGCCAAGACTATGTTATGATTCCAGCTATCAGTTCAGTCTTCCTTCTCTGCATTCCTAAGCTACTGAACTGCATCAATAGTTTCCGTCATTGTCTAGCCTATGCGGCTCCACGTTAGAGAAATACTGTATTTAATGGTCATTTAATATTCTTCATCACGCACTACATGTAGAATAAATGCATGCTCCAGTCTTAGAGTCAGTTAGCTTTTCCCCTCATGACTTCTAGTTTATATCAACATGTTCCCTAAACATTAGATACTAGATAGGGTTTAGGTACATGTCGCTCCGACCCTCCAGACTTTAGTCTCTGCTCCTAGCACAGAGTTCATAGCCCCCAGCTTCTCCTAGTAACACGTCATTGCCAGTTTGCGCGCACCACCAGGTTAGAGGTCCCGGCTCCTTAGGTAGCCCCCTCCTATGTTTCCGCCCCATTCATGACATATCCTGTTACGTCTGCACCACATGTCTATGTATACGCCCAGTTACACCTCTTTTTACTCTTATCTTTCGCGACTGCTACGCGTCACGCCTTCTGCTCCACCCACTGCTACGCCTACTGCAATGTAATGCTATGTGTTCGCGCTATGTATATATGCTCGTGTATTGTTATTAAAAGGGAGCGCGCTCATCCCAGCCCCAGCAGCTGCTGGGCCCTGTCATCCTATTCCCATGCAGGTTGTCCTGTTCCTGTCCTTATGCTGTATTAAACCTGCAAAACTCCTACTACCTCGAATCTTGACTCTTATTTATTGAGCTATCTGTTATGATATATGTCTAGTCAAAAATAGGGTATTATTTATTTATTTACCACATAATGGCGCCCGAATAGGGACTTGCCCTTTCCCCACGCGTCGGTGAAGCCACGCCGACCCCCTGACCCTCTGCAGTCGTGACGGAACTCTTCTGCGCAGTGGCAGATATTTCTGCTCAAGTATCCCTCAGGCCCACGGAGGAGACGGAGGAGGCGGTCCAGCATCCAGACGAGACGGTGGAGGAACGCGGCGAGTCCCGACCAGAGCCCAAGCCAAGAGTCCAAGGTCCGAGGTATCCGGAGGTCCACCCGTAACTGAAGTCCGAAGTTCGTCGTCGTAGCAGTCCAGTCCAGTCCGAGGCCTTCCGTTCTTGCTGCCCGGTGAGTACCATTACTGGGGTAGTATCTAGACAGGGTCAGTCTAAATTGACTCCTGGTCCGTGGGTTGGTGGTACCCAAGCCCACAAACGAAGTGTTCACCTAGGTGGATACGGGTCTTGATGCGTCCCTTTATGGGACCGGTATGTTCCGTACTGTTTCAGCAGTGCATCCAGTAACTCTAGTCTGTTCCGTTCTCGAGAAATTCTTGTGTTTCTGTTCTCAGTATTCCAGGTAATATTCTGTCCGAACTGTAATGTTATGATGTTGTTCAATGTATTTTCAATGTCGTGGTATGCCTGAATTGTTCTCCCAATTGTTATTGTTCCTTGTCTATTGTATTGTGTTCCGATTCAAGTTTACAATGTCTCTCTTTTCGAGATTACGTCAGTTAAAAACTAGAAAGGGTTTGTTAGAAGAAGCAGTTCCTGTCCCGCCCAGGGACAGTCCAGGTCATTTTATGTATCAGAAGCATGGCATAAGTGCCATATTGTATCTAGATTTATGGGTAGAGTATACCAAACAGTTAGAAGAAAAGTATAGATGGCCCGTATCGGGTACATGGGATGCCGAATGCATCATGCGAGTAGAAGAGGCATTATGGAAAAAGAAAGCCAGACAATCACAGAAAGATGCCATCGAGTTATGGCGCAAAGAAGCTCATAAAAGAACCGAAAAAGAAATCAGAAAGTCAGAACTAAGTAGAGAATCCCAAGAACGAGCCCAAGAAAGAGAATTAATCGAGATAGGTGAACGAGTTAGAATTGAGCAATCAGACAGACAGAGGAATGCCCTCATTAAGGGTATGTATCCTCTTCTTGCTGAGGGCTTGCCAAAAGCGACCCCAGAGGCATCCAGTAATTTCCCGCCACCATTAGTTCCGACCAAGCTACGTCACAAACCGACCGCAGCTGATATTTTTATTTCGTCCTATCTGGACGACACAGTCCCAGAATATGCAAATCCTGTTCGCACTCCGCCAGTCCCTGTAAATCAGGTAATTCCTGCTCCTCCAGATACCGGGGTGCCCTTAACAGCTCCCCCAGGTCAGCCCGCCATACAAGTCCAGCCCACGTTACAATTACCCACCCTGCCAGGACGAAAAGCATCAGTTGATGATTCTAGTTTAGGGGCCGCAGGAGGAGGTCTTCCTCAAACTCCGCCGCCATACAAGCGTTTATCAGCACTCGAATTACATGCTCAAGCATCACAGCGTACTCCTAAGAGTAATAAGTCTGTCGCAGAAATCAGGCAAACCCTCGGCGAATGTGTCTATGACCCAGTTCCAGGCGAGTTTAATATGGTTTTATATTCCGTACGCGTAAGGAGAGTGACCGAGTATCTAGTCACCCTGCCGAATATGAAAGAAGATCTAGACAGGATATATCGTTTCATCCGTACAGGGGATGACCCACAAAGTATTAGTGATGCCATGTCTCAAAGGAAAGCCGAGATTCAGCGTATGATATTAAAGTTTTTAATTAACTGTCTAATAAGAGAACAAGATTACCCGTCTAAAGATCCGGAAGAAATGAAAACTCTAACAAAGTGGAGTGATAATATAGCCGAAGGAAAGCACAATACCATTGGTGCCATGGAAAGTATGTACAAGAAAATCCGTAGAGAAATAATAAAGATACACGAACAGCGTAAAGCAGCACAAGTAAGCGAGAAAGAAAGTACCTCTGATCCTGAAGAGGAAGACGATGAGAATACTGCCAGAATAGCGTATGTAGGAAAACCTAGATTTCCAGATCGCCATTTACGTCTAGAACACAAGTCTATTTTCCATCATTCAGCACCAGAACAAGGTTCCCTAGAACAAGTATTTCAAGCTACCGATCACATTCTGAAATCACGAATCGGTTACAGTGAGTTAAGTACTATGCATGAACAGGAACTAGCCCGATCAGCAGTCAGATGGATTACTGATTCTACCACTTTTCCGGACGAAATAGTGGCACAAATGTTTCTGAAAATGCCCCCAGCCGAGCAGCGACTGGTGGGTATGTATATGATCCAGCACCTCATTACTCTGTATGAGGGTCAACATTCTGATCCAGGTCCGTTACACGATATCCTGAATGAATTACTCCAGTATAAATGGAGAGGTCTAGGTACCGACTTAATTAGTGTTATTCTAGAACAGCGCCACAAATATAGAACATTCTTGAACCCGCATTTTGTTCATGTCTCACCCCCAGAAAGTAAATCATTCTACATAGACAGACAGAATCCGTTACGAGAAGTCCACCCAGTCAGAGGAACGGGTGGCGAAATGCAACGAGTGTTCGTATATACTCCGATAACAAAGATGGAACTTCTCGAGATGAAGAAATTAATTCCCTGTCATGATAAAGATCCAGCAGGGTTCCATAGAGAATTAAAAGACATGCTCCGTATGGGAGAATACACTTACCCAGATATCATTAAAATGTTAAAGGTTCTGCTACCCGCAGGGGTGTATGAAAAGCTAAAGGAAAAAGAATGGGAGGTGGGAGAGAAAAAGATAGATTGGGCAGTCCTAGAAGCAGAAGATAAGATACGTGTACCAGGTACTGGTCTTGGAGAGAAATGTAAAGAATTACCAGAATTATTAATTCAAGTTTTACCCAGATTATTAACAACGAGAAAAGAAGACTGGGATGCAATCTCAGCCTGTAAACAGAAACAAGATGAAGATATTAGTGATTTTTATTCTAGGTTTGAAAAGTGCTTTAGTATCAACAGTGGCCTCAAGACAAGTAGTGAGTCATACCCTCACCTTTTCGTTACCAAATTAGTCGAGAATTCAAGTCCACCAATTAAAAACCGAGTTTTGAAAGTCGAAAGCACCTGGCAAGCAAATACTCCGTCCCAGATGCTCCAGATGCTCCAGTACCACCAGAATAGAATCAGGGAAGAGCAAGAACACGAGAGAAAACGTATGAAAGACACGAAAATGAAAGTACTAGTTGCACAATCTGTTCCTCAAGACAGTCAGAAGAGGGGTCCGAATCAAGCCAGTCATCCTGCAGCTCCCGTTAAAGGGAACTGCAATTATTGTAAACAGCCAGGTCATTTTATAAACGAGTGTGCAGTTCTGAAACATAACATAGCTACTGGTAAGACTAAAGAAAGACCACGTCCGCCTAGACAAGAACAAGTTTCACAGACTCCTCAGTCACAGAATGCACCACAGACAGCTACAGCACCGCAGCCTATTGCTGCAACACAGCATGTTACATCGCAGATGTACCAGTATGCACAGTCTGAGTATCCAGAGTACCAGCCATATTCATGAAACAGCCTAGAGAGGGAGGTAGGCTTGCCTCTCATCGAGATACCTGTAGATCAAGAAGGTCCCTATGTTCACAGTCAAGTATTAGGGAAAGACAGAAAGTTTTTGATTGATACAGGGGCAAGTAGGACCACAATTAGTCATGCCGAAGTTCCAGGGGCTCCGCTCTCAGGCTCAAGAAATGTTTCCCTTGGATTTTCAGGAAAGCCTATCGTTAATGAGATTTCAAAGCCAGTCACTCTAGAAGTAGGTCCATTGTCCCGCACTACTGATCTGTTACTTACTAAGTCATGTCCAGAAAATCTATTAGGCATTAAAACACTGAAAGAGTTAGGTGCCGTTATATGTTGTTCCCCGGAGGGAATACGTCTGTTCCTACGTGACTTTAAGGGTCACTATGTATTACGAGATTTTGATTCCAGACTGTCTAAAGTTCCGCAGCATTTATGGGCGCAAGGTCCAACTGATGTAGGTTACATGCAAATCACACCCCATCGTGTGACTCTCAAACCAGGTGTAGTGTTACCACGAATCAGGCAGTATAGATTGCCACCTGAGGCTGTAGCAGCCTTATCCAAAATTATTGACGAGCTCATCGCTCAAGGAGTAGTTGTAGAAACTGACTCCAACGTATGTAACTCTCCGATCATTCCAGTCATGAAACGTACTGATCCAAATGCACCCCCAGTATATCGATTAGTGATTGATTTACGGGAACTTAACAAATGTATTATTCCTCAGTACCCAGTTTTCCCAGATATCTCTTCCCTATTGACAGCCATTGATTCCGAAGCCACGTTCTTCACTGTCATCGACCTTAAAAACGCATTTTTCAGTGTTCCTATTCATCCAGACAGCCAGTTTCTTTTCGGATTTTGTTTAAATGGAAGGAGCTATATGTTCACACGCGCTCCTCAAGGTTTCACAGAAAGTCCTAGTATTTACAGTCAAGCACTCAAGAGACAACTAGATAATATTCACATGCCAACTGACACTGCCCTGCTCCAGTATGTCGACGATCTACTGATCACAGCCCGTTCTGAACGTGACTGCGAGCGTGCGTCACTCACGGTTCTGTATTTCCTAGCCGAGATGGGGCACAAGGTGTCCCCTTCTAAGCTTCAATTCTGTGTCCAGCAAGTGGTCTACTTAGGACACTTACTGTCCAAGAGGGGTAGGCAGTTGACACCAGACCGTATCCAGCTAATAGCGAGTCTTCCCCAGCCCAGAACCCAGAAGGAGGTGCGTGCTTTTATCGGCCTTACTTCTTATTGTAGACAATGGATTCCTCAGTATGCATTTCTAGCCAAGCCACTGATACAGTTAACGACACAGGAGGCAGCCGTATCGACTGTCCTCCCTTGGACATCTGAACATACACTTAGTTTCAACGAGTTAAAGAAAGCTTTATGCCAAGCTCCAGTTCTAGCCACACCGAACTACAGTAAGCCTTTTACACTTTTCGTCACTGAACGTGAAGGTACAGCATTATCTGTTCTTACACAAGACCAAGCAGGACAAAACAAGCCTTGTGCTTATTTTTCTAGCACACTAGATCCAGTCGCCCAGGCTCTGCCTGCGTGCCTCAAGTCAGTTGCAGCCACAGCACTAGCTATCAGACAAAGTGATTCCATAGTTTTAGGACACTCCTTGACAGTACAAGTCCCACACTCCGTGGAAGTTCTTTTAAACCGAACACAAACACAGCACTTGACAATTGCACGTTTAACAGGTTATGAATTGACACTGTTTCAGCCACACATAGAAATCAGACGCTGCAACGTTCTGAATCCTGCTACACTGTTACCATCAGTTAATTCAAATTCTGCCACACACGACTGTGTGGAAGTAGTCAACACTACGACAAAGCCAAGACAAGATCTGACAGACATTCCGTTACCAGATCCTGACCTGACACTTTATGTGGATGGTTCATGCATGAGAACTAGTACAGGAGAACTAGTAGCCGCGTATGCAGTGACTACTGACACCGAAGTTATTGAAACACACCGCATTGATACCCTGTCCGCTCAAGCAGCAGAGCTAGTTGCTCTGACACAAGCCTGTATACACGCCAAGAACCTGAAAGTTAATGTTTACACAGATTCACGCTACGCATTCGGAGTTGTACACGACTTTGGAGTGCTCTGGCAAGAGAGAGGTTTCATGACTTCTCATGGAACCAAGATTCAGCATGGTTTCCTTATCCAAGCTCTGTTAGATGCAATACATTTACCGACATCTATCGCTATCATGAAATGCAAAGCACATACGAAAGTTACTGACATTATTTCTCAAGGTAATGATCTAGCAGATCGCACAGCCAAGCTTACAGCACAGACCCCAGACATTCCAGTTAATCCGACACAGACACACACTCCAGATCTGACTACATGTATGACAGTTAAGGACCCTACTCAAGATGTCATAGATATCCAGTTACATGCTACTCCCAATGAAATCAAGAAATGGTCCGAACAAGGAGGGGTCCAGACAGATCAAGGATGGTTAACGAAGGGTAGAGCCGCATGGTTTCTCCCCGACTCTATGGTTCAAGTCATTATTAATACCGCACATAGTCCAGCACATTTAGGAGAAAAAGCTATGTTAGACAGTATCCAGAACATTTGGTTCAACAAGCATTTACGAGCTGCAGCCAAGCAGAAAGTCCGTACCTGTATGATATGTTGTCAGTTTAATCCAGGTAAAAGTGTCCCGGTGGAACAAGGGGGATTCCAGCCTCCTGACCACCCTTTTGAGGTCCTCCAGATGGATTATATTCAGATGGAGCGATGTCGAGGTTTCAAGTATGTCCTTGTAGTTGTATGCGCTTTGTCCAGATGGACAGAAGCATATCCAGTCCCAGATTACACAGCCGCGACCACTGCCAAGCAGTTGGTTCGTGAATTTTTCCCTCGATATGGACTCCCTAGAGTCGTATATTCTGATAACGGTCAGCCATTCTCATCTGAGTTGATGAAGCACGTTTCCCTGTTGTTAGGGTACCAGTGGAAGTTTCATTGTGTACGCCATCCTGAAGCAGCCGGTCTAGTCGAGAGACATAATCAGACTCTGAAAATCCGCATCGCTAAAGTGTGTAAAGATAAGGGTGTGGACTGGCTAGTAGCTCTGCCAGTTGCTTTGTTTTATATGCGCATGGTCGCACATTCCAGATCAGGTCTGTCCCCGTATGAGGTCGTATTCGGCCGCCCCCCTAACATGTGGGGTACTCCTAGACCCCGAAGTATTACTGATGTTTCATGTAATATGCTGACAGATTACCTAGCTTCCTTGATGTCTGCCCTCAACTCATGTCGTTCACAGGTTGCTGCCGCATTTCCAGACAATACCGAGGTGGCACCGCATGAAATCGTTCCAGGTTCGATGGTGCTCGTCCGGAACTTTGACAGATCAAGTCCGCTGGAGCCTCGTTGGAAAGAGCCCCGACAGGTCCTCCTCACCACCCGTACAGCCGTGAAATTGGAAGGACGCCGCGGCTGGGTACACCTTTCGCACGTCAAGAAATTCTACGGATTAAAGCCGGTCTCTAAAAACATTTCCCAGGATATCAAGACTTGTCAAAACATTGTTCCTAAGGACTGTCCCGCAAATGACATTGATACAACCCCTCCCTTGGTAGAGAAAACTCCGCAGCAGGAGTATAAGCAAAAACTCCGGTCTAGTAAAATAAGTCAGTCAGTTTGATTGTCTAAGTCCTCCCCTAGGTGAAACGGTTAGACTGTTTCTGACATGTATAAAATAGACCCCCATAGTGAGAGAGTTATTTCAAACTCAAACCGATGTATCGTTTTTCTGAGTTTCATATTATTCATCAGCATAATGATTTCCTGCACTAGTTACGCATTCTTCCTGTGTTTTCCAGTTCCTCATGTAAATAAGCCTTCTAATGTTACAGTAGAACACACGTTTAGTGATCTGCCTCCTCACGAATATTCATACCGCCTCGCTATGCGTAACAATACCTTCATCCGTATGTTACATTATTCACACCAGACCAGCAATGCCACTAATTGTTGGGTGTGTGGTCGACTCCCCCCTTTCCAGACGTCGAAGGGAGTTCTGCCACTGTTTCCTTATCCTTTTTCACATAATGGTTCATGTGGAGCATGGTCCACGTTAACGTCATCCTCAACAGATATGTCTTTTCTTAACAGTACATGTTTCCCAGACAAGCAAGGTTTCCCCCACAGAACAGGTTTAGATCTAGAAAATGAAGTGTATAATTTAGGTAACTATTCGTCGAATTTCATGGTCCTGAATGTTCAGTCTGATACTACTCCAGACTCACCTGCTATTTCAGTACTACCAGTCAAAGGCGAATTATGTGTCCGTAATTATGGTTCTGTACATGTAGGACATAGTGATTGTACTACTATTATCCAGTATAGTGACAGTGGGAAATCTATTTTTAAAGCTTCACGTCATTCTTATTTTGTTTGTGGTCAAACTGCATATGTTCGTCTGCCCCTCGATTGGGAGGGAACCTGTTACATTGCCTTCCTACTGCCACCTGTTTTTCTAGCCCCACCTGACTACCATAGGAATTCCTTCCTAGTACATACCAGACACAAGAGAAACCTCCCGATTGTCGATTATACTGAAACTGCTGCAGAACAATTCATTGATATTGATAAAGGTGTGTTCCCTTATTTAGGTACAGTTGTAAACAGTAAGTTAATCCGTAGGTTAACAAGAACCCTTGAAGCTGTAGTAGATGAGACTGCCTCCGCCCTAGGTAACTTAACCGAAGAGCAATCCTTTATGAGAATTGTTGTGCTCCAGAATCGTCTCGTCCTTGACGTCATACTGGCCGATAGGGGCGGGGCCTGTAGACTCATCGGATCTAGTTGCTGCATTTTCATTCCAAATAACGCGCCATCTGTTTATTCAGCTATAACCAGACTTCATAAAATTGCCCATTTGTTACACCAGAATCCAGGCACCTGGACATGGTCCGGTTGGTTCTGGAATATAATTTCCGCCTGGGGATGGAAAGTCCTGTCCTTTCTAGGTATTGCAGTAGCGATCATATTCAGCTGCTGTCTCTGTATACAATGTGGCCCTGCGATTTGCGGCATGTGTGCTACCTCTTGTATTCCTAGTCCCAAGCCCCGTTCTAAATCCCGTTCCAAGACAATTCGAGATGAGCAAATGGTACTGTATGAAATGATAGATGGTATCATGAATATTGATGTTTCCTGATGGAAACGTAGTGACAAGGAGGGAATGTGGAAAAGTAAATTTTGTCATGTTCTGTGTCCCTACGTGTCATCCATCATAGGTTATGTGTGCATGACCAATATGCATATGTTATTCCCCATGTCCGATTAATGACGCAATTATAGTTGTGTCCACCTCTAGTATGCCAGTTTCCAGTCCTCGTGAATACTACGAATATCAGGCCTATGTAAAGTAATGTTGCCACGTTTCTCAGTGTGCACGTTATTTCATTATAAAGTCCCCGTTTCCAGGCCTCAACAGGGCCCGGACATCAGATTCAGCTCCTGTCTCCTGAAGCCTCGCTGAGGAGCGATACAGCCCCCACCTGTATCCTCGACCTTTCACTTACTTCCTGCCTCGCAGTGCCCGGTGCAGCTTGGCTCTGCCTCTGAGTCTGCCAAGACTATGTTATGATTCCAGCTATCAGTTCAGTCTTCCTTCTCTGCATTCCTAAGCTACTGAACTGCATCAATAGTTTCCGTCATTGTCTAGCCTATGCGGCTCCACGTTAGAGAAATACTGTATTTAATGGTCATTTAATATTCTTCATCACGCACTACATGTAGAATAAATGCATGCTCCAGTCTTAGAGTCAGTTAGCTTTTCCCCTCATGACTTCTAGTTTATATCAACATGTTCCCTAAACATTAGATACTAGATAGGGTTTAGGTACATGTCGCTCCGACCCTCCAGACTTTAGTCTCTGCTCCTAGCACAGAGTTCATAGCCCCCAGCTTCTCCTAGTAACACGTCATTGCCAGTTTGCGCGCACCACCAGGTTAGAGGTCCCGGCTCCTTAGGTAGCCCCCTCCTATGTTTCCGCCCCATTCATGACATATCCTGTTACGTCTGCACCACATGTCTATGTATACGCCCAGTTACACCTCTTTTTACTCTTATCTTTCGCGACTGCTACGCGTCACGCCTTCTGCTCCACCCACTGCTACGCCTACTGCAATGTAATGCTATGTGTTCGCGCTATGTATATATGCTCGTGTATTGTTATTAAAAGGGAGCGCGCTCATCCCAGCCCCAGCAGCTGCTGGGCCCTGTCATCCTATTCCCATGCAGGTTGTCCTGTTCCTGTCCTTATGCTGTATTAAACCTGCAAAACTCCTACTACCTCGAATCTTGACTCTTATTTATTGAGCTATCTGTTATGATATATGTCTAGTCAAAAATAGGGTATTATTTATTTATTTACCACAACCCGTGGAGTCCTTTCCGGGTACTTTGCAACGCCGTTGGCCTCCTGGAGATATGTGCCCCGAAAGCCCGGGGGGAGGGCTGTCCGGGGCCCATGGAGCCCGTCCTGGGCACTGTGACATGCCGTCGGCCTGGAGGTGGGAGCCCCGGACGCCCGGGGGAATGCTGCCCGGGACCCGTGGAGCCCTTCCCGGGTACTTTGCCGTCCCGTTGGCCTCCTGGAGATGGGTGCCCCGGACGCCCGGGGGAGGTCTGTCCGGGGCCCATGGAGCCCGTCCTGGGCAGTGTGACATGCCGTCGGCCTAAAGGTGGGAGCCACGGACGCCCGGGGGAAGGCTGCCCGGGACCCGTGGAGCCCGTCCCGGGTACTTTGCCGTCCCGTTGGCCTCCTGGAGATGGGTGCCCCGGACGCCGGGGGGAGGTCTGTCCGGGGCCCATGGAGCCCGTCCTGGGCAGTGTGACATGCCGTCGGCCTAAAGGTGGGAGCCCCGGACGCCCGGGGGAAGGCTGCCCGGGACCCGTGGAGCCCTTCCCGGGTACTTTGCCATCCCGTTGGCCTCATGGAGATGGGTGCCCCGGACGCCCAGGGGAGGTCTGTCCGGGACACGTGGAGCCCGTCCTGGGCATTGAGCCATGCCGTTGGCCCGGAGAATGGAGCCCCCAGACACCCGGGGGAGGTGTTGCCCAGGCAAATCTCATCTGGTCCCCCGGGCAGAGAACCACCAGCCCTGGAGAGGTGTTTGGGCGTACCCTGCCCCTAGTAATCCGGAGGGAAATTACCCCCCTTTCTTGCAATCCGTGCACGCGAGGTGACAGAGGGGACCCAAGGCGTAAAAGAACCCGACCTCATGGAGCCCTAGCTGGGATCCAGGAGCCGAATGGCACCTCATCGGGACTTCCAGGGAAGCCCGGCCATCTGGTCGCCCCATTGGAAAGCATCGCGGGCGACCAGAGGGCCGGGATCGAAAGGACTCCCAGCTCCCCATCCATCCCAAGCCTTCGCGGTAGGGTTCCTGACTGCCTGCCCACGCAAGGCAGGGCTCTTGGACCCCGGCTGGGCCTCAGGCGCAGGTTGGACCACCGGAGCTCTAGGGCCCGGACGACCTGGGGGAGGAATGCCCAGGACCCGTGGAGCCCGTCCTGGGTACTTTGACATGCCGTCGGCCTGGAGGTGGGTGCCCCGGACGCCCCGGGGGAAGCTGCCCGGGACCCATGGAGCCCGTCCTGGGTACTTTGACATTCCGTCGGCCTGGAGGTGGGAGCCCCGGACGCCCGGGGGGAGGTCTGCCCGGGACCCATGGAGCCCGTCCTGGGTACTTTGCCAATGCCGTTGGCCTCATGGAGATGGGTGCCCCGGACGCCCGGGGGACGAATGCCCGGGACGCATGGAGCCCGTCCTGGGCACTTTTCCATGCCTTCGGCCTGGAGCCCCCAGACACCCAGGGGAGGACCACCGTGAAAACCATGGAGCCCGACCCGGGCACTCTGCCATACCGTCAGCCTAGATGGAGCCCCGGACGCCCAGGGGACGAATGCCCGGGACGCATGGAGCCCGTCCTGGGCACTTTTCAATGCCGTCAGCCTGGATGGAGCCCCGGACGCCCGGGGGACGACTGCCCAGGAGCCATGGAGCCCGTCCTGGGCAATTTGACATGCCGTTGGCCTGGAGGAAGGAAGCCCCAGGTGGCCTAGGGAGGTGTTGCCCAGGCATAGCCCATCTGGTCCCCATGGCAGAGAACCACCAGCCTCGGAGGGGTGTCCGGGCGTACCCTTCTCCCTAGTAATCCGGAGGAAAATTACCCCCTTTTCTTGTAATCTGTGCACGCGAGGTGACAGAGGGGACCCAAGGCGCAAATGTACCCAACCTCCTGGAGCCCTCGCTGGGATCCGGGCGGCGAATGGCACCTCATCGGGACTTCCAGGGAAGTTCGGCCATCTGGTCGCCCCATAGGAAAGCGTTGCGGGCGACCAGATGCCCGAGGGGATCCGGGCGACCAGATGGCCGAGGGAATCTGGTCGATCAGATGGCTGGACACGGAAGTGAAGCCGCCTGGACTCTCCCGACCCTGTCCCCGTCCCCGTGCCCGTGCCCGGGACGCATGGAGCCCGTCCTGGGCACTTTTCCATGCCTTCGGCCTGGAGCCCCCAGACACCCAGGGGAGGACCACCGTGAAAGCCATGGAGCCCGACCCGGGCACTCTGCCATACCGTCAGCCTAGATGGAGCCCCGGACGCCCAGGGGACGAATGCCCGGGACGCATGGAGCCCGTCCTGGGCACTTTTCAATGCCGTCAGCCTGGATGGAGCCCCGGACGCCCGGGGGACGACTGCCCAGGAGCCATGGAGCCCGTCCTGGGCAATTTGACATGCCGTTGGCCTGGAGGAAGGAAGCCCCGGGTGGCCTAGGGAGGTGTTGCCCAGGCATAGCCCATCTGGTCCCCATGGCAGAGAACCACCAGCCTCGGAGGGGTGTCCGGGCGTACCCTTCTCCCTAGTAATCCGGAGGAAAATTACCCCCTTTTCTTGTAATCTGTGCACGCGAGGTGACAGAGGGGACCCAAGGCGCAAATGTACCCAACCTCCTGGAGCCCTCGCTGGGATCCGGGCGGCGAATGGCACCTCATCGGGACTTCCAGGGAAGTTCGGCCATCTGGTCGCCCCATAGGAAAGCGTTGCGGGCGACCAGATGCCCGAGGGGATCCGGGCGACCAGATGGCCGAGGGAATCTGGTCGATCAGATGGCTGGACACGGAAGTGAAGCCGCCTGGACTCTCCCGACCCTGTCCCCGTCCCCGTGCCCGTGCCCGGGACGCATGGAGCCCGTCCTGGGCACTTTTCCATGCCTTCGGCCTGGAGCCCCCAGACACCCAGGGGAGGACCACCGTGAAAGCCATGGAGCCCGACCCGGGCACTCTGCCATGCCGTCGGCCTGGATGGAGCCCCGGACGTCCGGGGGACAAATGCCCGGGACGCATGGAGCCCGTCCTGGGCACTTTTCCATGCCTTCGGCCTGGAGCGCCCCGACACCCTGGGGAGGACCACCGTGAAAACCATGGAGCCCGACCCGGGCACTCTGCCATACCGTCAGCCTGGATGTAGCCCCGGACGCCCGGGGGACGAATGCCCGGGACGCATGGAGCCCGTCCCGGGCACTCTGCCATGCCGTCCCGACAAATTCGTACGGACTCCTAACCTTACGACACGGATCGGAATCGAGCCCTCTCTGACCCAGCAGTTTCAGGCGCCCGGGGGACGAATGCCCGGGACGCATGGAGCCTGACCCGGGCACACTGCCTTGCCGCCGGCCTGGATGGAGCCCCGGACGCCCGGGGGACGAATGCCCGGGACGCATGGAGCCCGTCCCGGGCACTCTGCCATGCCGTCGGCCTGGATGGAGCCCCGGACGCCCGGGGGACGACTGCCCAAGAGCCATGGAGCCCATCCCGGGCACTCTGCCATGCCGTCCCGACAAATTCGTACGGACTCCTAACCTTCCGACACGGATCGGAATCGAGCCCTTTCTGACCCAGCAGATTTCAGGTTGATTTGCTATATACTTTACGTACGATTTTATGGGGGCCGATTCCGATCCGGTACGTAAAAGCAAATACGACCGACATGTCGGACAACCACGTACACCCAGGGGATAGGACTGCCCGGGTCACATGGACCCCGTCCTGGGCACTCTGATCTGCCGCCGGCGCCGGGGATCGAACCGTGATCACCAGATGGGGATATCCCAAAAATCTGGCATGGATACGGCCCGCCAGGACAGGTTTGGGCACCCCTGTTGTACGGACTCCCAAGCCCTACGGTCCTTCTGACACGGATCGGAATCGAACCCAGCATATTTCGCGTTGACTGCCTCTATATCAGGGGTGCCCAAACCTGTCCTGGCGGGCCGTATCCATGCCAGATTTTTGGGATATCCCCATCTGGGGATCACGGTTCGATCCCCGGCACCGGCGGCAGATTAGCCCAGCACCAGGTGACTCTGGGAAATAGCTGGCGCCGCGGCTAGGGCGGCTGACTCCGGAATCTGGAGATTTTTTTATTTAAGGTTTTTGTAGAGCGCGTAGTAACCCTCGAGCATCCCAGAGATCAGGGTTCGATCCCCGGCACCGGCCGCAGATTAGCCCAGCACCACGTGACTCTGGGAAATAGCTGGCGCCGCGGCTAGGGAGGCTGACTCCGGAATCTGGAGATCACGGTTCGATCCCCGGCACCGGCGGCAGATTAGCCCAGCACCAGGTGACTCTGGGAAATAGCTGGCGCCGCGGCTAGGGCGGCTGACTCCGGAATCTGGAGATTTTTTTATTTAAGGCTTTTGTAGAGCGCGTAGTAACCCTCGAGCATCCCAGAGATCAGGGTTCGATCCCCGGCACCGGCGGCAGATTAGCCCAGCACCATGTGACTCTGGGCAATAGCTTGCTTAATCTTCCCAACGGCCCCTAGCGCCTAGAGACCCTTACGGGCGATTGTGCGCCTTACAAATGTGGATTATTATTATTATTATTATTATTTGGGCCGACTCCGATCCGGTTCGTAAAAGCACATCTGCCCGAATCTGTCGGACAACCACGTACGCCCGGGAGAGGACTGCCCGGGACCCGTGGAGCCCGTCCTGGTCACTCTGACCTGCCATCGGCCTGGAGAAGGGAGCGCCGGACGCCCGGGGGGAGGACTGCCCGGGACCCGTGGAGCCCGTCCTGGGCACTCTGACCTGCCGTCTGCCCGGGGAAGGGAGCCCCGGACGCCCGGGGGGAGGACTGCCCGGGACCCATGGAGCCCGTCCTGGGCACTCTGACCTGCCGACGGCCCGGGGAAGGGAGCCCCGGACGCCCGGGGGAGGACTGCCCGGGACCCGTGGAACTCGTCCTGGGCACTCTGACATGCCGCTGACCCGGGGAAGGGAACCCCGGACGCCCGGGAGCCGTGGAGCCCGTCCTGGGCACTCTGACAAGCCGTCGGACCGGGGAAGGGAGCCCCGGACGCCCGGGACCCGTGGAGCCTGTCCTGTGAACTCCGGCATGCCGTTGGCCCAGGGAAGGGAGTCCCAGATACCCGGGACCCGTGGAGCCCGTCATGGGCACTCTGACAAGCCGGTGTCCCGGGGAAGGGAGCCCCGGACGCCGGGGACTCGTGGAGCCCGTCCTGGGCACTCTGGCATGCCGTTGGCACGGGGAAGGGAGCCCCGGACGTCCGGGGCCCGTGGAGCCCATCCTGGGCACTCTGACAAGCCGTTGGCCCGGGGAAGGGAGAGCCGGACACCCAGCGGAGGAATGCCCGGGACCCATGGAGCCCGTCCTGGGCAATCTGACCTGCCGTCGGCCCGGAGAAGGGAGCGACGGACGCCCGGGGGGGAGGAATGCCAGGGAAGCATGGAGCCCATCCTGGGCACTTTGACATGCCATCGGCCTTGAGACCCGGGGGACGACTGCCCGGGAAGCATGGAGCCCGACCTGGGCACTCGCTCATGCCGTTGGCCTGGAGACCCGGGGGACGACTGCCCGGGGCGCATGGAGCCCGACCTGGGCACTCGCTCATGCCGTTGGCCTGGAGACCCGGGGGACGACTGCCCGGGACGCATGGAGCCCGTCCTGGGCACTTTGACATGCCGTTGGCCTGGAGGAGGGAAGCCCCGGGTGTTGTTACCCAGGCATAGCCCATCTGGTCCCCCTGGCAGAGAACCACCAGCCTTGCAGGGGTGTCCGGGCATACCCTTACCCCTAGTAATCCGGAGGAAAATTACCCCCCTTTCTTGTAATCTGTGCACACGAGTTGACAGAGGGGACCCAAGGCGTAAAAGTACCCGACCTCCTGGAGCCCTCGCTGGGATCGGGGAGGCAAATGGCACCTCATAGGGACTTCCAGGGAGGTTTGGCCATCTGGTCGCCCTTTTGGATAGCATTGCGTGCGACCAGATGGCCGAGGGGAAAGGTGCAACCAGGTGGCCGGGAACGAAAGGACTCCCTGCTTCCCACCCCGAGCCTTCGTGGTAGGGCTGCTGCCTGCCCACGCCGGGCAGGGCTCGGGGACCCCGGCTGGGCCTCAGGCACGGTGAGGACCACCGGAGCTCCCAGGCCCGGACGCCCGGGACGACGACTGCCCGGGACGCATGGAGCCCGTCCTGGGCACTTTGACATGCCGTCGGCCTGGAGACCCGGGGGACGACTGCCTGGGACGCATGGAGCCCGTCCTGGACATTTTGACATGCCGTCGGCCTGGAGACCCGGGGGACGACTGCCCGGGACGCATGGAGCCCGTCCTGGGCACTTTGACATGCCGTCGGCCTGGAGACCCGGGGGACGACTGCCTGGGACGCATGGAGCCCGTCCTGGACATTTTGACATGCCGTTGGCCTGGAGACCCGGGGGACGACTGCCCGGGACGCATGGAGCCCGTCCTGGGCACTTTGACATGCCGTCGGCCTGGAGACCCGGGGGACGACTGCCCGGGACGCATGGAGCCCGTCCTGGGCACTTTGACATGCCGTCGGCCCGGAGAAGGGAGCGCCGGACACCCAGGGAAGGACTGCCCGGGACCCATGGAGCCCGTCCTGGGCAATCTGACCTGCCGTCGGCCCAGGGAAGGGAGCGGCGGATGCCCGGGGGGAGGAATGCCCGGGACGCATGGAGCCCGTCCTGGGCACTTTGACATGCCGTCGGCCCGGAGACCCGTGGGACGACTGCCCGGGACGCATGGAGCCCAACCTGGGCACTTTGACATGCCGTCGGCCTGGAGACCCGGGGGACGACTGCCCGGGACGCATGGAGCCCGTCCTGGACATTTTGACATGCCGTCGGCCTGGAGACCCGGGGGACGACTGCCCGGGACGCATGGAGCCCGTCCTGGGCACTTTGACATGCCGTCGGCCCGGAGAAGGGAGCGCCGGACACCCAGGGGAGGACTGCCCGGGACCCATGGAGCCCGTCCTGGGCAATCTGACCTGCCGTCGGCCCGGAGAAGGGAGCGGCGGATGCCCGGGGGGACGACTGCCCGGGACGCATGGAGCCCGTCCTGGGCACTTTGACATGCCATCGGCCTGGAGACCCGGGGGACAACTGCCCGGGACGCATGGAGCCCAACCTGGGCACTTTGACATGCCGTCGGCCTGGAGACCCGGGGGACGACTGCCCGGGACGCATGGAGCCCGTCCTGGACATTTTGACATGCCGTCGGCCTGGAGACCCGGGGGACGACTGCCCGGGACGCATGGAGCCCGTCCTGGGCACTTTGACATGCCGTCGGCCTGGAGACCCGGGGGACGACTGCCCGGGACGCATGGAGCCCGTCCTGGGCACTTTGACATGCCGTCGGCCTGGAGATCCGGGGGACGACTGCCCGGGACGCATGGAGCCCGTCCTGGGCACTTTGACATGCCGTCGGCCTGGAGACCCGGGGGACGACTGCCCGGGACGCATGGAGCCCGTCCTGGGCACTTTGACATGCCGTCGGCCTGGAGATCCGGGGGACGACTGCCCGGGACGCATGGAGCCCGTCCTGGGCACTTTGACATGCCATCGGCCTGGAGACCCGGGGGACGACTGCCCAAGAGCCATGGAGCCCGTCCTGGGCAATTTGACAAGCCGTTGGCCTGGAGGAAGGAAGCCCCGGGTGGCCTAGGGAGGTGTTACCCAGGCATAGCCCATCTGGTCCCCCTAGCAGAGAACCACCAGCCTTGGAGGGGTGTCCGGGCATACCCTGCCCCCTAGTAATCCGGAGGGAAATTACCTGACTTTCTTGCAATCTGTGCACACAAGGTGACAGAGGGGACCCAAGGCGCGAAAGTACCCGACCTCCTGGAGCCCTCGCTGGGATCCGGGAGGCGAATGGCACCTCATCATGACTTCCAGGGCGACCAGATGGCCGAGGCGAGAGGGGCGACCAGATGGCCGGGACCAAAAGGACGCCAATCTGCCTGCCCCGGAGCTGCAGGGCTCTGGGGCTGCAGGGTTCCGGGGGCTGCAGAGCTGCAGGTCTCTGGGGCTGCAGGGCTCCGGGGCTTCAGGCCTCCCCGGGCCCTGATGGACCCTCCGTCCCGGGTACCTCCGACCCCCGGCCGGCTTGCAGGACGGAGGGGGGATTCCCGCACCACTGGGCCCTGCCGGACGGGGCTCAAGCCCCGGGCCCGGTCCCCGGCCCCAGTCCCGGCTTTCCAAACCCTATGCCGGGCCGCCCCCGGTGGACCCTCCGTCCCGGGCGCCCCGGACCCCCGGCCGGATTGCTGGACGGAGGGGTACCAGCACCCTCGGGGCCTGGCCAGATGGAGTTCAAGCCCCGGGTCCGGTCCCACCTTCCGAACCCTAGCCAGGCTGGGGAGAGCCTCCCCGGGAACCGGTGGAGCCCCGTCCCCAGCGCACGGACCCACTGGTGGCCTGCGGGACAGGGGGCTCCAGCACCCTCGGGGCCTGGCCAGATGGAATTCAAGCCCCGGGTCCGGTCCCACCTTCCGAACCCTAGCCAGGCTGGGGAGAGCCTCCCCGGGAACCGGTGGAGCCCCGTCCCCAGCGCACGGACCCACTGGTGGCCTGCGGGACAGGGGGCTCCAGCACCCTCGGGGCCTGGCCAGATGGAGTTCAAGCCCCGGGTCCGGTCCCACCTTCCGAACCCTAGCCAGGCTGGGGAGAGCCTCCCCGGGCCCCGGTGGACCCTACGTCCCGGGCACCCCGGATCCCCGGCCGGATTGCAGGACGGAGGGGTACCAGCACCCTCGGGGCCTGGCCAGATGGAGTTCAAGCCCCGGGTCCGGTCCCACCTTCCGAACCCTAGCCAGGCTGGGGAGAGCCTCCCCGGGCCCCGGTGGAGCCCCGTCCCCAGCGCCCGGACCCTCTGGTGGCCTGCGGGACAGGGGGCTCCAGCACCCTCGGGGCCTGGCCAGATGGAGTTCAAGCCCCGGGCCCGGTCCCACCTTCTGAACCCTAGCCAGGCTGGGGAGAGCCTCCCCGGGCCCCGGTGGAGCCCCGTCCCCAGTGCCCGGACCCTCTGGTGGCCGGCGGGACGGGGAGCTCGCGCACCACCGGGCCCCGCCGGCCGAGCTCAAGCCCAGGGCCCGGTCCCACCTTCCGAACCCTAGCCAGGCTGGGGAGAGCCTCCCCGGGCCCCGGTGGAGCCCCGTCCCCAGCGCCCGGACCCTCTGGTGGCCGGCGGGACGGGGAGCTCGCGCACCCCGGGGCCAGCCGGCCGGAGCTCAAGCCCCGGGCCCGGTCCCACCTTCCGAAACCTAGCCAGGCTGGGGAGAGCCTCCCCGGGCCCCGGTGGAGCCCCGTCCCCAGCACCCGGACCCTCTGGAGGCCTGCGGGACGGGGGGCTCGCGCACCCCGGGGCCGGCCGGAGCTCAAGCCCCGGGCCCGGTCCCACCTTC
>NC_136069.1:51687036-51717036 GCF_964261635.1 Lissotriton helveticus
GGCAAGGGGGCTAAGCAGCAGGTGCGTACCCAGGCCCCTGGGGGCCCCGGCGGGAGGGCCCGGGTCCTGCCTTCCCCTGATTCAGAATCGCCAGACCACACGGAGGTCTGACTGACCCTCTCCCTAGTAATCTGGAGGAAAATTACCCCCCTTTCTTGTAATCCGTGCACTAGAGGTGACAGAGGGGACCCAAGGCGCGAAAGTACCCGACCTCCTGGAGCCCTCGCTGGGATCCGGGAGGCAAATGGCACCTCATCGGGACTTCCAGGGAAGTTCGGCCATCTGGTCGCCCCCATTGGAAAGCATTGCGGGCGACCAGATGGCCGAGGCGATCCGGGAGACCAGATGGCCGAGGGGATCCTGGAGACCAGATGGCCGAGGGGATCCGGGAGACCAGATGGCCGAGGGGATCCGGGCGACCAGATGGCCGGGCACGAAAGGGACGCCATCCGGTCGCCCCGTGCCCCCACGAAGGAGGGAGCGGGCGCCCGGGGCATGGCGGGCCGGAGGCCCGGGGCCCCAGCCGGGCCACAGCCATGGAGGCTGCCAGGGGCCGGCGGGCCCTCCAACCCGGGGCCCGCTTACACCTTGACAAGCAGGGGAGGCCTGCAAGGGACCGACGGACCCCTGTCCTGGGCCCTGGGTGGAGCGGCAGCCCGGGGGACCGGGCCCAGGGCCGGAGCGCCCGACCCGGGGCTCCGACCGGGCCCCTGGACCCAGCCGGGGCTCCCAGGCCCGGAGGCGCATGGGACGCCTCCCCGGTCCCTCCGGACCCCGTCCCGGGCACCCTGCCACGCAGCAGGACCAAGGACAGAGCCCGGGGTGGGGAGGCCGCCCTCCCCGGGCCCTCAGGGGCCCTAGCCACTGCTCCTGAACCCAGCCAAGCAAGGGGAGGCTCCCCGGGCACATCGGAACCCCTTCCCGGGCCCTTGGCCGTGCGGCAGGCTGGGAGACAGGGCCCAGGGCCTGAGCACGCGACCCGGGGCCCGCCCGGGCCCCTGGACCCAGCCGGGGCTCCCAAGCCCGGAGGCGCATGGGGCGCCTCCCCGGTCCCTCCGGACCCCGTCCCGGGCACCCTGCCACGCAGCAGGACCAAGGACAGAGCCCGGGGTGGGGAGGCCGCCCTCCCCGGGCCCTCAGGGGCCCTAGCCACTGCTCCTGAACCCAGCCAAGCAAGGGGAGGCTCCCCGGGCACATCGGAACCCCTTCCCGGGCCCTTGGCCGTGCGGCAGGCTGGGAGACAGGGCCCAGGGCCGGAGCACCCGACCCGGGGCCCGCCCGGGCCCCTGGACCCAGCCGGGGCTCCCTAGCCCGGAGGCGCATGGGACGCCTCCCCGGTCCCTCCGGACCCCGTCCCGGGCACCCTGCCACGCAGCAGGACCAAGGACAGAGCCCGGGGTGGGGAGGCCGCCCTCCCCGGGCCCTCAGGGGCCCTAGCCACTGCTCCTGAACCCAGCCAAGCAAGGGGAGGCTCCCCGGGCACATCGGAACCCCTTCCCGGGCCCTTGGCAGTGCGGCAGGCTGGGAGACAGGGCCCAGGGCCGGAGCACCCGACCCGGGGCCCGGCCGGGCCCCTGGACGCAGCCGGGGCTCCCAAGCCCGGAGGTGCATGGGACGCCTCCCCGGTCCCTCCGGACCCCGTCCCGGGCACCCTGCCACGCAGCAGGACCAAGGACAGAGCCCGGGGTGGGGAGGCCGCCCTCCCCGGGCCCTCAGGGGCCCTAGCCACTGCTCCTGAACCCAGCCAAGCAAGGGGAGGCTCCCCGGGCACATCGGAACCCCTTCCCGGGCCCTTGGCAGTGCGGCAGGCTGGGAGACAGGGCCCAGGGCCGGAGCACCCGACCCGGGGCCCGGCCGGGCCCCTGGACGCAGCCGGGGCTCCCAAGCCCGGAGGTGCATGGGACGCCTCCCCGGTCCCTCCGGACCCCGTCCCGGGCACCCTGCCACGCAGCAGGACCAAGGACAGAGCCCGGGGTGGGGAGGCCGCCCTCCCCGGGCCCTCAGGGGCCCTAGCCACTGCTCCTGAACCCAGCCAAGCAAGGGGAGGCTCCCCGGGAACAACGGAACCCATTCCTAGGCCCTTGGCAGTGCGGTAGGCTGGAAGACAGGGACCAGGGCCGGAGCACCCCACCCGGGGCCCGCCCGGGCCCCTGGACCCAGCCGGGGCTCCCAAGCCCGGAGGCGCATGGGACGCCTCCCCGGACCCATGGAGCCCGTCCTGGGCATTGAGCCATGCCGTTGGCCTGGAGATGGGTGCCCCGGACGCCCGGGGGAGGTCTGTCTGGGACACATGGAGCCCGTCCTGGGCATTGAACCATGCCGTTGGCCTGGAGAAGGGAGCCCCGGACGCCCGGGGGAGGACTGCCCGGTACCCGTGGAGCCCTTCCCGGGTACTTTGCAACGCCGTTGGCCTCCTGGAGATGGGTGCCCCGAACGCCCGGGGGGTGGGCTGCCCGGGACCCGTGGAGCCCGTCCTGGGCACTCTGACCTGCTGTTGGCCCGGGGGAGGGACCCCAGACGACCGGGACCCGTGGAGCCCGTCCTTGGCACTCTGACAAGCCGTTGGCCCGGGGAAGGGAGCCCCAGACGACCGGGACCTGTGGAGCCCGTCCTGGGCACTCCTGTATGCCGTTGGCCCGGGGAAGGGAGCCCCGGACATCCGGGACCCGTGGAGCCCGTCCTGGGCACTCCTGTATGCCGTTGGCCCGGGGAAGGGAGCCCCGGACGTCCGGGACCCGTGGAGCCCGTCCTGGGCACTCTGAAATGCTTTGGCCCGGGGAAGGGAGCCCCGGACACCCGGGGGGGAGGACTGCCCGGGACCCGTGGAACTCGTCCTGGGCACTCTGACATGCCGCTGGCCCGGGGAAGGGTGCCCCGGACGCCCGGGGCCCGTGGAGCCCGTCCTGGGCACTCTGACAAGCCGTTGGCCCAGGGAAGGGAGACCTGGATGCCCGGAACCCGTGGAGCCCGTCCTGGGCACTCTGAAATGCTTTGGCCCGGGGAAGGGAGCCCCGGACGCCCGGGGGAGGACTGCCCGGGACCCGTGGAACTGGTCCTGGGCACTCTGACATGCCGCTGGCCCGGGGAAGGGTGCCCCGGATGACCGGGGCCCGTGGAGCCCGTCCTGGGCACTCTGACATGCCGCTGGCCCGGGGAAGGGAGCCCCAGACGCCTGGGGCCCGTGGAGCCCGTCCCGGGCACTCTGCCATGCCGTCAGCCTGGATGGAGTCCCGGACGCCCGGGGGGGGGGCGAAGGCCCGGGACGCATGGAGCCTGTCCCGGGCACTCTGCCATGCCGTCGGCCTGGATGGAGCACCGGACGCCCGGGGGACGACTGCCCAAGAGCCATGGAGCCCGTCCTGGGCAATTTGACATGCAGTTGGCCTGGAGGAAGGAAGCTCCGGGTGGCCTAGGGAGGTGTTGCCCAGGCATATCCCATCTGGTCCCCATGGCAGAGAACCACCAACCCTGGTGGGGTGTCCGGGCATACCCTGCACATAGTAATCCGGAGGCAAATTACCCCCCTTTCTTGCAATCTGTGCACGCGAGGTGACAGAGGGGACCCAAGGCGTGAAAGAACCCGACCTCATGGAGCCCTCGCTGGGATCCGGGAGGCGAATGGCACCTCATTAAGACTTCCAGGGAAGTTCGGCCATCTGGTCCCCCCCATAGGAAAGCGTTGCGGGCGACCAGATGCCCGAGGGGATCCGGGCGACCAGATGGCCGAGGGAATCCGGGCGACCAGATGGCTGGGCATGGAGGTGAAGCCGCCTGGACTCTTCCCCACCCCGTCCCCGTCCCGGGACGAATGCCCGGGACGCATGGAGCCCGTCCTGGCCACTTGACGTCCCGTCCTGGGCATTGAACCATGCCGTCGGCCTGGAGAAGGGAGCCCCCGGACGCCCGGGGGAGGACTGCCCGGTACCCGTGGAGCCCTTCCCGGGTACTTTGCAACGCCGTTGGCCTCCTGGAGATGGGTGCCCCAGATGCCCGGGGGTGGGCTGCCCGGGACCCATGGAGCCCGTCCTGGGCACTTTTACATGCCGTCGGCCTGGAGGTGGGTGCCCTGGACGCCCGGGGGAGGCCTGCCCGGGACCCGTGGAGCCCCTCCCGGGTACTTTGCCAATGCCGTTTGCCTCATGGAGATGGGTGCCCCGGACGCCCGGGGGAGGACTGCCCGGTACCCGTGGAGTCCTTTCCGGGTACTTTGCAACGCCGTTGGCCTCCTGGAGATATGTGCCCCGAACGCCCGGGGGGAGGGCTGTCCGGGGCCCATGGAGCCCGTCCTGGGCACTGTGACATGCCGTCGGCCTGGAGGTGGGAGCCCCGGACGCCCGGGGGAATGCTGCCCGGGACCCGTGGAGCCCTTCCCGGGTACTTTGCCATCCCGTTGGCCTCCTGGAGATGGGTGCCCCGGACGCCCGGGGGAGGTCTGTCCGGGGCCCATGGAGCCCGTCCTGGGCAGTGTGACATGCCGTCGGCCTAAAGGTGGGAGCCACGGACGCCCGGGGGAAGGCTGCCCGGGACCCGTGGAGCCCGTCCCGGGTACTTTGCCGTCCCGTTGGCCTCCTGGAGATGGGTGCCCCGGACGCCCGGGGGAGGTCTGTCCGGGGCCCATGGAGCCCGTCCTGGGCAGTGTGACATGCCGTCGGCCTAAAGGTGGGAGCCCCGGACGCCCGGGGGAAGGCTGCCCGGGACCCGTGGAGCCCTTCCCGGGTACTTTGCCATCCCGTTGGCCTCATGGAGATGGGTGCCCCGGACGCCCAGGGGAGGTCTGTCCGGGACACGTGGAGCCCGTCCTGGGCATTGAGCCATGCCGTTGGCCCGGAGAATGGAGCCCCCAGACACCCGGGGGAGGTGTTGCCCAGGCATATCTCATCTGGTCCCCCGGGCAGAGAACCACCAGCCCTGGAGAGGTGTTTGGGCGTACCCTGCCCCTAGTAATCCGGAGGGAAATTACCCCCCTTTCTTGCAATCCGTGCACGCGAGGTGACAGAGGGGACCCAAGGCGTAAAAGAACCCGACCTCATGGAGCCCTAGCTGGGATCCAGGAGCCGAATGGCACCTCATCGGGACTTCCAGGGAAGCCCGGCCATCTGGTCGCCCCATTGGAAAGCATCGCGGGCGACCAGAGGGCCGGGATCGAAAGGACTCCCAGCTCCCCATCCATCCCAAGCCTTCGCGGTAGGGTTCCTGACTGCCTGCCCACGCAAGGCAGGGCTCTTGGACCCCGGCTGGGCCTCAGGCGCAGGTTGGACCACCGGAGCTCTAGGGCCCGGACGACCTGGGGGAGGAATGCCCAGGACCCGTGGAGCCCGTCCTGGGTACTTTGACATGCCGTCGGCCTGGAGGTGGGTGCCCCGGACGCCCCGGGGGAAGCTGCCCGGGACCCATGGAGCCCGTCCTGGGTACTTTGACATTCCGTCGGCCTGGAGGTGGGAGCCCCGGACGCCCGGGGGGAGGTCTGCCCGGGACCCATGGAGCCCGTCCTGGGTACTTTGCCAATGCCGTTGGCCTCATGGAGATGGGTGCCCCGGACGCCCGGGGGACGAATGCCCGGGACGCATGGAGCCCGTCCTGGGCACTTTTCCATGCCTTCGGCCTGGAGCCCCCAGACACCCAGGGGAGGACCACCGTGAAAACCATGGAGCCCGACCCGGGCACTCTGCCATACCGTCAGCCTAGATGGAGCCCCGGACGCCCAGGGGACGAATGCCCGGGACGCATGGAGCCCGTCCTGGGCACTTTTCAATGCCGTCAGCCTGGATGGAGCCCCGGACGCCCGGGGGACGACTGCCCAGGAGCCATGGAGCCCGTCCTGGGCAATTTGACATGCCGTTGGCCTGGAGGAAGGAAGCCCCGGGTGGCCTAGGGAGGTGTTGCCCAGGCATAGCCCATCTGGTCCCCATGGCAGAGAACCACCAGCCTCGGAGGGGTGTCCGGGCGTACCCTTCTCCCTAGTAATCCGGAGGAAAATTACCCCCTTTTCTTGTAATCTGTGCACGCGAGGTGACAGAGGGGACCCAAGGCGCGAATGTACCCAACCTCCTGGAGCCCTCGCTGGGATCCGGGCGGCGAATGGCACCTCATCGGGACTTCCAGGGAAGTTCGGCCATCTGGTCGCCCCATAGGAAAGCGTTGCGGGCGACCAGATGCCCGAGGGGATCCGGGCGACCAGATGGCCGAGGGAATCTGGTCGATCAGATGGCTGGACACGGAAGTGAAGCCGCCTGGACTCTCCCGACCCTGTCCCCGCCCCGTGCCCGTGCCCGGGACGCATGGAGCCCGTCCTGGGCACTTTTCCATGCCTTCGGCCTGGAGCCCCCAGACACCCAGGGGAGGACCACCGTGAAAGCCATGGAGCCCGACCCGGGCACTCTGCCATGCCGTCGGCCTGGATGGAGCCCCGGACGCCCGGGGGACAAATGCCCGGGACGCATGGAGCCCGTCCTGGGCACTTTTCCATGCCTTCGGCCTGGAGCGCCCCGACACCCTGGGGAGGACCACCGTGAAAACCATGGAGCCCGACCCGGGCACTCTGCCATACCGTCAGCCTGGATGTAGCCCCGGACGCCCGGGGGACGAATGCCCGGGACGCATGGAGCCCGTCCCGGGCACTCTGCCATGCCGTCCCGACAAATTCGTACGGACTCCTAACCTTACGACACGGATCGGAATCGAGCCCTCTCTGACCCAGCAGTTTCAGGCGCCCGGGGGACGAATGCCCGGGACGCATGGAGCCCGACCCGGGCACACTGCCTTGCCGCCGGCCTGGATGGAGCCCCGGACGCCCGGGGGACGAATGCCCGGGACGCATGGAGCCCGTCCCGGGCACTCTGCCATGCCGTCGGCCTGGATGGAGCCCCGGACGCCCGGGGGACGACTGCCCAAGAGCCATGGAGCCCATCCCGGGCACTCTGCCATGCCGTCCCGACAAATTCGTACGGACTCCTAACCTTCCGACACGGATCGGAATCGAGCCCTTTCTGACCCAGCAGATTTCAGGTTGATTTGCTATATACTTTACGTACGATTTTATGGGGGCCGATTCCGATCCGGTACGTAAAAGCAAATACGACCGACATGTCGGACAACCACGTATGGAGTTCTGGACTTTTTAGTTCTGTCCAGAGGTGTCAGGGACAACACCCGAAGACCCCGGAGTTCAACCTGTCTTGGTACACAAACAAACAGAAACACGGGCTTCTCGATGGTGGCGTCAAAGACCAAAGGTTTATTACTGCAGGGACACAGAAGTCACAGAAACTACACATGGGCAGTATCTAGGAGCCTGTTCGATTTGTACAAAGAGGGTTGCTCCTTATATACTAAATATTGGGCTTCAGGCAAATTCTTTACATGTTACCACAGTTCTAAACATTCGTGTCTTAAACAATAAATATTTGGCGTTGCACAGGAATCGTCAACAGTATCTGATGTCAAAACATTACGAATGAGGGGTTCCCACTAGTCCACCATAATCCCATGTCAATTCTTCATTCAAGACCCGGACCGCCTCATCGTAAATTTCGTTACCTCCCCCTAATAAAGGCCCAGAAGGAAAGGAGCAGAGCCAGGTGTAGAAGATAGAAAGACAGGATAAGAAATGTTTGTGGGTCGTAAATGGGCACGGTTACCAGCTTCGGCCGCCTAATCATGATCAGGCCAATGAACACAAGAACCAGTATAGCAGGACTGGCCTCAGGCTGGGGAGGCAGTTCTTGCCGAGTCATGCTGCTACAGCGTTGCTGGCCTAAGTTGCACGTGTCACTAGCAAGGTGAATTGCCGGTTAAAGCCTACGTGTCCTTTAATGGAAAGAGATCATTGCGTGTCCATTGACTATGTGAGGGCAAGGAATACAAAATGGCTTCCGTGTTCTAAAATGGATGCCACGGGTAGAACAGAAATGTGTTTGTAACTGGAGTGCTCTTGCTCGTAGCATAGCGAAAACACCAGGGTATACTAAATGGATCATTTGCGGTTCACTGATACCAAAATTATGTATTTCCGACAATGTTATAAACACGAGTAAAATCGTCACGGAACCTCAGACCCTCCTTTTGCCCTTACATAGGCAATTACTCAGTCTATATCAGAGTCAGAGTCTAATTCTATGCTCATTAGGTCAGTGACATGTTGTTGTATCATCATCCTGTCTCGTGTCTTTTCTCCTAATGTAGGTGGTTTTCTGAAACAGGTTGCAGCACAGAGGCTACACAGAGCGGGACCACATTGGATAATAAGACAGCACGAGAACAGACATACTAGGATGACACCAATGACCATCAGAACCTTCCATCCCCACTCTGATACCAGAGTCCAAAACCACTCCATGAAGGACCAGTTTCCCTTATCTACGTGTATAGAGTCGGAAATCTTATGTAGCTTAGAGATTGCTTCATAGACTGTTGGAGCATTATTTGGAATAAAGACACAGCAGCTCGATTGGATCATTCTGCATACCCCACCTCGATCTGCAAGTATTACGTCTAGAACCATACGGTTCTGCAACGTCATGAGACGATCCGCTTGAAGCTCAGCTGTTAAGTTACTAAGGGCACCAGCAGTTTCTGTAATAGTAGATTCAACTACCCGTGTTAGTTGACGAAGGTTTCTACTATTGGCCATAGGCCCCCAAAACGGAAGAAAACCCTTGAAGAAGTCTCCAGCTTCTTGACCAGCGGTATCTTCCTTGCTGAAGACACCTCTTGCTACTCTGGTTTTGTGATAATCTGAAAAAGCAGTGTATGTCGGAGGTAACAATCGAGCAATATAACATGAACCTGAAAAGTCAGCAGGCAGCCATGTATATGCTCTGTCCTGACAAATGAAGTAGGTACCCCTCGCAGTCAGAAAGGCAGGGGAGGAGTCAGACGGAAATACGTAAGTCTCAACGCACTCACTGCTCCCTAGCTGAGCTCTCGGATTTCTCCCATTTCCTTGCAAACAGACCTGACCTCGGTGAGGCACGACCCAAACTGAAGTGGAGCTTTTACGCTTGCTTTCTCCCAAACCAAGGCGATACTCTGTAGAGTTCCAACTCAAATACACCAGTAATTCATCTCTAGGATAAGATGGAGTATTATTGACGTCTTTAATCATATCAATAATTCCCTGGACTAAAGCTTTGTTGGCTGAGTTGTATTTAGTGGACCGTGGTGGACGCGGAGGATAGGTCTCAAGGGCATATGAAAAAATGGTCTGAAAAGCCTGAACTGATCCATTATAGCTGAAAGGCAAGACTAAATAGGGAATGCCTTTATCCATAGTGTGAGGTATCAAGCCACACACCCAGCAGTCTGTAGTATTAACTATCAGTTGGTGTTGATGCAAGAGCTGTACAAATGTATTGTTAATAAATTCTGAGCGTCGAGCTTGTTCGTGTTCAGGAAATGAGTGGAAAGAATGCATAGAAGAAACCGTAGAAGTAGTAGGATCAAGGGAAGGTACTGTAGTTACTGGCATAAAAATCAAATGTACACCAAAGACGATTCCACCCACCAACGTTATTAAAACGATTAAAAATGTAACTGCACATTGCATTAGAAAGCATTTGCTGTGTAGTATTCTGTTCAGTCTATTTCTGCGAACATAAATTACATTTTCTCGTTGTAGCTCAGGAAGCTCCATCTTCTACGACCGTTCGCGACCACTGATGATGTGTACGTAGATGAAAATGCCTCTATCAGCCCTGGGAGTTCCCAGAGCTAACAGAAAGATCGACCTTGTGTCGGACCCCCGCAGATTCAACTAGGCACACAGCCACGACCCTACGGCTACCCAGACGGCAAGGCAATTTTAAAACAAAAAGAAACAATACATAGTATTAGCAAACTTCCTGGCTGGAGGCAATGTATAGCAAATTCAAATCTGAAAATAGGCAGTTTCCTGCTTTATTTGTCCATATTGCGAGAACGTAAGTTGTATCTCAGTTTTGCAGGAGCTGTCTGATCTGGAAACAATGTATTTTCAGCTGACGTTGCAATGTTCACGTTCGCAGATGACAAATGTTCTTTTGGTACAGATGACAAATGTTCAGGGTTCAAAAGAGCAGTTTCAGGAGGAGAGTCAGAATTTGGTGAATCCGTGATCAGTTCTGCATCGCTGAAAGGTATGAACCTGGGGATTTGTTCCGTTTCAGAGGCACCGATTCCTTTCTTTACCCAGTTGTCGTAAGGAAGTGGCAGAGGCACACGTTTAGCATGAGTCGTATGGATCCAATTTCTTCTTCCGGCCACACGAATAGCAGTTCTCGTTGCTAGCAGGACTTGGAACGGGCCAATAAATCTGGGCTGAAGATTTTTCGTTCTTGCAAAATTTCGGATGACCACCTGATCACCCGGTTTCAGCTGATGGCCTGGACTCTCCGATGGCTTTGGCAATGCGTCGAAAACCTGTTGGTGAATAAGACTCAATTTAGCAGTCAAGTCGAAAAGGTAATCAATTAACATTGGGTATTCCAGCTGCTTAAATTCTTTCGGTCTAGGTACCCCCCAAACATTTGCAGGACGACCGAAAACTATTTTGTAGGGACTAAGCCCTACTCTAGAATGTACAGTTGCTCTTGTTGATAGCAAAGCCAAAGGCAATGCGTCTGGCCAGGACAAACCCGTGGATGCTTGTATCTTAGCGAGTTTCAGTTTAAGGGTACCATTGTAACCCTCGACTAAACCCGCGGACTGGGGATGATTCGCACTATGAAATTTCTGTCTAATCCCTAGGCCGGCACACACACTCTGCATAACTTTCCCTATGAACTCACTTCCGTTGTCTGACCATACAATCCGTGGCATTCCGTATCTGGGGAAGTATTCTTTAAGAAGAATTTTGGCAGTGGATAAGGCAGTATTGTCCTTCAGTGGGTATGCTTCGACCCATCTGGAGAAAGCACAAACTACCACTAGGACGTATTTCAGGTTATTACAACGATCCATGTGAATGAAGTCTAGCTGGATCACTTCAAAGGGGCAGGAAGGAGGAGCGAAGTGACCTGCAGGTGTGGGGATTCCCTTGCCAGGATTATGCATCAAGCATACCATACAATTCCTCACCACTCTCTCTGCACACCTACTAATCCCGTCATTCTTCCAGACCGGAGCCAACATCTTACAAATCCCTTTTGAACTGATGTGCGCTGTTCCATGTGCCATCGTCACTACTGCAAGCACATACGCATCAGGCAACATCCAACGCTGTTGTTCCGACAAGTCAATCCAACACCCACTCGAGTCCAATTTACCCGTGCTCTCTTTCCATGCAAGTTTTTCCTCCTCAGTCGCCTCTTTCTGAATTTCTTTCACGCTTTCCACTGTGTCTTCACACATTCCAGACTCAGAAATCCATCTTGCAGACGTTGCAACATACATTCTACTCATCATATTTCTGGCTGTCTGTTTTGCAGTCTCATCAGCAAAAGCATTCCCACGACCAACATCATCCGTGATTGCTTTATGAGCACTGCATTTCACAATCGCAACTTCAGTCGGTAAGGTTAGAGATTCCAACAAGTCATTAACTAGCTGACCATGTTGAATCTTAGTCCCATGGGACGTAATGAAACCTCTCTCTTTCCACAAACGGCCAAAACTATGGGCCACGCCGAACGCGTACTGACTATCTGTGAACACGTTCACTCTCTTTCCCTTAGCTAAAACGCACGCTCTTGTTAGCGCGATCAATTCTGCAGCCTGGGCAGAATTCTGACTCACTCTTGCAGTCTCCACAATCGTACTCAAAGTCGTTACTGCATAAGCAGCAGTCACATCACCATTCTCCAATTTGAAGCAAGACCCGTCAACATACAACGTGCCATCTGGTTCTGACAACGGAGTGTCTTTTAAGTCGATTCGTCCTTTTGTTTCTTCCTCAGTTCTGAAACAACAGTCGTGTGGTTCGGAATCACTCGACTCTTCGCTAGTCGGCAACAATGTTGCTGGATTCAATACATTGCATCTTTTGATCTGAATATGACTAGCTAACAGTGTCAGTTCATAACCTGATAATCTAGCACTGGTAAGGTGTTGCGTCTTGGTTCGGTTCATGAGTGTATCCACAGCATGAGGAACCATGACTACTAGCATGTTGTTCATTACTACACCAGCAGATTGTCGAATGGAAGCTGCAGCTGCGGCTGTAGCTCTCAAGCAACTAGGCAATGCTCTAGCTACTGGATCTAATGTTGATGAAAAATACGCACAAGGGCGTTGTTTATCACCAAATTTCTGCGTCAAAACACTCAATGCACAACCTTCTCTCTCGTGGACATAGAGCGTGAATGGCTTACTGTAGTCGGGTGTACCCAATACAGGTGCTGAACACAGTGCATTCCGTAACTCAGAAAAACTCTGTTGACATTCAGCAGACCATGGTACCGGACTCGGGACACCTTTCCCAGTCAAGGCTACCAATGGTTTTGCTAGAAGAGAAAAATTTGGGATCCATTGCCTACAATATGAGGTAATACCCAAAAAGGCACGTACTTCTCTCTGCGTGCTAGGAACGTTCATCTGTGTAATTGCTTTTATTCTCTCTGGGGTCAACTTCCTTCCCTCCTTTGATAAGAGATGACCTAGGTAGGTCACTTCTTGGCAGCAGTATTGCATTTTTGAAGGTGACACCTTGTGATTCAAATCTGACAAGTGATGCAATAAAGAAATCGTAGCTGTTTTGCAAGTTTCCTTGTCATCGGCAGCCACTAGAAGATCATCGACATACTGTACTAAAGCAGAACCACGAGGAAGTACGAAGGAATCTAACTGGCTTTTTAATGCTTGACTGTAAATGGATGGGCTTTCACAATAACCTTGTGGAGCGCGTTTAAATCTAAAACTTCGTCCTCCTAGAGAGAAACCGAAGATATCTCTGCTTTCCTCGGCTATCGGAATGCTGAAAAAGGCATTTTTCAAGTCGACAACCGAAAACCATGCTGCTGTAGCAGGAATCAACGTTAACAATGCAGTAATGTCTGGAACCACAGGAAACTGTGGGATCACAATTTTATTAACCTCTCTAAGATCAATTACGAACCTATATACTGGAGGCTTTGTAGGGTCAGTTCGTTTCAAAATAGGCAGTACAGGACTATTACAGACATTACTTCTAGTCTCTTCTACAACATCTTTCTTGATCAGGTCTTGTACTATCAGTAGGAGCGCACGCTCACCTTCACTAGAGATTCTGTATTGTGGAATTCGTGGAAGTTTGACATTTGCTTTCAAAGTTACTACATAGGGTGGAATTTCCAATAGACCTACATCATTAGGACCAGTCGCCCAAAGAGTATCAGGGAGTGAACGCAGCTCTGGTGGGAGCGCATCCATCGACAAGTACATCGGGGAGATTATTCTTTTACCCAACGTAAGCTGTACACCTGCTGGAGAACAGTACAATGTCGCGTACAGGCGTTTTAACAAGTCTAAACCAAGCAGATTTTCGTTACAACCTGTCGTCAAAATCAGGGGTGCTTTCAATTGACGGGGTCCAACAGAAATAGACAAAGGACCCGAAACAGGGTTGTGAACAGGGGCGCCCGAAAAACCTACTGAAACGTTTGTTGAGCCAGACAAAGGTGCGCCAGGGAGTTTCGCATGTATGATAGAACTTTTTGCTGCACCAGTATCCAACAGAAACGGTTCGACTATACCTGATGTTGCTACCGCGACATAAGGCCCACTCTGATCTACTGGTACTGATACTACTCCCTCTCTTTGTCCATGGCTGTCCTAGTATTCACTTTGCTGACCTTCCTCACTAGCTTCATAATAGTCTTCAACATGATACTGTGGAGACCTATTCTGTTGGGCAGATTGTCCATTACGCTGGACGAAATAATTAGAGGGGCGATCACTTGTCTGTGGAGGCATAGCACCTCGTCCTCGACCTCTAGAGTTTTGCATGGAACTACCACGACCTCTCTGAGCGGCCGCATCATTATTTTGCGCCCGAACTGGACAATCACTTTTGTAATGACCTTCCTTTTTGCAATAAGCACATTGATTCCATTGGTATTGTGGCCTTTGAAAATTATAATCCATTCTTTGATATGACCCTTGCTGCATATTAGTTTGATTCATGCGAGGCGGATAAGCTTGCTGTAAAAGTACTTTAGTTTTTAAATCTTTCGTCTTTTTATCTGATTTTTCCTTCTCTTCTTTATCCCTATTTTCGTAGTACTGAGCAGTCGCAAGTATTTGCGCAGTCGTAGAGACAGCCCACGCACTTTCAGAATTCTTTAATTTACCACTAAGTTCTGGCAACAGATTGTGCACAAATTTATCAACAAATAATCTCTGGCCTCCTTCTGTGCTCATATCCTGACCACTATGATCTACGAAAGTCTCTTCGAATCTTGTGAAAAAGTCGGAGACGCTTTCGTCTTTCTTTTGTTTGCATGCGGACAATTTATCCCAGTTAACGCGTAATGCAGGCATTAAGGTTTTCATTAAATCGATTATTCTACCAGGCAAGTTAGCAATTAAAGGTTCAGGTTTGGAACCACCTATTTGTTGACCATCCGCTGCAGTTATAGCTGCCCAGTCACCACCTAGGGCAACTGGATGATTCTCTTTACGAATTTTAGCCCAAATTGGTTGCGGTACTACGTTACCAAATAGCAGATCTATGTCAGCAAGATTCAATACACAAGCGTCAACTGTTTGAGCCAACTCTTTGTAGTACCCTGCAGGATTTTTACGCGGATCTGGCAAGGCCTGTTTTACTGCTAATACTTCAGCTCGTTTCCATGGAATATGTATCCAGACTCTCTGGAATTGGGCCGGAGCGGCTGCAATACCAAGCGGTGCATTAGCTTGCACAGCTTCGCGCCAAATTGGTGGAACCTCTCTCATTGGATATTGACGATTTCGTTTCGTACTACGTTTCTCTAACTCTCTCGGTGAAAGAAGGGATGAGTCGGATCTATAACTTAAAATTAGTTCCATCGCTTCTTTTATATTTTGACCAACTATCATACCTGTAGCAAACTCTTTCTGAACATTAATTAATTCTCCTAAATTTGATTCAGGGTCATCCTCTTCCAATTCCTCACGTAGAAGGAAACACATTTCATCGAACACATATCGTTGTGTCGGTTCGTTCCATTGCATAAATGTATCTAATACATTTTGTACATTATATCTTCCAACTTTCGAAACCCATCTAAGGGCAGTGGAATCTAATATTCCTCTTTCTTCAGTACTGGGAAGCTGACTACGTCTCTGCACAGAGTCAGAGGTAGGAGTCTTAATCAGAGTTTTATAGAAGGGAGATAGAATATTAGAGACAGAATCAGTGATTCTTCGTCGAACAGAAAGCGGAGTCATAATACTTGCAGAGGCAGTGAATAGAGTAGTAGTTGGAATAGATAGATCAGGAATAGTAGGAGTAGCAGGCAAAATAGCTTGTGAAGTGGCAGGTGTGAGTGACACAGGCATTATCCAAATAGGAGCAACCCTTACAAAATAATCAACTAGCAACCACTAAATACTTAACTGAGGCACTGAAGACGTCACCAAGGAGAAACCCGTCACGTTTCGTCCTTATTGAGGACTGTACTTGGGGTCCAAGACAGGGCGACGGTCAAGGCAACGGAGCACTGCAGCCGTCTGAACGGGAACCCTCGTGGAAGAGGACGTCTGGGCCACTTTTGCGATATGCCGGGATCGATGAAGTGGGGCGCCTCCCTCTGAAATCTTCACACGAAGCTCCTCGAACTCTTCAGGCTTTTGGACCGGTACCGAATGACGTCGCCCCGAGTTGGGCGCCAAATGGAGTTCTGGACTTTTTAGTTCTGTCCAGAGGTGTCAGGGACAACACCCGAAGACCCCGGAGTTCAACCTGTCTTGGTACACAAACAAACAGAAACACGGGCTTCTCGATGGTGGCGTCAAAGACCAAAGGTTTATTACTGCAGGGACACAGAAGTCACAGAAACTACACATGGGCAGTATCTAGGAGCCTGTTCGATTTGTACAAAGAGGGTTGCTCCTTATATACTAAATATTGGGCTTCAGGCAAATTCTTTACATGTTACCACAGTTCTAAACATTCGTGTCTTAAACAATAAATATTTGGCGTTGCACAGGAATCGTCAACAGTATCTGATGTCAAAACATTACGAATGAGGGGTTCCCACTAGTCCATCATAATCCCATGTCAATTCTTCATTCAAGACCCGGACCGCCTCATCGTAAATTTCGTTACCTCCCCCTAATAAAGGCCCAGAAGGAAAGGAGCAGAGCCAGGTGTAGAAGATAGAAAGACAGGATAAGAAATGTTTGTGGGTCGTAAATGGGCACGGTTACCAGCTTCGGCCGCCTAATCATGATCAGGCCAATGAACACAAGAACCAGTATAGCAGGACTGGCCTCAGGCTGGGGAGGCAGTTCTTGCCGAGTCATGCTGCTACAGCGTTGCTGGCCTAAGGTGCACGTGTCACTAGCAAGGTGAATTGCCGGTTAAAGCCTACGTGTCCTTTAATGGAAAGAGATCATTGCGTGTCCATTGACTATGTGAGGGCAAGGAATACAAAATGGCTTCCGTGTTCTAAAATGGATGCCACGGGTAGAACAGAAATGTGTTTGTAACTGGAGTGCTCTTGCTCGTAGCATAGCGAAAACACCAGGGTATACTAAATGGATCATTTGCGGTTCACTGATACCAAAATTATGTATTTCCGACAATGTTATAAACACGAGTAAAATCGTCACGGAACCTCACGTACACCCAGGGGATAGGACTGCCCGGGTCACATGGACCCCGTCCTGGGCACTCTGATCTGCCGCCGGCGCCGGGGATCGAACCGTGATCACCAGATGGGGATATCCCAAAAATCTGGCATGGATACGGCCCGCCAGGACAGGTTTGGGCACCCCTGTTGTACGGACTCCCAAGCCCTACGGTCCTTCTGACACGGATCGGAATCGAACCCAGCATATTTCGCGTTGACTGCCTCTATATCAGGGGTGCCCAAACCTGTCCTGGCGGGCCGTATCCATGCCAGATTTTTGGGATATCCCCATCTGGGGATCACGGTTCGATCCCCGGCACCGGCGGCAGATTAGCCCAGCACCAGGTGACTCTGGGAAATAGCTGGCGCCGCGGCTAGGGCGGCTGACTCCGGAATCTGGAGATTTTTTTATTTAAGGTTTTTGTAGAGCGCGTAGTAACCCTCGAGCATCCCAGAGATCAGGGTTCGATCCCCGGCACCGGCCGCAGATTAGCCCAGCACCACGTGACTCTGGGAAATAGCTGGCGCCGCGGCTAGGGAGGCTGACTCCGGAATCTGGAGATCACGGTTCGATCCCCGGCACCGGCGGCAGATTAGCCCAGCACCAGGTGACTCTGGGAAATAGCTGGCGCCGCGGCTAGGGCGGCTGACTCCGGAATCTGGAGATTTTTTTATTTAAGGTTTTTGTAGAGCGCGTAGTAACCCTCGAGCATCCCAGAGATCAGGGTTCGATCCCCGGCACCGGCGGCAGATTAGCCCAGCACCATGTGACTCTGGGCAATAGCTTGCTTAATCTTCCCAACGGCCCCTAGCGCCTAGAGACCCTTACGGGCGATTGTGCGCCTTACAAATGTGGATTATTATTATTATTATTATTATTTGGGCCGACTCCGATCCGGTTCGTAAAAGCACATCTGCCCGAATCTGTCGGACAACCACGTACGCCCGGGAGAGGACTGCCCGGGACCCGTGGAGCCCGTCCTGGTCACTCTGACCTGCCATCGGCCTGGAGAAGGGAGCGCCGGACGCCCGGGGGGAGGACTGCCCGGGACCCGTGGAGCCCGTCCTGGGCACTCTGACCTGCCGTCTGCCCGGGGAAGGGAGCCCCGGACGCCCGGGGGGAGGACTGCCCGGGACCCATGGAGCCCGTCCTGGGCACTCTGACCTGCCGACGGCCCGGGGAAGGGAGCCCCGGACGCCCGGGGGAGGACTGCCCGGGACCCGTGGAACTCGTCCTGGGCACTCTGACATGCCGCTGACCCGGGGAAGGGAACCCCGGACGCCCGGGAGCCGTGGAGCCCGTCCTGGGCACTCTGACAAGCCGTCGGACCGGGGAAGGGAGCCCCGGACGCCCGGGACCCGTGGAGCCTGTCCTGGGAACTCCGGCATGCCGTTGGCCCAGGGAAGGGAGTCCCAGATACCCGGGACCCGTGGAGCCCGTCATGGGCACTCTGACAAGCCGGTGTCCCGGGGAAGGGAGCCCCGGACGCCGGGGACTCGTGGAGCCCGTCCTGGGCACTCTGGCATGCCGTTGGCACGGGGAAGGGAGCCCCGGACGTCCGGGGCCCGTGGAGCCCATCCTGGGCACTCTGACAAGCCGTTGGCCCGGGGAAGGGAGAGCCGGACACCCAGCGGAGGAATGCCCGGGACCCATGGAGCCCGTCCTGGGCAATCTGACCTGCCGTCGGCCCGGAGAAGGGAGCGACGGACGCCCGGGGGGGAGGAATGCCCGGGACGCATGGAGCCCATCCTGGGCACTTTGACATGCCATCGGCCTTGAGACCCGGGGGACGACTGCCCGGGAAGCATGGAGCCCGACCTGGGCACTCGCTCATGCCGTTGGCCTGGAGACCCGGGGGACGACTGCCCGGGGCGCATGGAGCCCGACCTGGGCACTCGCTCATGCCGTTGGCCTGGAGACCCGGGGGACGACTGCCCGGGACGCATGGAGCCCGTCCTGGGCACTTTGACATGCCGTTGGCCTGGAGGAGGGAAGCCCCGGGTGTTGTTACCCAGGCATAGCCCATCTGGTCCCCCTGGCAGAGAACCACCAGCCTTGCAGGGGTGTCCGGGCATACCCTTACCCCTAGTAATCCGGAGGAAAATTACCCCCCTTTCTTGTAATCTGTGCACACGAGTTGACAGAGGGGACCCAAGGCGTAAAAGTACCCGACCTCCTGGAGCCCTCGCTGGGATCGGGGAGGCAAATGGCACCTCATAGGGACTTCCAGGGAGGTTTGGCCATCTGGTCGCCCTTTTGGATAGCATTGCGTGCGACCAGATGGCCGAGGGGAAAGGTGCAACCAGGTGGCCGGGAACGAAAGGACTCCCTGCTTCCCACCCCGAGCCTTCGTGGTAGGGCTGCTGCCTGCCCACGCCGGGCAGGGCTCGGGGACCCCGGCTGGGCCTCAGGCACGGTTAGGACCACCGGAGCTCCCAGGCCTGGACGCCCGGGACGACGACTGCCCGGGACGCATGGAGCCCGTCCTGGGCACTTTGACATGCCGTCGGCCTGGAGACCCGGGGGACGACTGCCTGGGACGCATGGAGCCCGTCCTGGACATTTTGACATGCCGTCGGCCTGGAGACCCGGGGGACGACTGCCCGGGACGCATGGAGCCCGGCCTGGGCACTTTGACATGCTGTCGGCCTGGAGACCCGGGGGGCGACTGCCTGGGACGCATGGAGCCCGTCCTGGACATTTTGACATGCCGTTGGCCTGGAGACCCGGGGGACGACTGCCCGGGACGCATGGAGCCCGTCCTGGGCACTTTGACATGCCGTCGGCCTGGAGACCCGGGGGACGACTGCCCGGGACGCATGGAGCCCGTCCTGGGCACTTTGACATGCCGTCGGCCCGGAGAAGGGAGCGCCGGACACCCAGGGAAGGACTGCCCGGGACCCATGGAGCCCGTCCTGGGCAATCTGACCTGCCGTCGGCCCAGGGAAGGGAGCGGCGGATGCCCGGGGGGAGGAATGCCCGGGACGCATGGAGCCCGTCCTGGGCACTTTGACATGCCGTCGGCCCGGAGACCCGTGGGACGACTGCCCGGGACGCATGGAGCCCAACCTGGGCCCTTTGACATGCCGTCGGCCTGGAGACCCGGGGGACGACTGCCCGGGACGCATGGAGCCCGTCCTGGGCATTTTGACATGCCGTCGGCCTGGAGACCCGGGGGACGACTGCCCGGGACGCATGGAGCCCGTCCTGGGCACTTTGACATGCCGTCGGCCCGGAGAAGGGAGCGCCGGACACCCAGGGGAGGACTGCCCGGGACCCATGGAGCCCGTCCTGGGCAATCTGACCTGCCGTCGGCCCGGAGAAGGGAGCGGCGGATGCCCGGGGGGACGACTGCCCGGGACGCATGGAGCCCGTCCTGGGCACTTTGACATGCCGTCGGCCTGGAGATCCGGGGGACGACTGCCCGGGACGCATGGAGCCCGTCCTGGGCACTTTGACATGCCGTCGGCCTGGAGACCCGGGGGACGACTGCCCGGGACGCATGGAGCCCGTCCTGGGCACTTTGACATGCCGTCGGCCTGGAGATCCGGGGGACGACTGCCCGGGACGCATGGAGCCCGTCCTGGGCACTTTGACATGCGTGAAGAGAGAGTTCAAGAGGGCGTGAAACCGTCGAGAGGTAAACGGGTGGGGTCCGTGCAGTCCGCCCGGAGGATTCAACACGGCGGGAAGGTCGGTGGCCCGGGCGTCCGGGCCTGGGAGCTCCGGTGGTCCTCACCGTGCCTGAGGCCCAGCCGGGGTCCCCGACAGGCAGCAGCAGCCCTACCACGAAGGCTCGGGGTGGGAAGCAGGGAGTCCTTTCGTTCCCGGCCACCTGGTTGCACCTTTCCCCTCGGCCATCTGGTCGCACGCAATGCTATCCAAAAGGGCGACCAGATGGCCAAACCTCCCTGGAAGTCCCTATGAGGTGCCATTTGCCTCCCCGATCCCAGCGAGGGCTCCAGGAGGTCGGGAACTTTTACGCCTTGGGTCCCCTCTGTCAACTCGTGTGCACAGATTACAAGAAAGGGGGGTAATTTTCCTCCGGATTACTAGGGGTAAGGGTATGCCCGGACACCCCTGCAAGGCTGGTGGTTCTCTGCCAGGGGGACCAGATGGGCTATGCCTGGGTAACAACACCCGGGGCTTCCCTCCTCCAGGCCAACGGCATGTCAAAGTGCCCAGGACGGGCTCCATGCGTCCCGGGCAGTCGTCCCCCGGGTCTCCAGGCCAACGGCATGAGCGAGTGCCCAGGTCGGGCTCCATGCGCCCCGGGCAGTCGTCCCCCGGGTCTCCAGGCCAACGGCATGAGCGAGTGCCCAGGTCGGGCTCCATGCTTCCCGGGCAGTCGTCCCCCGGGTCTCAAGGCCGATGGCATGTCAAAGTGCCCAGGATGGGCTCCATGCGTCCCGGGCATTCCTCCCCCCCGGGCGTCCGTCGCTCCCTTCTCCAGGCCGACGGCAGGTCAGATTGCCCAGGACGGGCTCCATGGGTCCCGGGCATTCCTCCGCTGGGTGTCCGGCTCTCCCTTCCCCGGGCCAACGGCTTGTCAGAGTGCCCAGGATGGGCTCCACGGGCCCCGGACGTCCGGGGCTCCCTTCCCCGTGCCAACGGCATGCCAGAGTGCCCAGGACGGGCTCCACGAGTCCCCGGCGTCCGGGGCTCCCTTCCCCGGGACACCGGCTTGTCAGAGTGCCCATGACGGGCTCCACGGGTCCCGGGTATCTGGGACTCCCTTCCCTGGGCCAACGGCATGCCGGAGTTCCCAGGACAGGCTCCACGGGTCCCGGGCGTCCGGGGCTCCCTTCCCCGGTCCGACGGCTTGTCAGAGTGCCCAGGACGGGCTCCACGGCTCCCGGGCGTCCGGGGTTCCCTTCCCCGGGTCAGCGGCATGTCAGAGTGCCCAGGACGAGTTCCACGGGTCCCGGGCAGTCCTCCCCCGGGCGTCCGGGGCTCCCTTCCCCGGGCCGTCGGCAGGTCAGAGTGCCCAGGACGGGCTCCATGGGTCCCGGGCAGTCCTCCCCCCGGGCGTCCGGGGCTCCCTTCCCCGGGCAGACGGCAGGTCAGAGTGCCCAGGACGGGCTCCACGGGTCCCGGGCAGTCCTCCCCCCGGGCGTCCGGCGCTCCCTTCTCCAGGCCGATGGCAGGTCAGAGTGACCAGGACGGGCTCCACGGGTCCCGGGCAGTCCTCTCCCGGGCGTACGTGGTTGTCCGACAGATTCGGGCAGATGTGCTTTTACGAACCGGATCGGAGTCGGCCCAAATAATAATAATAATAATAATAATCCACATTTGTAAGGCGCACAATCGCCCGTAAGGGTCTCTAGGCGCTAGGGGCCGTTGGGAAGATTAAGCAAGCTATTGCCCAGAGCAGGGGTGCCCAAACCTGTCCTGGCGGGCCGTATCCATGCCAGATTTTTGGGATATCCCCATCTGGTGATCACGGTTCGATCCCCGGCGCCGGCGGCAGATCAGAGTGCCCAGGACGGGGTCCATGTGACCCGGGCAGTCCTATCCCCTGGGTGTACGTGGTTGTCCGACATGTCGGTCGTATTTGCTTTTACGTACCGGATCGGAATCGGCCCCCATAAAATCGTACGTAAAGTATATAGCAAATCAACCTGAAATCTGCTGGGTCAGAAAGGGCTCGATTCCGATCCGTGTCGGAAGGTTAGGAGTCCGTACGAATTTGTCGGGACGGCATGGCAGAGTGCCCGGGATGGGCTCCATGGCTCTTGGGCAGTCGTCCCCCGGGCGTCCGGGGCTCCATCCAGGCCGACGGCATGGCAGAGTGCCCGGGACGGGCTCCATGCGTCCCGGGCATTCGTCCCCCGGGCGTCCGGGGCTCCATCCAGGCCGGCGGCAAGGCAGTGTGCCCGGGTCGGGCTCCATGCGTCCCGGGCATTCGTCCCCCGGGCGCCTGAAACTGCTGGGTCAGAGAGGGCTCGATTCCGATCCGTGTCGTAAGGTTAGGAGTCCGTACGAATTTGTCGGGACGGCATGGCAGAGTGCCCGGGACGGGCTCCATGCGTCCCGGGCATTCGTCCCCTGGGCGTCCGGGGCTACATCCAGGCTGACGGTATGGCAGAGTGCCCGGGTCGGGCTCCATGGTTTTCACGGTGGTCCTCCCCAGGGTGTCGGGGCGCTCCAGGCCGAAGGCATGGAAAAGTGCCCAGGACGGGCTCCATGCGTCCCGGGCATTTGTCCCCCGGGCGTCCGGGGCTCCATCCAGGCCGACGGCATGGCAGAGTGCCCGGGTCGGGCTCCATGGCTTTCACGGTGGTCCTCCCCTGGGTGTCTGGGGGCTCCAGGCCGAAGGCATGGAAAAGTGCCCAGGACGGGCTCCATGCGTCCCGGGCACGGGCACGGGGACGGGGACAGGGTCGGGAGAGTCCAGGCGGCTTCACTTCCGTGTCCAGCCATCTGATCGACCAGATTCCCTCGGCCATCTGGTCGCCCGGATCCCCTCGGGCATCTGGTCGCCCGCAACGCTTTCCTATGGGGCGACCAGATGGCCGAACTTCCCTGGAAGTCCCGATGAGGTGCCATTCGCCGCCCGGATCCCAGCGAGGGCTCCAGGAGGTTGGGTACATTCGCGCCTTGGGTCCCCTCTGTCACCTCGCGTGCACAGATTACAAGAAAAGGGGGTAATTTTCCTCCGGATTACTAGGGAGAAGGGTACGCCCGGACACCCCTCCGAGGCTGGTGGTTCTCTGCCATGGGGACCAGATGGGCTATGCCTGGGCAACACCTCCCTAGGCCACCCGGGGCTTCCTTCCTCCAGGCCAACGGCATGTCAAATTGCCCAGGACGGGCTCCATGGCTCCTGGGCAGTCGTCCCCCGGGCGTCCGGGGCTCCATCCAGGCTGACGGCATTGAAAAGTGCCCAGGACGGGCTCCATGCATCCCGGGCATTCGTCCCCTGGGCGTCCGGGGCTCCATCTAGGCTGACGGTATGGCAGAGTGCCCGGGTCGGGCTCCATGGTTTTCACGGTGGTCCTCCCCTGGGTGTCTGGGGGCTCCAGGCCGAAGGCATGGAAAAGTGCCCAGGACGGGCTCCATGCGTCCCGGGCATTCGTCCCCCGGGCGTCCGGGGCACCCATCTCCATGAGGCCAACGGCATTGACAAAGTACCCAGGACGGGCTCCATGGGTCCCGGGCAGACCTCCCCCCGGGCGTCCGGGGCTCCCACCTCCAGGCCGACGGAATGTCAAAGTACCCAGGACGGGCTCCATGGGTCCCGGGCAGCTTCCCCCGGGGCGTCCGGGGCACCCACCTCCAGGCCGACGGCATGTCAAAGTACCCAGGACGGGCTCCACGGGTCCCGGGCATTCCTCCCCCAGGTCGTCCGGGCCCTAGAGCTCCGGTGGTCCAACCTGCGCCTGAGGCCCAGCCGGGGTCCAAGAGCCCTGCCTTGCGTGGGCAGGCAGTCAGGAACCCTACCGCGAAGGCTTGGGATGGATGGGGAGCTGGGAGTCCTTTCGATCCCGGCCCTCTGGTCGCCCGCGATGCTTTCCAATGGGGCGACCAGATGGCCGGGCTTCCCTGGAAGTCCCGATGAGGTGCCATTCGGCTCCTGGATCCCAGCTAGGGCTCCATGAGGTCGGGTTCTTTTACGCCTTGGGTCCCCTCTGTCACCTCGCGTGCACGGATTGCAAGAAAGGGGGGTAATTTCCCTCCGGATTACTAGGGGCAGGGTACGCCCGGACACCTCTCCAGGGCTGGTGGTTCTCTGCCCGGGGGACCAGATGAGATATGCCTGGGCAACACCTCCCCCGGGCGTCTGGGGGCTCCATTCTCCGGGCCAACGGCATGGCTCAATGCCCAGGACGGGCTCCACGTGTCCCGGACAGACCTCCCCTGGGCGTCCGGGGCACCCATCTCCATGAGGCCAACGGGATGGCAAAGTACCCGGGAAGGGCTCCACGGGTCCCGGGCAGCCTTCCCCCGGGCGTCCGGGGCTCCCACCTTTAGGCCGACGGCATGTCACACTGCCCAGGACGGGCTCCATGGGCCCCGGACAGACCTCCCCCGGGCGTCCGGGGCACCCATCTCCAGGAGGCCAACGGGACGGCAAAGTACCCGGGACGGGCTCCACGGGTCCCGGGCAGCCTTCCCCCGGGCGTCCGGGGCTCCCACCTTTAGGCCGACGGCATGTCACACTGCCCAGGACGGGCTCCATGGGCCCCGGACAGACCTCCCCCGGGCGTCCGGGGCACCCATCTCCAGGAGGCCAACGGGATGGCAAAGTACCCGGGAAGGGCTCCACGGGTCCCGGGCAGCATTCCCCCGGGCGTCCGGGGCTCCCACCTCCAGGCCGACGGCATGTCACAGTGCCCAGGACGGGCTCCATGGGCCCCGGACAGCCCTCCCCCCGGGCGTTCGGGGCACATATCTCCAGGAGGCCAACGGCGTTGCAAAGTACCCGGAAAGGACTCCACGGGTACCGGGCAGTCCTCCCCCGGGCGTCCGGGGCACCCATCTCCATGAGGCAAACGGCATTGGCAAAGTACCCGGGAGGGGCTCCACGGGTCCCGGGCAGGCCTCCCCCGGGCGTCCAGGGCACCCACCTCCAGGCTGACGGCATGTAAAAGTGCCCAGGACGGGCTCCATGGGTCCCGGGCAGCCCACCCCCGGGCATCTGGGGCACCCATCTCCAGGAGGCCAACGGCGTTGCAAAGTACCCGGGAAGGGCTCCACGGGTACCGGGCAGTCCTCCCCCGGGCGTCCGGGGGCTCCCTTCTCCAGGCCGACGGCATGGTTCAATGCCCAGGACGGGACGTCAAGTGGCCAGGACGGGCTCCATACGTCCCGGGCATTCGTCCCGGGACGGGGACGGGGACGGGGTGGGGAAGAGTCCAGGCGGCTTCACCTCCATGCCCAGCCATCTGGTCGCCCGGATTCCCTCGGCCATCTGGTCGCCCGGATCCCCTCGGGCATCTGGTCGCCCGCAACGCTTTCCTATGGGGGGGACCAGATGGCCGAACTTCCCTGGAAGTCTTAATGAGGTGCCATTCGCCTCCCGGATCCCAGCGAGGGCTCCATGAGGTCGGGTTCTTTCACGCCTTGGGTCCCCTCTGTCACCTCGCGTGCACAGATTGCAAGAAAGGGGGGTAATTTGCCTCCGGATTACTATGTGGCAGGGTATGCCCGGACACCCCACCAGGGTTGGTGGTTCTCTGCCATGGGGACCAGATGGGATATGCCTGGGCAACACCTCCCTAGGCCACCCGGAGCTTCCTTCCTCCAGGCCAACTGCATGTCAAATTGCCCAGGACGGGCTCCATGGCTCTTGGGCAGTCGTCCCCCGGGCGTCCGGTGCTCCATCCAGGCCGACGGCATGGCAGAGTGCCCGGGACAGGCTCCATGCGTCCCGGGCCTTCGCCCCCCCCCGGGCGTCCGGGGCTCCATCCAGGCTGACGGCATGGCAGAGTGCCCGGGACGGGCTCCACGGGCCCCAGGCGTCTGGGGCTCCCTTCCCCGGGCCAGCGGCATGTCAGAGTGCCCAGGACGGGCTCCGGTCATCCGGGGCACCCTTCCCCGGGCCAGCGGCATGTCAGAGTGCCCAGGACCAGTTCCACGGGTCCCGGGCAGTCCTCCCCCGGGCGTCCGGGGCTCCCTTCCCCGGGCCAAAGCATTTCAGAGTGCCCAGGACGGGCTCCACGGGTTCCGGGCGTCCAGGTCTCCCTTCCCTGGGCCAACGGCTTGTCAGAGTGCCCAGGACGGGCTCCACGGGCCCCGGGCGTCCGGGGCACCCTTCCCCGGGCCAGCGGCATGTCAGAGTGCCCAGGACGAGTTCCACGGGTCCCGGGCAGTCCTCCCCCCCCGGGTGTCCGGGGCTCCCTTCCCCGGGCCAAAGCATTTCAGAGTGCCCAGGACGGGCTCCACGGGTCCCGGACGTCCGGGGCTCCCTTCCCCGGGCCAACGGCATACAGGAGTGCCCAGGACGGGCTCCACGGGTCCCGGATGTCCGGGGCTCCCTTCCCCGGGCCAACGGCATACAGGAGTGCCCAGGACGGGCTCCACAGGTCCCGGTCGTCTGGGGCTCCCTTCCCCGGGCCAACGGCTTGTCAGAGTGCCAAGGACGGGCTCCACGGGTCCCGGTCGTCTGGGGTCCCTCCCCCGGGCCAACAGCAGGTCAGAGTGCCCAGGACGGGCTCCACGGGTCCCGGGCAGCCCACCCCCCGGGCGTTCGGGGCACCCATCTCCAGGAGGCCAACGGCGTTGCAAAGTACCCGGGAAGGGCTCCACGGGTACCGGGCAGTCCTCCCCCGGGCGTCCGGGGCTCCCTTCTCCAGGCCAACGGCATGGTTCAATGCCCAGGATGGGCTCCATGTGTCCCAGACAGACCTCCCCCGGGCGTCCGGGGCACCCATCTCCAGGCCAACGGCATGGCTCAATGCCCAGGACGGGCTCCATGGGTCCGGGGAGGCGTCCCATGCGCCTCCGGGCTTGGGAGCCCCGGCTGGGTCCAGGGGCCCGGGCGGGCCCCGGGTGGGGTGCTCCGGCCCTGGTCCCTGTCTTCCAGCCTACCGCACTGCCAAGGGCCTAGGAATGGGTTCCGTTGTTCCCGGGGAGCCTCCCCTTGCTTGGCTGGGTTCAGGAGCAGTGGCTAGGGCCCCTGAGGGCCCGGGGAGGGCGGCCTCCCCACCCCGGGCTCTGTCCTTGGTCCTGCTGCGTGGCAGGGTGCCCGGGACGGGGTCCGGAGGGACCGGGGAGGCGTCCCATGCACCTCCGGGCTTGGGAGCCCCGGCTGCGTCCAGGGGCCCGGCCGGGCCCCGGGTCGGGTGCTCCGGCCCTGGGCCCTGTCTCCCAGCCTGCCGCACTGCCAATGGCCCGGGAAGGGGTTCCGATGTGCCCGGGGAGCCTCCCCTTGCTTGGCTGGGTTCAGGAGCAGTGGCTAGGGCCCCTGAGGGCCCGGGGAGGGCGGCCTCCCCACCCCGGGCTCTGTCCTTGGTCCTGCTGCGTGGCAGGGTGCCCGGGACGGGGTCCGGAGGGACCGGGGAGGCGTCCCATGCACCTCCGGGCTTGGGAGCCCCGGCTGCGTCCAGGGGCCCGGCCGGGCCCCGGGTCGGGTGCTCCGGCCCTGGGCCCTGTCTCCCAGCCTGCCGCACTGCCAAGGGCCCGGGAAGGGGTTCCGATGTGCCCGGGGAGCCTCCCCTTGCTTGGCTGGGTTCAGGAGCAGTGGCTAGGGCCCCTGAGGGCCCGGGGAGGGCGGCCTCCCCACCCCGGGCTCTGTCCTTGGTCCTGCTGCGTGACAGGGTGCCCGGGACGGGGTCCGGAGGGACCGGGGAGGCGTCCCATGTGCCTCCGGGCTAGGGAGCCCCGGCTGGGTCCAGGGGCCCGGGCGGGCCCCGGGTCGGGTGCTCCGGCCCTGGGCCCTGTCTCCCAGCCTGCCGCACGGCCAAGGGCCCGGGAAGGGGTTCCGATGTGCCCGGGGAGCCTCCCCTTGCTTGGCTGGGTTCAGGAGCAGTGGCTAGGGCCCCTGAGGGCCCGGGGAGGGCGGCCTCCCCACCCCGGGCTCTGTCCTTGGTCCTGCTGCGTGGCAGGGTGCCCGGGACGGGGTCCGGAGGGACCGGGGAGGCGTCCCATGCGCCTCCGGGCTTGGGAGCCCCGGCTGGGTCCAGGGGCCCGGGCGGGCCCCGGGTCGGGTGCTCAGGCCCTGGGCCCTGTCTCCCAGCCTGCCGCACGGCCAAGGGCCCGGGAAGGGGTTCTGATGTGCCCGGGGAGCCTCCCCTTGCTTGGCTGGGTTCAGGAGCAGTGGCTAGGGCCCCTGAGGGCCCGGGGAGGGCGGCCTCCCCACCCCGGGCTCTGTCCTTGGTCCTGCTGCGTGGCAGGGTGCCCGGGACGGGGTCCGGAGGGACCGGGGAGGCGTCCCATGCGCCTCCGGGCTTGGGAGCCCCGGCTGGGTCCAGGGGCCCGGGCGGGCCCCGGGTCGGGTGCTCAGGCCCTGGGCCCTGTCTCCCAGCCTGCCGCACTGCCAAGGGCCCGGAAAGGGGTTCCGATGTGCCCGGGGAGCCTCCCCTTGCTTGTCTGTGTTCAGGAGCTCCATCCGGGGCCCCTGAGGGCCCCGGGGAGGGTGGCCTCCCCACCCCGGGCTCCGTCCTGGGTCCTGCCGTGGGGCAGGGTGCCCGGGACGGGGTCCGGCGGGCCCGGGGATGCTTCCCCTGTGCCTCCGGGCCTGGGAGCCCCGGCTGGGTCCAGGGGCCCGGTCGGGGCCCCGGGTCGGGCGCTCCGGCCCTGGGCCCGGTCCCCCGGGCTGCCGCTCCACCCAGGGCCCAGGACAGGGGTCCGTCGGTCCCTTGCAGGCCTCCCCTGCTTGTCAAGGTGTAAGCGGGCCCCGGGTTGGAGGGCCCGCCGGCCCCTGGCAGCCTCCATGGCTGTGGCCCGGCTGGGGCCCCGGGCCTCCGGCCCGCCATGCCCCGGGCGCCCGCTCCCTCCTTCGTGGGGGCACGGGGCGACCGGATGGCGTCCCTTTCGTGCCCGGCCATCTGGTCGCCCGGATCCCCTCGGCCATCTGGTCTCCCGGATCCCCTCGGCCATCTGGTCTCCAGGATCCCCTCGGCCATCTGGTCTCCCGGATCGCCTCGGCCATCTGGTCGCCCGCAATGCTTTCCAATGGGGGCGACCAGATGGCCGAACTTCCCTGGAAGTCCCGATGAGGTGCCATTTGCCTCCCGGATCCCAGCGAGGGCTCCAGGAGGTCGGGTACTTTCGCGCCTTGGGTCCCCTCTGTCACCTCTAGTGCACGGATTACAAGAAAGGGGGGTAATTTTCCTCCGGATTACTAGGGAGAGGGTCAGTCAGACCTCCGTGTGGTCTGGCGATTCTGAATCAGGGGAAGGCAGGACCCGGGCCCTCCCGCCGGGGCCCCCAGGGGCCTGGGTACGCACCTGCTGCTTAGCCCCCTTGCCGATGGGCCTTTTCCTCCGAGTTTGCTCAGGCAGGCCCCCGCGAGGTCTGGCCATGCCGAGACGGGGCCAGGCAGCACCCGGGCCCGCCCGCCGGGGCCCCCAGGGGCCCGGGAATGCACCTGCCTCTCAGCCCTTTCCCGATGGTCCTTTTTCTCCGAGTTTTTTTCCACAGTCTGACCTCCGATAGGTCCGGCGGTTCCGAATCAGGGGAAGGCAGGACCCGGGCCCGCCCGCCGGGGCCCCCAGGGGCCCGGGTACGCACCTGCCGCTCAGCCCCCTTGCCGATGGGCCTTTTCCTCCGAGTTTGCTCAGGCAGGCCTCCCCGAGGTCTGGCCATGCCGAGACGGGGCCAGGCAGC
>NC_136069.1:51727036-51737036 GCF_964261635.1 Lissotriton helveticus
GGTGCGCGAGCTCCCCGTCCCGCCGGCCACCAGAGGGTCCGGGCACTGGGGACGGGGCTCCACCGGGGCCCGGGGAGGCTCTCCCCAGCCTGGCTAGGGTTCAGAAGGTGGGACCGGGCCCGGGGCTTGAACTCCATCTGGCCAGGCCCCGAGGGTGCTGGAGCCCCCTGTCCCGCAGGCCACCAGAGGGTCCGGGCGCTGGGGACGGGGCTCCACCGGGGCCCGGGGAGGCTCTCCCCAGCCTGGCTAGGGTTCGGAAGGTGGGACCGGACCCGGGGCTTGAACTCCATCTGGCCAGGCCCCGAGGGTGCTGGTACCCCTCCGTCCTGCAATCCGGCCGGGGATCCGGGGTGCCCGGGACGTAGGGTCCACCGGGGCCCGGGGAGGCTCTCCCCAGCCTGGCTAGGGTTCGGAAGGTGGGACCGGACCCGGGGCTTGAACTCCATCTGGCCAGGCCCCGAGGGTGCTGGAGCCCCCTGTCCCGCAGGCCACCAGTGGGTCCGTGCGCTGGGGACGGGGCTCCACCGGTTCCCGGGGAGGCTCTCCCCAGCCTGGCTAGGGTTCGGAAGGTGGGACCGGACCCGGGGCTTGAATTCCATCTGGCCAGGCCCCGAGGGTGCTGGAGCCCCCTGTCCCGCAGGCCACCAGTGGGTCCGTGCGCTGGGGACGGGGCTCCACCGGTTCCCGGGGAGGCTCTCCCCAGCCTGGCTAGGGTTCGGAAGGTGGGACCGGACCCGGGGCTTGAACTCCATCTGGCCAGGCCCCGAGGGTGCTGGTACCCCTCCGTCCAGCAATCCGGCCGGGGGTCCGGGGCGCCCGGGACGGAGGGTCCACCGGGGGCCCAGGGGAGGCTCTCCCCGGCCCGGCATAGGGTTTGGAAAGCCGGGACTGGGGCCGGGGACCGGGCCCGGGGCTTGAGCCCCGTCCGGCAGGGCCCAGTGGTGCGGGAATCCCCCCTCCGTCCTGCAAGCCGGCCGGGGGTCGGAGGTACCCGGGACGGAGGGTCCATCAGGGCCCGGGGAGGCCTGAAGCCCCGGAGCCCTGCAGCCCCAGAGACCTGCAGCTCTGCAGCCCCCGGAACCCTGCAGCCCCAGAGCCCTGCAGCTCCGGGGCAGGCAGATTGGCGTCCTTTTGGTCCCGGCCATCTGGTCGCCCCTCTCGCCTCGGCCATCTGGTCGCCCTGGAAGTCATGATGAGGTGCCATTCGCCTCCCGGATCCCAGCGAGGGCTCCAGGAGGTCGGGTACTTTCGCGCCTTGGGTCCCCTCTGTCACCTTGTGTGCACAGATTGCAAGAAAGTCAGGTAATTTCCCTCCGGATTACTAGGGGGCAGGGTATGCCCGGACACCCCTCCAAGGTTGGTGGTTCTCTGCTAGGGGGACCAGATGGGCTATGCCTGGGTAACACCTCCCTAGGCCACCCGGGGCTTCCTTCCTCCAGGCCAACGGCTTGTCAAATTGCCCAGGACGGGCTCCATGGCTCTTGGGCAGTCGTCCCCCGGGTCTCCAGGCCGATGGCATGTCAAAGTGCCCAGGACGGGCTCCATGCGTCCCGGGCAGTCGTCCCCCGGATCTCCAGGCCGACGGCATGTCAAAGTGCCCAGGACGGGCTCCATGCGTCCCGGGCAGTCGTCCCCCGGGTCTCCAGGCCGACGGCATGTCAAAGTGCCCAGGACGGGCTCCATGCGTCCCGGGCAGTCGTCCCCCGGATCTCCAGGCCGACGGCATGTCAAAGTGCCCAGGACGGGCTCCATGCGTCCCGGGCAGTCGTCCCCCGGGTCTCCAGGCCGACGGCATGTCAAAGTGCCCAGGACGGGCTCCATGCGTCCCGGGCAGTCGTCCCCCGGGTCTCCAGGCCGACGGCATGTCAAAATGTCCAGGACGGGCTCCATGCGTCCCGGGCAGTCGTCCCCCGGGTCTCCAGGCCGACGGCATGTCAAAGTGCCCAGGTTGGGCTCCATGCGTCCCGGGCAGTTGTCCCCCGGGTCTCCAGGCCGATGGCATGTCAAAGTGCCCAGGACGGGCTCCATGCGTCCCGGGCAGTCGTCCCCCCGGGCATCCGCCGCTCCCTTCTCCGGGCCGACGGCAGGTCAGATTGCCCAGGACGGGCTCCATGGGTCCCGGGCAGTCCTCCCCTGGGTGTCCGGCGCTCCCTTCTCCGGGCCGACGGCATGTCAAAGTGCCCAGGACGGGCTCCATGCGTCCCGGGCAGTCGTCCCCCGGGTCTCCAGGCCGACGGCATGTCAAAATGTCCAGGACGGGCTCCATGCGTCCCGGGCAGTCGTCCCCCGGGTCTCCAGGCCGACGGCATGTCAAAGTGCCCAGGTTGGGCTCCATGCGTCCCGGGCAGTCGTCCCACGGGTCTCCGGGCCGACGGCATGTCAAAGTGCCCAGGACGGGCTCCATGCGTCCCGGGCATTCCTCCCCCCGGGCATCCGCCGCTCCCTTCCCTGGGCCGACGGCAGGTCAGATTGCCCAGGACGGGCTCCATGGGTCCCGGGCAGTCCTTCCCTGGGTGTCCGGCGCTCCCTTCTCCGGGCCGACGGCATGTCAAAGTGCCCAGGACGGGCTCCATGCGTCCCGGGCAGTCGTCCCCCGGGTCTCCAGGCCGACGGCATGTCAAAGTGCCCAGGACGGGCTCCATGCGTCCCGGGCAGTCGTCCCCCGGGTCTCCAGGCCAACGGCATGTCAAAATGTCCAGGACGGGCTCCATGCGTCCCAGGCAGTCGTCCCCCGGGTCTCCAGGCCGACGGCATGTCAAAGTGCCCAGGACGGGCTCCATGCGTCCCGGGCAGTCGTCGTCCCGGGCGTCCGGGCCTGGGAGCTCCGGTGGTCCTCACCGTGCCTGAGGCCCAGCCGGGGTCCCCGAGCCCTGCCCGGCGTGGGCAGGCAGCAGCCCTACCACGAAGGCTCGGGGTGGGAAGCAGGGAGTCCTTTCGTTCCCGGCCACCTGGTTGCACCTTTCCCCTCGGCCATCTGGTCGCACGCAATGCTATCCAAAAGGGCGACCAGATGGCCAAACCTCCCTGGAAGTCCCTATGAGGTGCCATTTGCCTCCCCGATCCCAGCGAGGGCTCCAGGAGGTCGGGTACTTTTACGCCTTGGGTCCCCTCTGTCAACTCGTGTGCACAGATTACAAGAAAGGGGGGTAATTTTCCTCCGGATTACTAGGGGTAAGGGTATGCCCGGACACCCCTGCAAGGCTGGTGGTTCTCTGCCAGGGGGACCAGATGGGCTATGCCTGGGTAACAACACCCGGGGCTTCCCTCCTCCAGGCCAACGGCATGTCAAAGTGCCCAGGACGGGCTCCATGCGTCCCGGGCAGTCGTCCCCCGGGTCTCCAGGCCAACGGCATGAGCGAGTGCCCAGGTCGGGCTCCATGCGCCCCGGGCAGTCGTCCCCCGGGTCTCCAGGCCAACGGCATGAGCGAGTGCCCAGGTCGGGCTCCATGCTTCCCGGGCAGTCGTCCCCCGGGTCTCAAGGCCGATGGCATGTCAAAGTGCCCAGGATGGGCTCCATGCGTCCCGGGCATTCCTCCCCCCCGGGCGTCCGTCGCTCCCTTCTCCGGGCCGACGGCAGGTCAGATTGCCCAGGACGGGCTCCATGGGTCCCGGGCATTCCTCCGCTGGGTGTCCGGCTCTCCCTTCCCCGGGCCAACGGCTTGTCAGAGTGCCCAGGATGGGCTCCACGGGCCGCGGACGTCCGGGGCTCCCTTCCCCGTGCCAACGGCATGCCAGAGTGCCCAGGACGGGCTCCACGAGTCCCCGGCGTCCGGGGCTCCCTTCCCCGGGACACCGGCTTGTCAGAGTGCCCATGACGGGCTCCACGGGTCCCGGGTATCTGGGACTCCCTTCCCTGGGCCAACGGCATGCCGGAGTTCCCAGGACAGGCTCCACGGGTCCTGGGCGTCCGGGGCTCCCTTCCCCGGTCCGACGGCTTGTCAGAGTGCCCAGGACGGGCTCCACGGCTCCCGGGCGTCCGGGGTTCCCTTCCCCGGGTCAGCGGCATGTCAGAGTGCCCAGGACGAGTTCCACGGGTCCCGGGCAGTCCTCCCCCGGGCGTCCGGGGCTCCCTTCCCCGGGCCGTCGGCAGGTCAGAGTGCCCAGGACGGGCTCCATGGGTCCCGGGCAGTCCTCCCCCCGGGCGTCCGGGGCTCCCTTCCCCGGGCAGACGGCAGGTCAGAGTGCCCAGGACGGGCTCCACGGGTCCCGGGCAGTCCTCCCCCCGGGCATCCGGCGCTCCCTTCTCCAGGCCGATGGCAGGTCAGAGTGACCAGGACGGGCTCCACGGGTCCCGGGCAGTCCTCTCCCGGGCGTACGTGGTTGTCCGACAGATTCGGGCAGATGTGCTTTTACGAACCGGATCGGAGTCGGCCCAAATAATAATAATAATAATAATAATCCACATTTGTAAGGCGCACAATCGCCCGTAAGGGTCTCTAGGCGCTAGGGGCCGTTGGGAAGATTAAGCAAGCTATTGCCCAGAGTCACATGGTGCTGGGCTAATCTGCCGCCGGTGCCGGGGATCGAACCCTGATCTCTGGGATGCTCGAGGGTTACTACGCGCTCTACAAAAACCTTAAATAAAAAAATCTCCAGATTCCGGAGTCAGCCGCCCTAGCCGCGGCGCCAGCTATTTCCCAGAGTCACCTGGTGCTGGGCTAATCTGCCGCCGGTGCCGGGGATCGAACCGTGATCTCCAGATTCCGGAGTCAGCCTCCCTAGCCGCGGCGCCAGCTATATCCCAGAGTCACGTGGTGCTGGGCTAATCTGCGGCCGGTGCCGGGGATCGAACCCTGATCTCTGGGATGCTCGAGGGTTACTACGCGCTCTACAAAAACCTTAAATAAAAAAATCTCCAGATTCCGGAGTCAGCCGCCCTAGCCGCGGCACCAGCTATTTCCCAGAGTCACCTGGTGCTGGGCTAATCTGCCGCCGGTGCCGGGGATCGAACCGTGATCCCCAGATGGGGATATCCCAAAAATGTGGCATGGATACGGCCCGCCAGGACAGGTTTGGGCACCCCTGGGTTAGACTATGAATGTTTCCCATTTCATGCTTTTTTGTAATGTAAACTCTTGTCTGCATTACCTTCAACTTCCCCTTGAACACAGATGTCAGTAGTCAGATGACATTGCTTACCTTCTCAGGCCACATACGTCTGGGTAATATAGTGCTAGTCCATTCAGAGTTAAAAAAACGTTACCTAACCCGGATCCCAAAAACGCTATTTACCCATTGCACAAGTTAACTGCTGAATGATACAGGACTCCTTAAAACATATCTCTAACATATAAGTGTAAATATCCAGGTCATGCATCTAGTTTGTTGAATGGTTCAAATCAAAGTATGAAGACCACAGCTAGCAGCAGGCCGAAATAGCTCAGTTGGGAGAGCGTTAGACTGAAGATCTAAAGGTCCCTGGTTCAATCCCGGGTTTCGGCACAGTTGAGAGGTTCCTTTCTTCTAACAAAATAGGTCTTGGAATCAGCTGTAGTACTTTTTTCTCTATTCATCAAATTCTTTCCAACTGATATACAACACAAGCAATTTAACATAGACTTTGATTTGTGTCCTCCTTCTAAACTTGCTTCCACATTTCTTGCCTTCAGGTTAGACTATGAATGTTTCCCATTTCAGGCTTTTTTGTAATGTAAACTCTTGTCTGCATTACCTTCAACTTCCCCTTGAACACAGATGTCAGTGGTCAGATGACGTTGCTTACCTACTCAGGCCACATACGTCTGGGTAATATAGTGCTAGTCCATTCAGAGTTAAAAAAACGCTACCGAACCCGGATCCCAAAAACGCTATTTACCCATTGCACAAGTTAACTGCTGAATGATACAGGACTCCTTAAAACATATCTCTAACATATAAGGGTAAATATCCAGGTCATGCATCTAGTTTGTTGAATGGTTCAAATCAAAGTATGAAGACCTCAGCTAGCAGCAGGCCGAAATAGCTCAGTTGGGAGAGCGTTAGACTGAAGATCTGAAGGTCCCTGGTTAAATCCCGGGTTTCGGCACAGTTGAGAGGTTGCTTGCTTCTGACAAAAGAGGTCTTGGAATCTGCTGCAGTACTTTTTTCTCTATTCATCAATTTTTTTCCAACTGATATACAACACAAGCAATTTAACATAGACTTTGCTTTGTGTCCTCCTTCTAAACTTGCTTCCACATTTCTTGCCTTCAGGTTAGACTATGAATGTTTCCCATTTCATGCTTTTTTGTAATGTAAACTCTTGTCTGCCTTACCTTCAACTTCCCCTTGAACACAGATGTCAGTAGTCAGATGACGTTGCTTACCTACTCAGGCCACATACGTCTGGGTAATATAGTGCTAGTCCATTCAGAGTTAAAAAAACGCTACCTAACCCGGATCCCAAAACTCTATTTACCCATTGCACAAGTTAACTGCTGAATGATACAGGACTCCTTAAAACATATCTCTAACATATAAGGGTAAACATCCAGGTCATGCATCTAGTTTGTTGAATGGTTCAAATCAAAGTATGAAGACCACAGCTAGCAGCAGGCCGAAATAGCTCAGTTGGGAGAGCGTTAGACTGAAGATCTAAAGGTCCCTAGTTCAATCCCGGGTTTCGGCACAGTTGAGAGGTTCTTTGCTTCTAACAAAATAGGTCTTGGAATCAGCTGTAGTACTTTTTTCACTATTCATCAAATTTTTTCTAACTGATATACAACACAAGCAATTTAACATAGACTTTGCTTTGTGTCCTCCTTCTAAACTTGCTTCCACATTTCTTGCCTTCAGGTTAGACTATGAATGTTTCCCATTTCATGCTTTTTTGTAATGTAAACTCTTGTCTGCATTACCTTCAACTTCCCCTTGAACACAGATGTCAGTAGTCAGATGACATTGCTTACCTTCTCAGGCCACATACGTCTGGGTAATATAGTGCTAGTCCATTCAGAGTTAAAAAAACGTTACCTAACCCGGATCCCAAAAACGCTATTTACCCATTGCACAAGTTAACTGCTGAATGATACAGGACTCCTTAAAACATATCTCTAACATATAAGGGTAAACATCCAGGTCATGCATCTAGTTTGTTGAATGGTTCAAATCAAAGTATGAAGACCACAGCTATCAGCAGGCCAAAATAGATCAGTTGGGAGAGCGTTAGACTGAAGATCTAAGGGTCCTGGTTCAATCCCGGGTTTCGGCACAGTTGAGAGGTTCTTTGCTTCTAACAAAATAGGTCTTGGAATCAGCTGTAGTACTTTTTTCACTATTCATCAAATTTTTTCTAACTGATATACAACACAAGCAATTTAACATAGACTTTGCTTTGTGTCCTCCTTCTAAACTTGCTTCCACATTTCTTGCCTTCAGGTTAGACTGTGAATGTTTCCCATTTCATGCTTTTTTGTAATGTAAACTCTTGTCTGCATTACCTTCAACTTCCCCTTGAACACAGATGTCAGTGGTCAGATGACGTTGCTTACCTACTCAGGCCACATACGTCTGGGTAATATAGTGCTAGTCCATTCAGAGTTAAAAAAAACGCTACCTAACCCGGATCCCAAAAACGCTATTTACCCATTGCACAAGTTAACTGCTGAATGATACAGGACTCCTTAAAACATATCTCTAACATATAAGGGTAAATATCCAGGTCATGCATCTAGTTTGTTGAATGGTTCAAATCAAAGTATGAAGACCACAGATAGCAGCAGGCAGAAATAGCTCAGTTGGGAGAGCGTTAGACTGAAGATCTGAAGGTCCCTGGTCAATCCCGGGTTTCGGCACAGTTGAGAGGTTCCTTGCTTCTGGCAAAAGAGGTCTTGGAATCTGCTGCAGTACTTTTTTCTCTATTCATCAAATTTTTTCCAACTGATATACAACACAAGTAATTTAACATAGACTTTGCTTTCTGTCCTCATTCTAAACTTGCTTCCACATTTCTTGCCTTCAGGTTAGACTATGAATGTTTCCCATTTCATGCTTCTTTGTAAAGTAACCTCTTGTCTGCCTTACCTTCAACTTCCCCTTGAACACAGATGTCAGTAGTCAGATGACATTGCTTACCTACTCAGGCCAAATACGTCTGGGTAATATAGTGCTAGTCCATTCAGAGTTAAAAAAACGCTATCTAACCCGGATCCCAAAAACGCTATTTACCCATTGCACAAGTTAACTGCTGAATGATACAGGACTCCTTAAAACATATCTCTAACATATAAGGGTAAATATCCAGGTCATGCATCTAGTTTGTTGAATGGTTCAAATCAAAGTATGAAGACCTCAGCTAGCAGCAGGCCGAAATAGCTCAGTTGGGAGAGCGTTAGACTGAAGATCTGAAGGTCCCTCGTTCAATCCCGGGTTTCGGCACAGTTGAGAGGTTGCTTGCTTCTGACAAAAGAGGTCTTGGAATCTGCTGCAGTACTTTTTTCTCTATTCATCAAATTTTTTCCAACTGATATATAACACAAGCAATTTAACATAGACTTTGCTTTGTGTCCTCCTTCTAAACTTGCTTCCACATTTCTTGCCTTCAGGTTAGACTATGAATGTTTCCCATTTCATGCTTTTTTGTAATGTAAACTCTTGTCTGCATTACCTTCAACTTCCCCTTGAACACAGATGTCAGTGATCAGATGACGTTGCTTACCTACTCAGGCCACATACGTCTGGGTAATATAGTGCTAGTCCATTCAGAGTTAAAAAAACGCTACCTAAACCGGATCCCAAAAACGCTATTTACCCATTGCACAAGTTAACTGCTGAATGATACAGGACTCCTTAAAACATATCTCTAACATATAAGGGTAAATATCCAGGTCATGCATCTAGTTTGTTGAATGGTTCAAATCAAAGTATGAAGACGACAGATAGCAGCAGGCCGAAATAGCTCAGTTGGGAGAGCGTTAGACTGAAGATCTGAAGGTCCCTGGTTCAATCCCGAGTTTCGGCACAGTTGAGAGGTTCCTTGCTTCTGGCAAAAGAGGTCTTGGAATCTGCTGCAGTACTTTTTTCTCTATTCATCAAATTTTTTCCAACTGATATACAACACAAGTAATTTAACATAGACTTTGCTTTCTGTCCTCATTCTAAACTTGCTTCCACATTTCTTGCCTTCAGGTTAGACTATGAATGTTTCCCATTTCATGCTTTTTTGTAAAGTAACCTCTTGTCTGCCTTACCTTCAACTTCCCCTTGAACACAGATGTCAGTAGTCAGATGACATTGCTTACCTACTCAGGCCAAATACGTCTGGGTAATATAGTGCTAGTCCATTCAGAGTTAAAAAAACGCTATCTAACCCGGAACCCAAAAACGCTATTTACCCATTGCACAAGTTAACTGCTGAATGATACAGGACTCCTTAAAACATATCTCTAACATATAAGGGTAAATATCCAGGTCATGCATCTAGTTTGTTGAATGGTTCAAATCAAAGTATGAAGACCACAGCTAGCAGCAGGCCGAAATAGCTCAGTTTGGAGAGCGTTAGACTGAAGATCTAAAGGTCCCTGGTTCAATCCCGGGTTTCGGCACAGTTGAGAAGTTCCTTTCTTCTAACAAAATAGGTCTTGGAATCAGCTGTAGTACTTTTTTCTCTATTCATCAAATTCTTTCCAACTGATATACAACACAAGCAATTTAACATAGACTTTGATTTGTGTCCTCCTTCTAAACTTGCTTCCACATTTCTTGCCTTCAGGTTAGACTATGAATGTTTCCCATTTCAGGCTTTTTTGTAATGTAAACTCTTGTCTGCATTACCTTCAACTTCCCCTTGAACACAGATGTCAGTGGTCAGATGACGTTGCTTACCTACTCAGGCCACATACGTCTGGGTAATATAGTGCTAGTCCATTCAGAGTTAAAAAAACGCTACCTAACCCGGATCCCAAAAACGCTATTTACCCATTGCACAAGTTAACTGCTGAATGATACAGGACTCCTTAAAACATATCTCTAACATATAAGGGTAAATATCCAGGTCATGCATCTAGTTTGTTGAATGGTTCAA
>NC_136069.1:51744536-51747036 GCF_964261635.1 Lissotriton helveticus
GGACTCCTTAAAACATATCTCTAACATATAAGGGTAAACATCCAGGTCATGCATCTAGTTTGTTGAATGGTTCAAATCAAAGTATGAAGACCACAGCTATCAGCAGGCCGAAATAGCTCAGTTGGGAGAGCGTTAGACTGACGATCTAAGGGTCCTGGTTCAATCCCGGGTTTCGGCACAGTTGAGAGGTTCTTTGCTTCTAACAAAATAGGTCTTGGAATCAGCTGTAGTACTTTTTTCACTATTCATCAAATTTTTTCTAACTGATATACAACACAAGCAATTTAACATAGACTTTGCTTTGTGTCCTCCTTCTAAACTTGCTTCCACATTTCTTGCCTTCAGGTTAGACTGTGAATGTTTCCCATTTCATGCTTTTTTGTAATGTAAACTCTTGTCTGCATTACCTTCAACTTCCCCTTGAACACAGATGTCAGTGGTCAGATGACATTGCTTACCTACTCAGGCCACATACGTCTGGGTAATATAGTGCTAGTCCATTCAGAGTTAAAAAAAACGCTACCTAACCCGGATCCCAAAAACGCTATTTACCCATTGCACAAGTTAACTGCTGAATGATACAGGACTCTTTAAAACATATCTCTAACATATAAGGGTAAATATCCAGGTCATGCATCTAGTTTGTTGAATGGTTCAAATCAAAGTATGAAGACCACAGATAGCAGCAGGCCGAAATAGCTCAGTTGGGAGAGCGTTAGACTGAAGATCTGAAGGTCCCTGGTCAATCCCGGGTTTCGGCACAGTTGAGAGGTTCCTTGCTTCTGGCAAAAGAGGTCTTGGAATCTGCTGCAGTACTTTTTTCTCTATTCATCAAATTTTTTCCAACTGATATACAACACAAGTAATTTAACATAGACTTTGCTTTCTGTCCTCATTCTAAACTTGCTTCCACATTTCTTGCCTTCAGGTTAGACTATGAATGTTTCCCATTTCATGCTTCTTTGTAAAGTAACCTCTTGTCTGCCTTACCTTCAACTTCCCCTTGAACACAGATGTCAGTAGTCAGATGACATTGCTTACCTACTCAGGCCAAATACGTCTGGGTAATATAGTGCTAGTCCATTCAGAGTTAAAAAAACGCTATCTAACCCGGATCCCAAAAACGCTATTTACCCATTGCACAAGTTAACTGCTGAATGATACAGGACTCCTTAAAACATATCTCTAACATATAAGGGTAAATATCCAGGTCATGCATCTAGTTTGTTGAATGGTTCAAATCAAAGTATGAAGACCTCAGCTAGCAGCAGGCCGAAATAGCTCAGTTGGGAGAGCGTTAGACTGAAGATCTGAAGGTCCCTCGTTCAATCCCGGGTTTCGGCACAGTTGAGAGGTTGCTTGCTTCTGACAAAAGAGGTCTTGGAATCTGCTGCAGTACTTTTTTCTCTATTCATCAAATTTTTTCCAACTGATATATAACACAAGCAATTTAACATAGACTTTGCTTTGTGTCCTCCTTCTAAACTTGCTTCCACATTTCTTGCCTTCAGGTTAGACTATGAATGTTTCCCATTTCATGCTTTTTTGTAATGTAAACTCTTGTCTGCATTACCTTCAACTTCCCCTTGAACACAGATGTCAGTGATCAGATGACGTTGCTTACCTACTCAGGCCACATACGTCTGGGTAATATAGTGCTAGTCCATTCAGAGTTAAAAAAACGCTACCTAACCCGGATCCCAAAAACGCTATTTAACCATTGCACAAGTTAACTGCTGAATGATACAGGACTCCTTAAAACATATCTCTAACATATAAGGGTAAATATCCAGGTCATGCATCTAGTTTGTTGAATGGTTCAAATCAAAGTATGAAGATGACAGATAGCAGCAGGCCGAAATAGCTCAGTTGGGAGAGCGTTAGACTGAAGATCTGAAGGTCCCTGGTTCAATCCCGAGTTTCGGCACAGTTGAGAGGTTCCTTGCTTCTGGCAAAAGAGGTCTTGGAATCTGCTGCAGTACTTTTTTCTCTATTCATCAAATTTTTTCCAACTGATATACAACACAAGTAATTTAACATAGACTTTGCTTTCTGTCCTCATTCTAAACTTGCTTCCACATTTCTTGCCTTCAGGTTAGACTATGAATGTTTCCCATTTCATGCTTTTTTGTAAAGTAACCTCTTGTCTGCCTTACCTTCAACTTCCCCTTGAACACAGATGTCAGTAGTCAGATGACATTGCTTACCTACTCAGGCCAAATACGTTTGGGTAATATAGTGCTAGTCCATTCAGAGTTAAAAAAACGCTATCTAACCCGGATCCCAAAAACGCTATTTACCCATTGCACAAGTTAACTGCTGAATGATACAGGACTCCTTAAAACATATCTCTAACATATAAGGGTAAATATCCAGGTCATGCATCTAGTTTGTTGAATGGTTCAAATCAAAGTATGAAGACCACAGCTAGCAGCAGGCCGAAATAGCTCAGTTGGGAGAGCGTTAGACTGAAGATCTAAAGGTCCCTGGTTCAATCCCG
>NC_136069.1:51749536-51759536 GCF_964261635.1 Lissotriton helveticus
GCCTTCAGGTTAGACTATGAATGTTTCCCATTTCATGCTTTTTTGTAATGTAAACTCTTGTCTGCCTTACCTTCAACTTCCCCTTGAACACAGATGTCAGTAGTCAGATGACGTTGCTTACCTACTCAGGCCACATACGTCTGGGTAATATAATGCTAGTCCATTCAGAGTTAAAAAAACGCTACCTAACCCGGATCCCAAAACTCTATTTACCCATTGCACAAGTTAACTGCTGAATGATACAGGACTCCTTAAAACATATCTCTAACATATAAGGGTAAACATCCAGGTCATGCATCTAGTTTGTTGAATGGTTCAAATCAAAGTATGAAGACCACAGCTAGCAGCAGGCCGAAATAGCTCAGTTGGGAGAGCGTTAGACTGAAGATCTAAAGGTCCCTGGTTCAATCCCGGGTTTCGGCACAGTTGAGAGGTTGCTTGCTTCTGACAAAAGAGGTCTTGGAATCTGCTGCAGTACTTTTTTCTCTATTCATCAAATTTTTTCCAACTGATATACAACACAAGCAATTTAACATAGACTTTGCTTTGTGTCCTCCTTCTAAACTTGCTTCCACATTTCTTGCCTTCAGGTTAGACTATGAATGTTTCCCATTTCATGCTTTTTTGTAATGTAAACTCTTGTCTGCCTTACCTTCAACTTCCCCTTGAACACAAATGTCAGTAGTCAGATGACGTTGCTTACCTACTCAGGCCACATACGTCTGGGTAATATAGTGCTAGTCCATTCAGAGTTAAAAAAACGCTACCTAACCCGGATCCCAAAACTCTATTTACCCATTGCACAAGTTAACTGCTGAATGATACAGGACTCCTTAAAACATATCTCTAACATATAAGGGTAAACATCCAGGTCATGCATCTAGTTTGTTGAATGGTTCAAATCAAAGTATGAAGACCACAGCTAGCAGCAGGCCGAAATAGCTCAGTTGGGAGAGCGTTAGACTGAAGATCTAAAGGTCCCTGGTTCAATCCCGTGTTTCGGCACAGTTGAGAGGTTCTTTGCTTCTAACAAAATAGGTCTTGGAATCAGCTGTAGTACTTTTTTCACTATTCATCAAATTTTTTCTAACTGATATACAACACAAGCAATTTAACATAGACTTTGCTTTGTGTCCTCCTTGTAAACTTGCTTCCACATTCCTTGCCTTCAGGTTAGACTATGAATGTTTCCCATTTCATGCTTTTTTGTAATGTAAACTCTTGTCTGCATTACCTTCAACTTCCCCTTGAACACAGATGTCAGTAGTCAGATGACATTGCTTACCTTCTCAGGCCACATACGTCTGGGTAATATAGTGCTAGTCCATTCAGAGTTAAAAAAACGTTACCTAACCCGGATCCCAAAAACGTTATTTACCCATTGCACAAGTTAACTGCTGAATGATACAGGACTCCTTAAAACATATCTCTAACATATAAGTGTAAATATCCAGGTCATGCATCTAGTTTGTTGAATGGTTCAAATCAAAGTATGAAGACCACAGCTAGCAGCAGGCCGAAATAGCTCAGTTGGGAGAGCGTTAGACTGAAGATCTAAAGGTCCCTGGTTCAATCCCGGGTTTCGGCACAGATGAGAGGTTCCTTTCTTCTAACAAAATAGGTCTTGGAATCAGCTGTAGTACTTTTTTCTCTATTCATCAAATTCTTTCCAACTGATATACAACACAAGCAATTTAACATAGACTTTGATTTGTGTCCTCCTTCTAAACTTGCTTCCACATTTCTTGCCTTCAGGTTAGACTATGAATGTTTCCCATTTCAGGCTTTTTTGTAATGTAAACTCTTGTCTGCATTACCTTCAACTTCCCCTTGAACACAGATGTCAGTGGTCAGATGACGTTGCTTACCTACTCAGGCCACATACGTCTGGGTAATATAGTGCTAGTCCATTCAGAGTTAAAAAAACGCTACCTAACCCGGATCCCAAAAACGCTATTTACCCATTGCACAAGTTAACTGCAGAATGATACAGGACTCCTTAAAACATATCTCTAACATATAAGGGTAAATATCCAGGTCATGCATCTAGTTTGTTGAATGGTTCAAATCAAAGTATGAAGACATCAGCTAGCAGCAGGCCGAAATAGCTCAGTTGGGAGAGCGTTAGACTGAAGATCTGAAGGTCGCTGGTTCAATCCCGGGTGTCGGCACAGTTCAGAGGTTGCTTGCTTCTGACAAAAGAGGTCTTGGAATCTGCTGCAGTACTTTTTTCTCTATTCATCAAATTTTTTCCAACTGATATACAACACAAGCAATTTAACATAGACTTTGCTTTGTGTCCTCCTTCTAAACTTGCTTCCACATTTCTTGCCTTCAGGTTAGACTATGAATGTTTCCCATTTCATGCTTTTTTGTAATGTAAACTCTTGTCTGCCTTACCTTCAACTTCCCCTTGAACACAGATGTCAGTAGTCAGATGACGTTGCTTACCTACTCAGGCCACATACGTCTGGGTAATATAATGCTAGTCCATTCAGAGTTAAAAAAACGCTACCTAACCCGGATCCCAAAACTCTATTTACCCATTGCACAAGTTAACTGCTGAATGATACAGGACTCCTTAAAACATATCTCTAACATATAAGGGTAAACATCCAGGTCATGCATCTAGTTTGTTGAATGGTTCAAATCAAAGTATGAAGACCACAGCTAGCAGCAGGCCGAAATAGCTCAGTTGGGAGAGCGTTAGACTGAAGATCTAAAGGTCCCTGGTTCAATCCCGGGTTTCGGCACAGTTGAGAGGTTGCTTGCTTCTAACAAAATAGGTCTTGGAATCAGCTGTAGTACTTTTTTCACTATTCATCAAATTTTTTCTAACTGATATACAACACAAGCAATTTAACATAGACTTTGCTTTGTGTCCTCCTTCTAAACTTGCTTCCACATTTCTTGCCTTCAGGTTAGACTATGAATGTTTCCCATTTCATGCTTTTTTGTAATGTAAACTCTTGTCTGCATTACCTTCAACTTTCCCTTGAACACAGATGTCAGTAGTCAGATGACATTGCTTACCTTCTCAGGCCACATACGTCTGGGTAATATAGTGCTAGTCCATTCAGAGTTAAAAAAACGTTACCTAACCCGGATCCCAAAAACGCTATTTACCCATTGCACAAGTTAACTGCTGAATGATACAGGACTCCTTAAAACATATCTCTAACATATAAGTGTAAATATCCAGGTTATGCATCTAGTTTGTTGAATGGTTCAAATCAAAGTATGAAGACCACAGCTAGCAGCAGGCCGAAATAGCTCAGTTGGGAGAGCGTTAGACTGAAGATCTAAAGGTCCCTGGTTCAATCCCGGGTTTCGGCACAGTTGAGAGGTTCCTTTCTTCTAACAAAATAGGTCTTGGAATCAGCTGTAGTACTTTTTTCTCTATTCATCAAATTCTTTCCAACTGATATACAACACAAGCAATTTAACATAGACTTTGCTTTGTGTCCTCCTTCTAAACTTGCTTCCACATTTCTTGCCTTCAGGTTAGACTATGAATGTTTCCCATTTCATGCTTTTTTGTAATGTAAACTCTTGTCTGCATTACCTTCAACTTCCCCTTGAACACAGATGTCAGTAGTCAGATGACATTGCTTACCTTCTCAGGCCACATACGTCTGGGTAATATAGTGCTAGTCCATTCAGAGTTAAAAAAACGTTACCTAACCCGGATCCCAAAAACGCTATTTACCCATTGCACAAGTTAACTGCTGAATGATACAGGACTCCTTAAAACATATCTCTAACATATAAGTGTAAATATCCAGGTTGTGCATCTAGTTTGTTGAATGGTTCAAATCAAAGTATGAAGACCACAGCTAGCAGCAGGCCGAAATAGCTCAGTTGGGAGAGCGTTAGACTGAAGATCTAAAGGTCCCTGGTTCAATCCCGGGTTTCGGCACAGTTGAGAGGTTCCTTTCTTCTAACAAAATAGGTCTTGGAATCAGCTGTAGTACTTTTTTCTCTATTCATCAAATTCTTTCCAACTGATATACAACACAAGCAATTTAACATAGACTTTGATTTGTGTCCTCCTTCTAATCTTGCTTCCACATTTCTTGCCTTCAGGTTAGACTATGAATGTTTCCCATTTCAGGCTTTTTTGTAATGTAAACTCTTGTCTGCATTACCTTCAACTTCCCCTTGAACACAGATGTCAGTGGTCAGATGACGTTGCTTACCTACTCAGGCCACATACGTCTGGGTAATATAGTGCTAGTCCATTCAGAGTTAAAAAAACGCTACCTAACCCGGATCCCAAAAACGCTATTTACCCATTGCACAAGTTAACTGCTGAATGATACAGGACTCCTTAAAACATATCTCTAACATATAAGGGTAAATATCCAGGTCATGCATCTAGTTTGTTGAATGGTTCAAATCAAAGTATGAAGACCACAGCTAGCAGCAGGCCGAAATAGCTCAGTTGGGAGAGCGTTAGACTGAAGATCTAAAGGTCCCTGGTTCAATCCCGGGTTTCGGCACAGTTGAGAAGTTCCTTTCTTCTAACAAAATAGGTCTTGGAATCAGCTGTAGTACTTTTTTCTCTATTCATCAAATTCTTTCCAACTGATATACAACACAAGCAATTTAACTTAGACTTTGATTTGTGTCCTCCTTCTAAACTTGCTTCCACATTTCTTGCCTTCAGGTTAGACTATGAATGTTTGCCATTTCAGGCTTTTTTGTAATGTAAACTCTTGTCTGCATTACCTTCAACTTCCCTTTGAACACAGATGTCAGTGGTCAGATGACGTTGCTTACCTACTCAGGCCACATACGTCTGGGTAATATAGTGCTAGTCCATTCAGAGTTAAAAAAACGCTACCTAACCCGGATCCCAAAAACGCTATTTACCCATTGCACAAGTTAACTGCTGAATGATACAGGACTCCTTAAAACATATCTCTAACATATAAGGGTAAATATCCAGGTCATGCATCTAGTTTGTTGAATGGTTCAAATCAAAGTATGAAGACCTCAGCTAGCAGCAGGCCGAAATAGCTCAGTTGGGAGAGCGTTAGACTGAAGATCTGAAGGTCCCTGGTTCAATCCCGGGTTTCGGCACAGTTGAGAGGTTGCTTGCTTCTGACAAAAGAGGTCTTGGAATCTGCTGCAGTACTTTTTTCTCTATTCATCAAATTTTTTCCAACTGATATACAACACAAGCAATTTAACATAGACTTTGCTTTGTGTCCTCCTTCCAAACTTGCTTCCACATTTCTTGCCTTCAGGTTAGACTATGAATGTTTCCCATTTCATGCTTTTTTGTAATGTAAACTCTTGTCTGCCTTACCTTCAACTTCCCCTTGAACACAGATGTCAGTAGTCAGATGACGTTGCTTACCTACTCAGGCCACATACGTCTGGGTAATATAGTGCTAGTCCATTCAGAGTTAAAAAAACGCTACCTAACCCGGATCCCAAAACTCTATTTACCCATTGCACAAGTTAACTGCTGAATGATACAGGACTCCTTAAAACATATCTCTAACATATAAGGGTAAACATCCAGGTCATGCATCTAGTTTGTTGAATGGTTCAAATCAAAGTATGAAGACCACAGCTAGAAGCAGGCAGAAATAGCTCAGTTGGGAGAGCGTTAGACTGAAGATCTAAAGGTCCCTGGTTCAATCCCGGGTTTCGGCACAGTTGAGAGGTTCCTTTCTTCTAACAAAATAGGTCTTGGAATCAGCTGTAGTACTTTTTTCTCTATTCATCAAATTCTTTCCAACTGATATACAACACAAGCAATTTAACATAGACTTTGATTTGTGTCCTCCTTCTAAACTTGCTTCCACATTTCTTGCCTTCAGGTTAGACTATGAATGTTTCCCATTTCAGGCTTTTTTGTAATGTAAACTCTTGTCTGCATTACCTTCAACTTCCCCTTGAACACAGATGTCAGTGGTCAGATGACGTTGCTTACCTACTCAGGCCACATACGTCTGGGTAATATAGTGCTAGTCCATTCAGAGTTAAAAAAACGCTACCGAACCCGGATCCCAAAAACGCTATTTACCCATTGCACAAGTTAACTGCTGAATGATACAGGACTCCTTAAAACATATCTCTAACATATAAGGGTAAATATCCAGGTCATGCATCTAGTTTGTTGAATGGTTCAAATCAAAGTATGAAGACCTCAGCTAGCAGCAGGCCGAAATAGCTCATTTGGGAGAGCGTTAGACTGAAGATCTGAAGGTCCCTGGTTAAATCCCGGGTTTCGGCACAGTTGAGAGGTTGCTTGCTTCTGACAAAAGAGGTCTTGGAATCTGCTGCAGTACTTTTTTCTCTATTCATCAATTTTTTTCCAACTGATATACAACACAAGCAATTTAACATAGACTTTGCTTTGTGTCCTCCTTCTAAACTTGCTTTCACATTTCTTGCCTTCAGGTTAGACTATGAATGTTTCCCATTTCATGCTTTTTTGTAATGTAAACTCTTGTCTGCCTTACCTTCAACTTCCCCTTGAACACAGATGTCAGTAGTCAGATGACGTTGCTTACCTACTCAGCCCACATACGTCTGGGTAATATAGTGCTAGTCCATTCAGAGTTAAAAAAACGCTACCTAACCTGGATCCCAAAACTCTATTTACCCATTGCACAAGTTAACTGCTGAATGATACAGGACTCCTTAAAACATATCTCTAACATATAAGGGTAAACATCCAGGTCATGCATCTAGTTTGTTGAGTGGTTCAAATCAAAGTATGAAGACCACAGCTAGCAGCAGGCCGAAATAGCTCAGTTGGGAGACGTTAGACTGAAGATCTAAGGGTCCTGGTTCAATCCCGGGTTTCGGCACAGTTGAGAGGTTCTTTGCTTCTAACAAAATAGGTCTTGGAATCAGCTGTAGTACTTTTTTCACTATTCATCAAATTTTTTCTAACTGATATACAACACAAGCAATTTAACATAGACTTTGCTTTGTGTCCTCCTTCTAAACTTGCTTCCACATTTCTTGCCTTCAGGTTAGACTGTGAATGTTTCCCATTTCATGCTTTTTTGTAATGTAAACTCTTGTCTGCATTACCTTCAACTTCCCCTTGAACACAGATGTCAGTGGTCAGATGACGTTGCTTACCTACTCAGGCCACATACGTCTGGGTAATATAGTGCTAGTCCATTCAGAGTTAAAAAAAACGCTACCTAACCCGGATCCCAAAAACGCTATTTACCCATTGCACAAGTTAACTGCTGAATGATACAGGACTCCTTAAAACATATCTCTAACATATAAGGGTAAATATCCAGGTCATGCATCTAGTTTGTTGAATGGTTCAAATCAAAGTATGAAGACCACAGATAGCAGCAGGCCGAAATAGCTCAGTTGGGAGAGCGTTAGACTGAAGATCTGAAGGTCCCTGGTCAATCCCGGGTTTCGGCACAGTTGAGAGGTTCCTTGCTTCTGGCAAAAGAGGTCTTGGAATCTGCTGCAGTACTTTTTTCTCTATTCATCAAATTTTTTCCAACTGATATACAACACAAGTAATTTAACATAGACTTTGCTTTCTGTCCTCATTCTAAACTTGCTTCCACATTTCTTGCCTTCAGGTTAGACTATGAATGTTTCCCATTTCATGCTTCTTTGTAAAGTAACCTCTTGTCTGCCTTACCTTCAACTTCCCCTTGAACACAGATGTCAGTAGTCAGATGACATTGCTTACCTACTCAGGCCAAATACGTCTGGGTAATATAGTGCTAGTCCATTCAGAGTTAAAAAAACGCTATCTAACCCGGATCCTAAAAACGCTATTTACCCATTGCACAAGTTAACTGCTGAATGATACAGGACTCCTTAAAACATATCTCTAACATATAAGGGTAAATATCCAGGTCATGCATCTTGTTTGTTGAATGGTTCAAATCAAAGTATGAAGACCACAGCTAACAGCAGGCTGAAATAGCTCAGTTGGGAGAGCGTTAGACTGAAGATCTAAAGGTCTCTGGTTCAATCCCGGGTTTCGGCACAGTTGAGAGGTTACTTTCTTCTAACAAAATAGGTCTTGGAATCAGCTGTAGTACTTTTTTCTCTATTCATCAAATTCTTTCCAACTGATATACAACACAAGCAATTTAACATAGACTTTGATTTGTGTCCTCCTTCTAAACTTGCTTCCACATTTCTTGCCTTCAGGTTAGACTATGAATGTTTCCCATTTCAGGCTTTTTTGTAATGTAAACTCTTGTCTGCATTACCTTCAACTTCCCCTTGAACACAGATGTCAGTGGTCAGATGACGTTGCTTACCTACTCAGGCCACATACGTCTGGGTAATATAGTGCTAGTCCATTCAGAGTTAAAAAAACGCTACCTAACCCGGATCCCAAAAACGCTATTTACCCATTGCACAAGTTAACTGCTGAATGATACAGGACTCCTTAAAACATATCTCTAACATATAAGGGTAAATATCCAGGTCATGCATCTAGTTTGTTGAATGGTTCAAATCAAAGTATGAAGACCTCAGCTAGCAGCAGGCCGAAATAGCTCAGTTGGGAGAGCGTTAGACTGAAGATCTGAAGGTCCCTCGTTCAATCCCGGGTTTCGGCACAGTTGAGAGGTTGCTTGCTTCTGACAAAAGAGGTCTTGGAATCTGCTGCAGTACTTTTTTCTCTATTCATCAAATTTTTTCCAACTGATATATAACACAAGCAATTTAACATAGACTTTGCTTTGTGTCCTCCTTCTAAACTTGCTTCCACATTTCTTGCCTTCAGGTTAGACTATGAATGTTTCCCATTTCAGGCTTTTTTGTAATGTAAACTCTTGTCTGCATTACCTTCAACTTCCCCTTGAACACAGATGTCAGTGATCAGATGACGTTGCTTACCTACTCAGGCCACATACGTCTGGGTAATATAGTGCTAGTCCATTCAGAGTTAAAAAAACGCTACCTAACCCGGATCCCAAAAACGCTATTTACCCATTGCACAAGTTAACTGCTGAATGATACAGGACTCCTTAAAACATATCTCTAACATATAAGGGTAAATATCCAGGTCATGCATCTAGTTTGTTGAATGGTTCAAATCAAAGTATGAAGACAACAGATAGCAGCAGGCCGAAATAGCTCAGTTGGGAGAGCGTTAGACTGAAGATCTGAAGGTCCCTGGTTCAATCCCGAGTTTCGGCACAGTTGAGAGGTTCCTTGCTTCTGGCAAAAGAGGTCTTGGAATCTGCTGCAGTACTTTTTCTCTATTCATCAAATTTTTTCCAACTGATATACAACACAAGTAATTTAACATAGACTTTGCTTTCTGTCCTCATTCTAAACTTGCTTCCACATTTCTTGCCTTCAGGTTAGACTATGAATGTTTCCCATTTCATGCTTTTTTGTAAAGTAACCTCTTGTCTGCCTTACCTTCAACTTCCCCTTGAACACAGATGTCAGTAGTCAGATGACATTGCTTACCTACTCAGGCCAAATACGTCTGGGTAATATAGTGCTAGTCCATTCAGAGTTAAAAAAACGCTATCTAACCCGGATCCCAAAAACGCTATTTACCCATTGCACAAGTTAACTGCTGAATGATACAGGACTCCTTAAAACATATCTCTAACATATAAGGGTAAATATCCAGGTCATGCATCTAGTTTGTTGAATGGTTCAAATCAAAGTATGAAGACCACAGCTAGCAGCAGGCCGAAATAGCTCAGTTGGGAGAGCGTTAGACTGAAGATCTAAAGGTCCCTGGTTCAATCCCGGGTTTCGGCACAGTTGAGAAGTTCCTTTCTTCTAACAAAATAGGTCTTGGAATCAGCTGTAGTACATTTTTCTCTATTCATCAAATTCTTTCCAACTGATATACAACACAAGCAATTTAACATAGACTTTGATTTGTGTCCTCCTTCTAAACTTGCTTCCACATTTCTTGCCTTCAGGTTAGACTATGAATGTTTCCCATTTCAGGCTTTTTTGTAATGTAAACTCTTGTCTGCATTACCTTCAACTTCCCCTTGAACACAGATGT
>NC_136069.1:51767036-51772036 GCF_964261635.1 Lissotriton helveticus
GTTTCCCATTTCATGCTTCTTTGTAAAGTAACCTCTTGTCTGCCTTACCTTCAACTTCCCCTTGAACACAGATGTCAGTAGTCAGATGACATTGCTTACCTACTCAGGCCAAATACGTCTGGGTAATGTAGTGCTAGTCCATTCAGAGTTAAAAAAACGCTATCTAACCCGGATCCCAAAAACGCTATTTACCCATTGCACAAGTTAACTGCTGAATGATACAGGACTCCTTAAAACATATCTCTAACATATAAGGGTAAATATCCAGGTCATGCATCTTGTTTGTTGAATGGTTCAAATCAAAGTATGAAGACCACTGCTAGCAGCAGGCCGAAATAGCTCAGTTGGGAGAGCGTTAAACTGAAGATCTAAAGGTCCCTGGTTCAATCCCGGGTTTCGTCACAGTTGAGAGGTTACTTTCTTCTAACAAAATAGGTCTTGGAATCAGCTGTAGTACTTTTTTCTCTATTCATCAAATTCTTTCCAACTGATATACAACACAAGCAATTTAACATAGACTTTGATTTGTGTCCTCCTTCTAAACTTGCTTCCACATTTCTTGCCTTCAGGTTAGACTATGAATGTTTCCCATTTCAGGCTTTTTTGTAATGTAAACTCTTGTCTGCATTACCTTCAACTTCCCCTTGAACACAGATGTCAGTGGTCAGATGACGTTGCTTACCTACTCAGGCCACATACGTCTGGGTAATATAGTGCTAGTCCATTCAGAGTTAAAAAAACGCTACCTAACCCGGATCCCAAAAACGCTATTTACCCATTGCACAAGTTAACTGCTGAATGATACAGGACTCCTTAAAACATATCTCTAACATATAAGGGTAAATATCCAGGTCATGCATCTAGTTTGTTGAATGGTTCAAATCAAAGTATGAAGACCTCAGCTAGCAGCAGGCCGAAATAGCTCAGTTGGGAGAGCGTTAGACTGAAGATCTGAAGGTCCCTTGTTCAATCCCGGGTTTCGGCACAGTTGAGAGATTGCTTGCTTCTGACAAAAGAGGTCTTGGAATCTGCTGCAGTACTTTTTTCTCTATTCATCAAATTTTTTCCAACTGATATATAACACAAGCAATTTAACATAGACTTTGCTTTGTGTCCTCCTTCTAAACTTGCTTCCACATTTCTTGCCTTCAGTTTAGACTATGAATGTTTCCCATTTCATGCTTTTTTGTAATGTAAACTCTTGTCTGCATTACCTTCAACTTCCCCTTGAACACAGATGTCAGTGATCAGATGACGTTGCTTACCTACTCAGGCCACATACGTCTGGGTAATATAGTGCTAGTCCATTCAGAGTTAAAAAAACGCTACCTAACCCGGATCCCAAAAACGCTATTTACCCATTGCACAAGTTAACTGCTGAATGATACAGGACTCCTTAAAACATATCTCTAACATATAAGGGTAAATATCCAGGTCATGCATCTAGTTTGTTGAATGGTTCAAATCAAAGTATGAAGACGACATATAGCAGCAGGCCGAAATAGCTCAGTTGGGAGAGCGTTAGACTGAAGATCTGAAGGTCCCTGGTTCAATCCCGAGTTTCGGCACAGTTGAGAGGTTCCTTGCTTCTGGCAAAAGAGGTCTTGGAATCTGCTGCAGTACTTTTTTCTCTATTCATCAAATTTTTTCCAACTGATATACAACACAAGTAATTTAACATAGACTTTGCTTTCTGTCCTCATTCTAAACTTGCTTCCACATTTCTTGCCTTCAGGTTAGACTATGAATGTTTCCCATTTCATGCTTTTTTGTAAAGTAACCTCTTGTCTGCCTTACCTTCAACTTCCCCTTGAACACAGATGTCAGTAGTCAGATGACATTGCGTACCTACTCAGGCCAAATACGTCTGGGTAATATAGTGCTAGTCCATTCAGAGTTAAAAAAACGCTATCTAACCCGGATCCCAAAAACGCTATTTACCCATTGCACAAGTTAACTGCTGAATGATACAGGACTCCTTAAAACATATCTCTAACATATAAGGGTAAATATCCAGGTCATGCATCTAGTTTGTTGAATGGTTCAAATAAAAGTATGAAGACCACAGCTAGCAGCAGGCCGAAATAGCTCAGTTGGGAGAGCGTTAGACTGAAGATCTAAATGTCCCTGGTTCAATCCTGGGTTTCGGCACAGTTGATAGGTTCTTTGCTTCTAACAAAATAGGTCTTGGAATCAGCTGTGGTACTTTTTTCACTATTCATCAAATTTTTTCTAACTGATATACAACACAAGCAATTTAACATAGACTTTGCTTTGTGTCCTCCTTCTAAACTTGCTTCCACATTTCTTGCCTTCAGGTTAGACTATGAATGTTTCCCATTTCATGCTTTTTTGTAATGTAAACTCTTGTCTGCATTACCTTCAACTTCCCCTTGAACACAGATGTCAGTGGTCAGATGACGTTGCTTACCTACTCAGGCCACATACGTCTGGGTAATATAGTGCTAGTCCATTCAGAGTTAAAAAAAACGCTACCTAACCCGGATCCCAAAAACGCTATTTACCCATTGCACAAGTTAACTGCTGAATGATACAGGACTCCTTAAAACATATCTCTAACATATAAGGGTAAATATCCAGGTCATGCATCTAGTTTGTTGAATGGTTCAAATCAAAGTATGAAGACCACAGATAGCAGCAGGCCGAAATAGCTCAGTTGGGAGAGCGTTAGACTGAAGATCTGAAGGTCCCTGGTTCAATCCCGGGTTTCGGCACAGTTGAGAGGTTCCTTGCTTCTGGCAAAAGAGGTCTTGGAATCTGCTGCAGTACTTTTTTGTCTATTCATCAAATTTTTTCCAACTGATATACAACACAAGTAATTTAACATAGACTTTGCTTTCTGTCCTCATTCTAAACTTGCTTCCACATTTCTTGCCTTCAGGTTAGACTATGAATGTTTCCCATTTCATGCTTCTTTGTAAAGTAACCTCTTGTCTGCCTTACCTTCAACTTCCCCTTGAACACAGATGTCAGTAGTCAGATGACATTGCTTACCTACTCAGGCCAAATACGTCTGGGTAATATAGTTCTAGTCCATTCAGAGTTAAAAAACACGCTATCTAACCCGGATCCCAAAAACGCTATTTACCCATTGCACAAGTTAACTGCTGAATGATACAGGACTCCTTAAAACATATCTCTAACATATAAGGGTAAATATCCAGGTCATGCATCTTGTTTGTTGAATGGTTCAAATCAAAGTATGAAGACCACAGCTAACAGCAGGCTGAAATAGCTCAGTTGGGAGAGCGTTAGACTGAAGATCTAAAGGTCCCTGGTTCAATCCCGGGTTTCGGCACAGTTGAGAGGTTACTTTCTTCTAACAAAATAGGTCTTGGAATCAGCTGTAGTACTTTTTTCTCTATTCATCAAATTCTTTCCAACTGATATACAACACAAGCAATTTAACATAGACTTTGATTTGTGTCCTCCTTCTAAACTTGCTTCCACATTTCTTGCCTTCAGGTTAGACTATGAATGTTTCCCATTTCAGGCTTTTTTGTAATGTAAACTCTTGTCTGCATTACCTTCAACTTCCCCTTGAACACAGATGTCAGTGGTCAGATGACGTTGCTTACCTACTCAGGCCACATACGTCTGGGTAATATAGTGCTAGTCCATTCAGAGTTAAAAAAACGCTGCCTAACCCGGATCCCAAAAACGCTATTTACCCATTGCACAAGTTAACTGCTGAATGATACAGGACTCCTTAAAACATATCTATAACATATAAGGGTAAATATCCAGGTCATGCATCTAGTTTGTTGAATGGTTCAAATCAAAGTATGAAGACCTCAGCTAGCAGCAGGCCGAAATAGCTCAGTTGGGAGAGCGTTAGACTGAAGATCTGAAGGTCCCTCGTTCAATCCTGGGTTTCGGCACAGTTGAGAGGTTGCTTGCTTCTGACAAAAGAGGTCTTGGAATCTGCTGCAGTACTTTTTTCTCTATTCATCAAATTTTTTCCAACTGATATATAACACAAGCAATTTAACATAGACTTTGCTTTGTGTCCTCCTTCTAAACTTGCTTCCACATTTCTTGCCTTCAGGTTAGACTATGAATGTTTCACATTTCATGCTTTTTTGTAATGTAAACTCTTGTCTGCCTTACCTTCAACTTCCCCTTGAACACAGATGTCAGTAGTCAGATGACGTTGCTTACCTACTCAGGCCACATACGTCTGGGTAATATAGTGCTAGTCCATTCAGAGTTAAAAAAACGCTACCTAACCCGGATCCCAAAACTCTATTTACCCATTGCACAAGTTAACTGCTGAATGATACAGGACTCCTTAAAACATATCTCTAACATATAAGGGTAAACATCCAGGTCATGCATCTAGTTTGTTGAATGGTTCAAATCAAAGTATGAAGACCACAGCTAGCAGCAGGCCGAAATAGCTCAGTTGGGAGAGCGTTAGACTGAAGATCTAAAGGTCCCTGGTTCAATCCCGGGTTTCGGCACAGTTGAGAGGTTCTTTGCTTCTAACAAAATAGGTCTTGGAATCAGCTGTAGTAGTTTTTTCACTATTCATCAAATTGTTTCTAACTGATATACAACACAAGCAATTTAACATAGACTTTGCTTTGTGTCCTCCTTGTAAACTTGCTTCCACATTTCTTGCCTTCAGGTTAGACTATGAATGTTTCCCATTTCATGCTTTTTTGTAATGTAAACTCTTGTCTGCATTACCTTCAACTTCCCCTTGAACACAGATGTCAGTAGTCAGATGACATTGCTTACCTTCTCAGGCCACATACGTCTGGGTAATATAGTGCTAGTCCATTCAGAGTTAAAAAAACGTTACCTAACCCGGATCCCAAAAACGTTATTTACCCATTGCACAAGTTAACTGCTGAATGATACAGGACTCCTTAAAACATATCTCTAACATATAAGTGTAAATATCCAGGTCATGCATCTAGTTTGTTGAATGGTTCAAATCAAAGTATGAAGACCACAGCTAGCAGCAGGCCGAA
>NC_136069.1:51774536-51777036 GCF_964261635.1 Lissotriton helveticus
CAATTTAACATAGACTTTGCTTTGTGTCCTCCTTCTAAACTTGCTTCCACATTTCTTGCCTTCAGGTTAGACTATGAATGTTTCCCATATCATGCTTTTTTTGTAATGTAAACTCTTGTCTGCCTTACCTTCAACTTCCCCTTGAACACAGATGTCAGTAGTCAGATGACATTGCGTACCTACTCAGGCCAAATACGTCTGGGTAATATAGTGCTAGTCCATTCAGAGTTAAAAAAACGTTACCTAACCCGGATCCCAAAAACGCTATTTACCCATTGCACAAGTTAACTGCTGAATGATACAGGACTCCTTAAAACATATCTCTAACATATAAGGGTAAACATCCAGGTCATGCATCTAGTTTGTTGAATGGTTCAAATCAAAGTATGAAGACCCCAGCTAGCAGCAGGCCGAAATAGCTCAGTTGGGAGAGCGTTAGACTGAAGATCTAAAGGTCCCTGGTTCAATCCTGGGTTTCGGCACAGTTGATAGGTTCTTTGCTTCTAACAAAATAGGTCTTGGAATCAGCTGTGGTACTTTTTTCACTATTCATCAAATTTTTTCTAACTGATATACAACACAAGCAATTTAACATAGACTTTGCTTTGTGTCCTCCTTCTAAACTTGCTTCCACATTTCTTGCCTTCAGGTTAGACTATGAATGTTTCCCATTTCATGCTTTTTTGTAATGTAAACTCTTGTCTGCATTACCTTCAACTTCCCCTTGAACACAGATGTCAGTGGTCAGATGACGTTGCTTACCTACTCAGGCCACATACGTCTGGGTAATATAGTGCTAGTCCATTCAGAGTTAAAAAAAACGCTACCTAACCCGGATCCCAAAAACGCTATTTACCCATTGCACAAGTTAACTGCTGAATGATACAGGACTCCTTAAAACATATCTCTAACATATAAGGGTAAATATCCAGGTCATGCATCTAGTTTGTTGAATGGTTCAAATCAAAGTATGAAGACCACAGATAGCAGCAGGCCGAAATAGCTCAGTTGGGAGAGCGTTAGACTGAAGATCTGAAGGTCCCTGGTTCAATCCCGGGTTTCGGCACAGTTGAGAGGTTCCTTGCTTCTGGCAAAAGAGGTCTTGGAATCTGCTGCAGTACTTTTTTGTCTATTCATCAAATTTTTTCCAACTGATATACAACACAAGTAATTTAACATAGACTTTGCTTTCTGTCCTCATTCTAAACTTGCTTCCACATTTCTTGCCTTCAGGTTAGACTATGAATGTTTCCCATTTCATGCTTCTTTGTAAAGTAACCTCTTGTCTGCCTTACCTTCAACTTCCCCTTGAACACAGATGTCAGTAGTCAGATGACATTGCTTACCTACTCAGGCCAAATACGTCTGGGTAATATAGTGCTAGTCCATTCAGAGTTAAAAAAACGCTATCTAACCCGGATCCCAAAAACGCTATTTACCCATTGCACAAGTTAACTGCTGAATGATACAGGACTCCTTAAAACATATCTCTAACATATAAGGGTAAATATCCAGGTCATGCATCTTGTTTGTTGAATGGTTCAAATCAAAGTATGAAGACCACAGCTAACAGCAGGCTGAAATAGCTCAGTTGGGAGAGCGTTAGACTGAAGATCTAAAGGTCCCTGGTTCAATCCCGGGTTTCGGCACAGTTGAGAGGTTACTTTCTTCTAACAAAATAGGTCTTGGAATCAGCTGTAGTACTTTTTTCTCTATTCATCAAATTCTTTCCAACTGATATACAACACAAGCAATTTAACATAGACTTTGATTTGTGTCCTCCTTCTAAACTTGCTTCCACATTTCTTGCCTTCAGGTTAGACTATGAATGTTTCCCATTTCAGGCTTTTTTGTAATGTAAACTCTTGTCTGCATTACCTTCAACTTCCCCTTGAACACAGATGTCAGTGGTCAGATGACGTTGCTTACCTACTCAGGCCACATACGTCTGGGTAATATAGTGCTAGTCCATTCAGAGTTAAAAAAACGCTACCTAACCCGGATCCCAAAAACGCTATTTACCCATTGCACAAGTTAACTGCTGAATGATACAGGACTCCTTAAAACATATCTCTAACATATAAGGGTAAATATCCAGGTCATGCATCTAGTTTGTTGAATGGTTCAAATCAAAGTATGAAGACCTCAGCTAGCAGCAGGCCGAAATAGCTCAGTTGGGAGAGCGTTAGACTGAAGATCTGAAGGTCCCTCGTTCAATCCTGGGTTTCGGCACAGTTGAGAGGTTGCTTGCTTCTGACAAAAGAGGTCTTGGAATCTGCTGCAGTACTTTTTTCTCTATTCATCAAATTTTTTCCAACTGATATATAACACAAGCAATTTAACATAGACTTTGCTTTGTGTCCTCCTTCTAAACTTGCTTCCACATTTCTTGCCTTCAGGTTAGACTATGAATGTTTCACATTTCATGCTTTTTTGTAATGTAAACTCTTGTCTGCCTTACCTTCAACTTCCCCTTGAACACAGATGTCAGTAGTCAGAT
>NC_136069.1:51784536-51794536 GCF_964261635.1 Lissotriton helveticus
TCAGGCTTTTTTGTAATGTAAACTCTTGTCTGCATTACCTTCAACTTCCCCTTGAACACAGATGTCAGTGGTCAGATGACGTTGCTTACCTACTCAGGCCACATACGTCTGGGTAATATAGTGCTAGTCCATTCAGAGTTAAAAAAACGCTACCTAACCCGGATCCCAAAAACGCTATTTACCCATTGCACAAGTTAACTGCTGAATGATACAGGACTCCTTAAAACATATCTCTAACATATAAGGGTAAATATCCAGGTCATGCATCTAGTTTGTTGAATGGTTCAAATCAAAGTATGAAGACCTCAGCTAGCAGCAGGCCGAAATAGCTCAGTTGGGAGAGCGTTAGACTGAAGATCTGAAGGTCCCTTGTTCAATCCCGGGTTTCGGCACAGTTGAGAGGTTGCTTGCTTCTGACAAAAGAGGTCTTGGAATCTGCTGCAGTACTTTTTTCTCTATTCATCAAATTTTTTCCAACTGATATATAACACAAGCAATTTAACATAGACTTTGCTTTGTGTCCTCCTTCTAAACTTGCTTCCACATTTCTTGCCTTCAGTTTAGACTATGAATGTTTCCCATTTCATGCTTTTTTGTAATGTAAACTCTTGTCTGCATTACCTTCAACTTCCCCTTGAACACAGATGTCAGTGATCAGATGACGTTGCTTACCTACTCAGGCCACATACGTCTGGGTAATATAGTGCTAGTCCATTCAGAGTTAAAAAAATGCTACCTAACCCGGATCCCAAAAACGCTATTTACCCATTGCACAAGTTAACTGCTGAATGATACAGGACTCCTTAAAACATATCTCTAACATATAAGGGTAAATATCCAGGTCATGCATCTAGTTTGTTGAATGGTTCAAATCAAAGTATGAAGACGACATATAGCAGCAGGCCGAAATAGCTCATTTGGGAGAGCGTTAGACTGAAGATCTGAAGGTCCCTGGTTCAATCCCGAGTTTCGGCACAGTTGAGAGGTTCCTTGCTTCTGGCAAAAGAGGTCTTGGAATCTGCTGCAGTACTTTTTTCTCTATTCATCAAATTTTTTCCAACTGATATACAACACAAGTAATTTAACATAGACTTTGCTTTCTGTCCTCATTCTAAACTTGCTTCCACATTTCTTGCCTTCAGGTTAGACTATGAATGTTTCCCATTTCATGCTTTTTTGTAAAGTAACCTCTTGTCTGCCTTACCTTCAACTTCCCCTTGAACACAGATGTCAGTAGTCAGATGACATTGCGTACCTACTCAGGCCAAATACGTCTGGGTAATATAGTGCTAGTCCATTAAGAGTTAAAAAAACGCTATCTAACCCGGATCCCAAAAACGCTATTTACCCATTGCACAAGTTAACTGCTGAATGATACAGGACTCCTTAAAACATATCTCTAACATATAAGAGTAAATATCCAGGTCATGCATATAGTTTGTTGAATGGTTCAAATAAAAGTATGAAGACCACAGCTAGCAGCAGGCCGAAATAGCTCAGTTGGGAGAGCGTTAGACTGAAGATCTAAAGGTCCCTGGTTCAATCCCGGGTTTCGGCACAGTTGAGAAGTTCCTTTCTTCTAACAAAATAGGTCTTGGAATCAGCTGTAGTACTTTTTTCTCTATTCATCAAATTCTTTCCAACTGATATACAACACAAGCAATTTAACATAGACTTTGATTTGTGTCCTCCTTCTAAACTTGCTTCCACATTTCTTGCCTTCAGGTTAGACTATGAATGTTTCCCATTTCAGGCTTTTTTGTAATGTAAACTCTTGTCTGCATTACCTTCAACTTCCCCTTGAACACAGATGTCAGTGGTCAGATGACGTTGCTTACCTACTCAGGCCACATACGTCTGGGTAATATAGTGCTAGTCCATTCAGAGTTAAAAAAACGCTACCTAACCCGGATCCCAAAAACGCTATTTACCCATTGCACAAGTTAACTGCTGAATGATACAGGACTCCTTAAAACATATCTCTAACATATAAGGGTAAATATCCAGGTCATGCATCTAGTTTGTTGAATGGTTCAAATCAAAGTATGAAGACCTCAGCTAGCAGCAGGCCGAAATAGCTCAGTTGGGCGTGCGTTAGACTGAAGATCTGAAGGTCCCTGGTTCAATCCCGGGTTTCGGCACAGTTGAGAGGTTGCTTGCTTCTGACAAAAGAGGTCTTGGAATCTGCTGCAGTACTTTTTTCTCTATTCATCAAATTTTTTCCAACTGATATACAACACAAGCAATTTAACATAGACTTTGCTTTGTGTCCTCCTTCTAAACTTGCTTCCACATTTCTTGCCTTCAGGTTAGACTATGAATGTTTCCCATTTCATGCTCTTTTGTAATGTAAACTCTTGTCTGCATTACCTTCAACTTCCCCTTGAACACAGATGTCAGTAGTCAGATGACATTGCTTACCTTCTCAGGCCACATACGTCTGGGTAATATAGTGCTAGTCCATTCAGAGTTAAAAAAAGTTACCTAACCCGGATCCCAAAAACGCTATTTACCCATTGCACAAGTTAACTGCTGAATGATACAGGACTCCTTAAAACATATCTCTAACATATAAGGGTAAACATCCAGGTCATGCATCTAGTTTGTTGAATGGTTCAAATCAAAGTATGAAGACCACAGCTAGCAGCAGGCCGAAATAGCTCAGTTGGGAGAGCGTTAGACTGAAGATCTAAAGGTCCCTGGTTCAATCCTGGGTTTCGGCACAGTTGATAGGTTCTTTGCTTCTAACAAAATAGGTCTTGGAATCAGCTGTGGTACTTTTTTCACTATTCATCAAATTTTTTCTAACTGATATACAACACAAGCAATTTAACATAGACTTTGCTTTGTGTCCTCCTTCTAAACTTGCTTCCACATTTCTTGCCTTCAGGTTAGACTATGAATGTTTCCCATTTCATGCTTTTTTGTAATGTAAACTCTTGTCTGCATTACCTTCAACTTCCCCTTGAACACAGATGTCAGTGGTCAGATGATGTTGCTTACCTACTCAGGCCACATACGTCTGGGTAATATAGTGCTAGTCCATTCAGAGTTAAAAAAAACGCTACCTAACCCGGATCCCAAAAACGCTATTTACCCATTGCACAAGTTAACTGCTGAATGATACAGGACTCCTTAAAACATATCTCTAACATATAAGGGTAAATATCCAGGTCATGCATCTAGTTTGTTGAATGGTTCAAATCAAAGTATGAAGACCACAGATAGCAGCAGGCCGAAATAGCTCAGTTGGGAGAGCGTTAGACTGAAGATCTGAAGGTCCCTGGTTCAATCCCGGGTTTCGGCACAGTTGAGAGGTTCCTTGCTTCTGGCAAAAGAGGTCTTGGAATCTGCTGCAGTACTTTTTTCTCTATTCATCAAATTTTTTCCAACTGATATACAACACAAGTAATTTAACATAGACTTTGCTTTCTGTCCTCATTCTAAACTTGCTTCCACATTTCTTGCCTTCAGGTTAGACTATGAATGTTTCCCATTTCATGCTTCTTTGTAAAGTAACCTCTTGTCTGCCTTACCTTCAACTTCCCCTTGAACACAGATGTCAGTAGTCAGATGACATTGCTTACCTACTCAGGCCAAATACGTCTGGGTAATATAGTGCTAGTCCATTCAGAGTTAAAAAAACGCTATCTAACCCGGATCCCAAAAACGCTATTTACCCATTGCACAAGTTAACTGCTGAATGATACAGGACTCCTTAAAACATATCTCTAACATATAAGGGTAAATATCCAGGTCATGCATCTTGTTTGTTGAATGGTTCAAATCAAAGTATGAAGACCACAGCTAACAGCAGGCTGAAATAGCTCAGTTGGGAGAGCGTTAGACTGAAGATCTAAAGGTCCCTGGTTCAATCCCGGGTTTCGGCACAGTTGAGAGGTTACTTTCTTCTAACAAAATAGGTCTTGGAATCAGCTGTAGTACTTTTTTCTCTATTCATCAAATTCTTTCCAACTGATATACAACACAAGCAATTTAACATAGACTTTGATTTGTGTCCTCCTTCTAAACTTGCTTCCACATTTCTTGCCTTCAGGTTAGACTATGAATGTTTCCCATTTCAGGCTTTTTTGTAATGTAAACTCTTGTCTGCATTACCTTCAACTTCCCCTTGAACACAGATGTCAGTGGTCAGATGACGTTGCTTACCTACTCAGGCCACATACGTCTGGGTAATATAGTGCTAGTCCATTCAGAGTTAAAAAAACGCTACATAACCCGGATCCCAAAAACGCTATTTACCCATTGCAAAAGTTAACTGCTGAATGATACAGGACTCCTTAAAACATATCTCTAACATATAAGGGTAAATATCCAGGTCATGCATCTAGTTTGTTGAATGGTTCAAATCAAAGTATGAAGACCTCAGCTAGCAGCAGGCCGAAATAGCTCAGTTGGGAGAGCGTTAGACTGAAGATCTGAAGGTCCCTCGTTCAATCCCGGGTTTCGGCACAGTTGAGAGGTTGCTTGCTTCTGACAAAAGAGGTCTTGGAATCTGCTGCAGTACTTTTTTCTCTATTCATCAAATTTTTTCCAACTGATATATAACACAAGCAATTTAACATAGACTTTGCTTTGTGTTCTCCTTCTAAACTTGCTTCCACATTTCTTGCCTTCAGGTTAGACTATGAATGTTTCACATTTCATGCTTTTTTGTAATGTAAACTCTTGTCTGCATTACCTTCAACTTCCCCTTGAACACAGATGTCAGTGATCAGATGACGTTGCTTACCTACTCAGGCCACATACGTCTGGGTAATATAGTGCTAGTCCATTCAGAGTTAAAAAAACGCTACCTAACCCGGATCCCAAAAACGCTATTTACCCATTGCACAAGTTAACTGCTGAATGATACAGGACTCCTTAAAACATATCTCTAACATATAAGGGTAAATATCCAGGTCATGCATCTAGTTTGTTGAATGGTTCAAATCAAAGTATGAAGACGCCAGATAGCAGCAGGCCGAAATAGCTCAGTTGGGAGAGCATTAGACTGAAGATCTGAAGGTCCCTGGTTCAATCCCGAGTTTCGGCACAGTTGAGAGGTTCCTTGCTTCTGGCAAAGAGGTCTTGGAATCTGCTGCAGTACTTTTTTCTCTATTCATCAAATTTTTTCCAACTGATATACAACACAAGTAATTTAACATAGACTTTGCTTTCTGTCCTCATTCTAAACTTGCTTCCACATTTCTTGCCTTCAGGTTAGACTATGAATGTTTCCCATTTCATGCTTTTTTGTAAAGTAACCTCTTGTCTGCCTTACCTTCAACTTCCCCTTGAACACAGATGTCAGTAGTCAGATGACATTGCTTACCTACTCAGGCCAAATACGTCTGGGTAATATAGTGCTAGTCCATTCAGAGTTAAAAAAACGCTATCTAACCCGGATCCCAAAAACGCTATTTACCCATTGCACAAGTTAACTGCTGAATGATACAGGACTCCTTAAAACATATCTCTAACATATAAGGGTAAATATCCAGGTCATGCATCTAGTTTGTTGAATGGTTCAAATCAAAGTATGAAGACCACAGCTAGCAGCAGGCCGAAATAGCTCAGTTGGGAGAGCGTTAGACTGAAGATCTATAGGTCCCTGGTTCAATCCCGGGTTTCGGCACAGTTGAGAAGTTCCTTTCTTCTAACAAAATAGGTCTTGGAATCAGCTGTACTACTTTTTTCTCTATTCATCAAATTCTTTCCAACTGATATACAACACAAGCAATTTAACATAGACTTTGATTTGTGTCCTCCTTCTAAACTTGCTTTCACATTTCTTGCCTTCAGGTTAGACTATGAATGTTTCCCATTTCAGGCTTTTTTGTAATGTAAACTCTTGTCTGCATTACCTTCAACTGCCCCTTGAACACAGATGTCAGTAGTCAGATGACATTGCTTACCTTCTCAGGCCACATACGTCTGGGTAATATAGTGCTAGTCCATTCAGAGTTAAAAAAACGTTACCTAACCCGGATCCCAAAAACGCTATTTACCCATTGCACAAGTTAACTGCTGAATGATACAGGACTCCTTAAAACATATCTCTAACATATAAGTGTAAATATCCAGGTCATGCATCTAGTTTGTTGAATGGTTCAAATCAAAGTATGAAGACCTCAGCTAGCAGCAGGCCGAAATAGCTCAGTTGGGAGAGCGTTAGACTGAAGATCTGAAGGTTGCTGGTTCAATCCCGGGTGTCGGCACAGTTGAGAGGTTGCTTGCTTCTGACAAAAGAGGTCTTGGAATCTGCTGCAGTACTTTTTTCTCTATTCATCAAATTTTTTCCAACTGATATACAACACAAGCAATTTAACATAGACTTTGCTTTGTGTCCTCCTTCTAAACTTGCTTCCACATTTCTTGCCTTCAGGTTAGACTATGAATGTTTCCCATTTCATGCTTTTTTGTAATGTAAACTCTTGTCTGCCTTACCTTCAACTTCCCCTTGAACACAGATGTCAGTAGTCAGATGACGTTGCTTACCTACTCAGGCCACATACGTCTGGGTAATATAGTGCTAGTCCATTCAGAGTTAAAAAAACGCTACCTAACCCGGATCCCAAAACTCTATTTACCCATTGCACAAGTTAACTGCTGAATGATACAGGACTCCTTAAAACATATCTCTAACATATAAGGGTAAACATCCAGGTCATGCATCTAGTTTGTTGAATGGTTCAAATCAAAGTATGAAGACCACAGCTAGCAGCAGGCCGAAATAGCTCAGTTGGGAGAGCGTTAGACTGAAGATCTAAAGGTCCCTGGTTCAATCCTGGGTTTCGGCACAGTTGAGAGGTTGCTTGCTTCTAACAAAATAGGTCTTGAAATCAGCTGTAGTACTTTTTTCACTATTCATCAAATTTTTTCTAACTGATATACAACACAAGCAATTTAACATAGACTTTGCTTTGTGTCCTCCTTCTAAACTTGCTTCCACATTTCTTGCCTTCAGGTTAGACTATGAATGTTTCCCATTTCATGCTTTTTTGTAATGTAAACTCTTGTCTGCATTACCTTCAACTTCCCCTTGAACACAGATGTCAGTAGTCAGATGACATTGCTTACCTTCTCAGGCCACATACGTCTGGGTAATATAGTGCTAGTCCATTCAGAGTTAAAAAAACGTTACCTAACCCGGATCCCAAAAACGCTATTTACCCATTGCACAAGTTAACTGCTGAATGATACAGGACTCCTTAAAACATATCTCTAACATATAAGTGTAAATATCCAGGTTATGCATCTAGTTTGTTGAATGGTTCAAATCAAAGTATGAAGACCACAGCTAGCAGCAGGCCGAAATAGCTCAGTTGGGAGGGCGTTAGACTGAAGATCTAAAGGTCCCTGGTTCAATCCCGGGTTTCGGCACAGTTGAGAGGTTCCTTTCTTCTAACAAAATAGGTCTTGGAATCAGCTGTAGTACTTTTTTCTCTATTCATCAAATTCTTTCCAACTGATATACAACACAAGCAATTTAACATAGACTTTGATTTGTGTCCTCCTTCTAATCTTGCTTCCACATTTCTTGCCTTCAGGTTAGACTATGAATGTTTCCCATTTCAGTCTTTTTTGTAATGTAAACTCTTGTCTGCATTACCTTCAACTTCCCCTTGAACACAGATGTCAGTGGTCAGATGACGTTGCTTACCTACTCAGGCCACATACGTCTGGGTAATATAGTGCTAGTCCATTCAGAGTTAAAAAAACGCTACCTAACCCGGATCCCAAAAACGCTATTTACCCATTGCACAAGTTAACTGCTGAATGATACAGGACTCCTTAAAACATATCTCTAACATATAAGGGTAAATATCCAGGTCATGCATCTAGTTTGTTGAATGGTTCAAATCAAAGTATGAAGACCTTAGCTAGCAGCAGGCCGAAATAGCTCAGTTGGGAGAGCGTTAGACTGAAGATCTGAAGGTCCCTGGTTCAATCCCGGGTGTCGGCACAGTTGAGAGGTTGCTTGCTTCTGACAAAAGAGGTCTTGGAATCTGCTGCAGTACTTTTTTCTCTATTCATCAAATTTTTTCCAACTGATATACAACACAAGCAATTTAACATAGACTTTGCTTTGTGTCCTCCTTCTAAACTTGCTTCCACATTTCTTGCCTTCAGGTTAGACTATGAATGTTTCCCATTTCATGCTTTTTTGTAATGTAAACTCTTGTCTGCCTTACCTTCAACTTCCCCTTGAACACAGATGTCAGTAGTCAGATGACGTTGCTTACCTACTCAGGCCACATACGTCTGGATAATATAGTGCTAGTCCATTCAGAGTTAAAAAAACGCTACCTAACCCGGATCCCAAAACTCTATTTACCCATTGCACAAGTTAACTGCTGAATGATACAGGACTCCTTAAAACATATCTCTAACATATAAGGGTAAACATCCAGGTCATGCATCTAGTTTGTTGAATGGTTCAAATCAAAGTATGAAGACCACAGCTAGCAGCAGGCCGAAATAGCTCAGTTGGGAGAGCGTTAGACTGAAGATCTAAAGGTCCCTTGTTCAATCCCGGGTTTCGGCACAGTTGAGAGGTTCCTTTCTTCTAACAAAATAGGTCTTGGAATCAGCTGTAGTACTTTTTTCTCTATTCATCAAATTCTTTCCAACTGATATACAACACAAGCAATTTAACATAGACTTTGATTTGTGTCCTCCTTCTAATCTTGCTTCCACATTTCTTGCCTTCAGGTTAGACTATGAATGTTTCCCATTTCAGGCTTTTTTGTAATGTAAACTCTTGTCTGCATTACCTTCAACTTCCCCTTGAACACAGATGTCAGTGGTCAGATGACGTTGCTTACCTACTCAGGCCACATACGTCTGGGTAATATAGTGCTAGTCCATTCAGAGTTAAAAAAACGCTACCTAACCCGGATCCCAAAAACGCTATTTACCCATTGCACAAGTTAACTGCTGAATGATACAGGACTCCTTAAAACATATCTCTAACATATAAGGGTAAATATCCAGGTCATGCATCTAGTTTGTTGAATGGTTCAAATCAAAGTATGAAGACCTCAGCTAGCAGCAGGCCGAAATAGCTCAGTTGGGAGAGCGTTAGACTGAAGATCTGAAGGTCCCTGGTTCAATCCTGGGTTTCGGCACAGTTGAGAGGTTGCTTGCTTCTGACAAAAGAGGTCTTGGAATCTGCTGCAGTACTTTTTTCTCTATTCATCAAATTTTTTCCAACTGATATACAACACAAGCAATTTAACATAGACTTTGCTTTGTGTCCTCCTTCTAAACTTGCTTCCACATTTCTTGCCTTCAGGTTAGACTATGAATGTTTCCCATTTCATGCTTTTTTTGTAATGTAAACTCTTGTCTGCCTTACCTTCAACTTCCCCTTGAACACAGATGTCAGTAGTCAGATGACGTTGCTTACCTACTCAGGCCACATACGTCTGGGTAATATAGTGCTAGTCCATTCAGAGTTAAAAAAACGCTACCTAACCCGGATCCCAAAACTCTATTTACCCATTGCACAAGTTAACTGCTGAATGATACAGGACTCCTTAAAACATATCTCTAACATATAAGGGTAAATATCCAGGTCATGCATCTAGTTTGTTGAATGGTTCAAATCAAAGTATGAAGACCACAGATAGCAGCAGGCCGAAATAGCTCAGTTGGGAGAGCGTTAGACTGAAGATCTGAAGGTCCCTGGTTCAATCCCGGGTTTCGGCACAGTTGAGAGGTTCCTTTCTTCTGACAAAAGAGGTCTTGGAATCTGCTGCAGTACTTTTTTCTCTATTCATCAAATTTTTTCCAACTGATATACAACACAAGTAATTTAACATAGACTTTGCTTTCTGTCCTCATTCTAAACTTGCTTCCACATTTCTTGCCTTCAGGTTAGACTATGAATGTTTCCCATTTCATGCTTCTTTGTAAAGTAACCTCTTGTCTGCCTTACCTTCAACTTCCCCTTGAACACAGATGTCAGTAGTCAGATGACATTGCTTACCTA
>NC_136069.1:51822036-51827036 GCF_964261635.1 Lissotriton helveticus
GTTAACTGCTGAATGATAAACGACTCCTTAAAACATATCTCTAACATATAAGGGTAAACATCCAGGTCATGCATCTAGTTTGTTGAATGGTTCAAATCAAAGTATGAAGACCACAGCTAGCAGCAGGCCGAAATAGCTCAGTTGGGAGAGCGTTAGACTGAAGATCTAAAGGTCCCTGGTTCAATCCCGGGTTTCAGCACAGTTGAGAGGTTGCTTGCTTCTAACAAAATAGGTCTTGAAATCAGCTGTAGTACTTTTTCCACTATTCATCAAATTTTTTCTAACTGATATACAACACAAGCAATTTAACATAGACTTTGCTTTGTGTCCTCCTTCTAAACTTGCTTCCACATTTCTTGCCTTCAGGTTAGACTATGAATGTTTCCCATTTCATGCTTTTTTGTAATGTAAACTCTTGTCTGCATTACCTTCAACTTCCCCTTGCACACAGATGTCAGTAGTCAGATGACATTGCTTACCTTCTCAGGCCACATACGTCTGGGTAATATAGTGCTAGTCCATTCAGAGTTAAAAAAACGTTACCTAACCCGGATCCCAAAAACGCTATTTACCCATTGCACAAGTTAACTGCTGAATGATACAGGACTCCTTAAAACATATCTCTAACATATAAGTGTAAATATCCAGGTTATGCATCTAGTTTGTTGAATGGTTCAAATCAAAGTATGAAGACCACAGCTAGCAGCAGGCCGAAATAGCTCAGTTGGGAGGGCGTTAGACTGAAGATCTAAAGGTCCCTGGTTCAATCCCGGGTTTCGGCACAGTTGAGAGGTTCCTTTCTTCTAACAAAATAGGTCTTGGAATCAGCTGTAGTACTTTTTTCTCTATTCATCAAATTCTTTCCAACTGATATACAACACAAGCAATTTAACATAGACTTTGAGTTGTGTCCTCCTTCTAATCTTGCTTCCACATTTCTTGCCTTCAGGTTAGACTATGAATGTTTCCCATTTCAGGCTTTTTTGTAATGTAAACTCTTGTCTGCATTACCTTCAACTTCCCCTTGAACACAGATGTCAGTGGTCAGATGACGTTGCTTACCTACTCAGGCCACATACGTCTGGGTAATATAGTGCTAGTCCATTCAGAGTTAAAAAAACGCTACCTAACCCGGATCCCAAAAACGCTATTTACCCATTGCACAAGTTAACTGCTGAATGATACAGGACTCCTTAAAACATATCTCTAACATATAAGGGTAAATATCCAGGTCATGCATCTAGTTTGTTGAATGGTTCAAATCAAAGTATGAAGACCTCAGCTAGCAGCAGGCCGAAATAGCTCAGTTGGGAGAGCGTTAGACTGAAGATCTGAAGGTCCCTTGTTCAATCCCGGGTTTCGGCACAGTTGAGAGGTTGCTTGCTTCTGACAAAAGAGGTCTTGGAATCTGCTGCAGTACTTTTTTCTCTATTCATCAAATTTTTTCCAACTGATATATAACACAAGCAATTTAACATAGACTTTGCTTTGTGTCCTCCTTCTAAACTTGCTTCCACATTTCTTGCCTTCAGGTTAGACTATGAATGTTTCCCATTTCATGCTTTTTTGTAATGTAAACTCTTGTCTGCCTTACCTTCAACTTCCCCTTGAACACAGATGTCAGTAGTCAGATGACGTTGCTTACCTACTCAGGCCACATACGTCTGGGTAATATAGTGCTAGTCCATTCAGAGTTAAAAAAACGCTACCTAACCCGGATCCCAAAACTCTATTTACCCATTGCACAAGTTAACTGCTGAATGATACAGGACTCCTTAAAACATATCTCTAACATATAAGGGTAAACATCCAGGTCATGCATCTAGTTTGTTGAATGGTTCAAATCAAAGTATGAAGACCACAGCTAGCAGCAGGCCGAAATAGCTCAGTTGGGAGAGCGTTAGACTGAAGATCTAAAGGTCCCTGGTTCAATCCCGGGTTTCGGCACAGTTGAGAGGTTGCTTGCTTCTAACAAAATAGGTCTTGGAATCAGCTGTAGTACTTTTTTCACTATTCATCAAATTTTTTCTAACTGATATACAACACAAGCAATTTAACATAGACTTTGTTTTGTGTCCTCCTTCTAAACTTGCTTCCACATTTCTTGCCTTCAGGTTAGACTATGAATGTTTCCCATTTCATGCTTTTTTGTAATGTAAACTCTTGTCTGCATTACCTTCAACTTCCCCTTGAACACAGATGTCAGTAGTCAGATGACATTGCTTACCTTCTCAGGCCACATACGTCTGGGTAATATAGTGCTAGTCCATTCAGAGTTAAAAAAACGTTACCTAACCCGGATCCCAAAAACGCTATTTACCCATTGCACAAGTTAACTGCTGAATGATACAGGACTCCTTAAAACATATCTCTACCATATAAGTGTAAATATCCAGGTTATGCATCTAGTTTGTTGAATGGTTCAAATCAAAGTATGAAGACCACAGCTAGCAGCAGGCCGAAATAGCTCAGTTGGGAGAGCGTTAGACTGAAGATCTAAAGGTCCCTGGTTCAATCCCGGGTTTCGGCACAGTTGAGAGGTTCCTTTCTTCTAACAAAATAGGTCTTGGAATCAGCTGTAGTACTTTTTTCTCTATTCATCAAATTCTTTCCAACTGATATACAACCCAAGCAATTTAACATAGACTTTGATTTGTGTCCTCCTTCTAATCTTGCTTCCACATTTCTTGCCTTCAGGTTAGACTATGAATGTTTCCCATTTCATGCTTTTTTTGTAATGTAAACTCTTGTCTGCCTTACCTTCAACTTCCCCTTGAACACAGATGTCAGTAGTCAGATGACGTTGCTTACCTACTCAGGCCACATACGTCTGGGTAATATAGTGCTAGTCCATTCAGAGTTAAAAAAACGCTACCTAACCCGGATCCCAAAACTCTATTTACCCATTGCACAAGTTAACTGCTGAATGATACAGGACTCCTTAAAACATATCTCTAACATATAAGGGTAAATAATCCAGGTCATGCATCTAGTTTGTTGAATGGTTCAAATCAAAGTATGAAGACCACAGATAGCAGCAGGCTGAAATAGCTCAGTTGGGAGAGCGTTAGACTGAAGTTCTGAAGGTCCCTGGTTCAATCCCGGGTTTCGGCACAGTTGAGAGGTTCCTTTCTTCTGGCAAAAGAGGTCTTGGAATCTGCTGCATTACTTTTTTCTCTATTCATCAAATTTTTTCCAACTGATATACAACACAAGTAATTTAACATAGACTTTGCTTTCTGTCCTCATTCTAAACTTGCTTCCACATTTCTTGCCTTCAGGTTAGACTATGAATGTTTCCCATTTCATGCTTCTTTGTAAAGTAACCTCTTGTCTGCCTTACCTTCAACTTCCCCTTGAACACAGATGTCAGTAGTCAGATGACATTGCTTACCTACTCAGGCCAAATACGTCTGGGTAATATAGTGCTAGTCCATTCAGAGTTAAAAAAACGCTATCTAACCCGGATCCCAAAAACGCTATTTACCCATTGCACAAGTTAACTGCTGAATGATACAGGACTCCTTAAAACATATCTCTAACATATAAGGGTAAATATCCAGGTCATGCATCTTGTTTGTTGAATGGTTCAAATCAAAGTATGAAGACCACTGGTAGCAGCAGGCCGAAATAGCTCAGTTGGGAGAGCGTTAAACTGAAGATCTAAAGGTCACTGGTTCAATCCCGGGTTTCGTCACAGTTGAGAGGTTACTTTCTTCTAACAAAATAGGTCTTGGAATCAGCTGTAGTACTTTTTTCTCTATTCATCAAATTCTTTCCAACTGATATACAACACAAGCAATTTAACATAGACTTTGATTTGTGTCCTCCTTCTAAACTTGCTTCCACATTTCTTGCCTTCAGGTTAGACTATGAATGTTTCCCATTTCAGGCTTTTTTGTAATGTAAACTCTTGTCTGCATTACCTTCAACTTCCCCTTGAACACAGATGTCAGTGGTCAGATGACGTTGCTTACCTACTCAGGCCACATACGTCTGGGTAATATAGTGCTAGTCCATTCAGAGTTAAAAAAACGCTACCTAACCCGGATCCCAAAAACGCTATTTACCCATTGCACAAGTTAACTGCTGAATGATACAGGACTCCTTAAAACATATCTCTAACATATAAGGGTAAATATCCAGGTCATGCATCTAGTTTGTTGAATGGTTCAAATCAAAGTATGAAGACCTCAGCTAGCAGCAGGCCGAAATAGCTCAGTTGGGAGAGCGTTAGACTGAAGATCTGAAGGTCCCTTGTTCAATCCCGGGTTTCGGCACAGTTGAGAGGTTGCTTGCTTCTGACAAAAGAGGTCTTGGAATCTGCTGCAGTACTTTTTTCTCTATTCATCAAATTTTTTCCAACTGATATATAACACAAGCAATTTAACATAGACTTTGCTTTGTGTCCTCCTTCTAAACTTGCTTCCACATTTCTTGCCTTCAGTTTAGACTATGAATGTTTCCCATTTCATGCTTTTTTGTAATGTAAACTCTTGTCTGCATTACCTTCAACTTCCCCTTGAACACAGATGTCAGTGATCAGATGACGTTGCTTACCTACTCAGGCCACATACGTCTGGGTAATATAGTGCTAGTCCATTCAGAGTTAAAAAAACGCTACCTAACCCGGATCCCAAAAACGCTATTTACCCATTGCACAAGTTAACTGCTGAATGATACAGGACTCCTTAAAACATATCTCTAACATATAAGGGTAAATATCCAGGTCATGCATCTAGTTTGTTGAATGGTTCAAATCAAAGTATGAAGACGACATATAGCAGCAGGCCGAAATAGCTCAGTTGGGAGAGCGTTAGACTGAAGATCTGAAGGTCCCTGGTTCAATCCCGAGTTTCGGCACAGTTGAGAGGTTCCTTGCTTCTGGCAAAAGAGGTCTTGGAATCTGCTGCAGTACTTTTTTCTCTATTCATCAAATTTTTTCCAACTGATATACAACACAAGTAATTTAACATAGACTTTGCTTTCTGTCCTCATTC
>NC_136069.1:51829536-51832036 GCF_964261635.1 Lissotriton helveticus
ATATAGTGCTAGTCCATTCAGAGTTAAAAAAACGCTATCTAACCCGGATCCCAAAAACGCTATTTACCCATTGCACAAGTTAACTGCTGAATGATACAGGACTCCTTAAAACATATCTCTAACATATAAGGGTAAATATCCAGGTCATGCATCTTGTTTGTTGAATGGTTCAAATCAAAGTATGAAGACCACAGCTAACAGCAGGCTGAAATAGCTCAGTTGGGAGAGCGTTAGACTGAAGATCTAAAGGTCCCTGGTTCAATCCCGGGTTTCGGCACAGTTGAGAGGTTACTTTCTTCTAACAAAATAGGTCTTGGAATCAGCTGTAGTACTTTTTTCTCTATTCATCAAATTCTTTCCAACTGATATACAACACAAGCAATTTAACATAGACTTTGATTTGTGTCCTCCTTCTAAACTTGCTTCCACATTTCTTGCCTTCAGGTTAGACTATGAATGTTTCCCATTTCAGGCTTTTTTGTAATGTAAACTCTTGTCTGCATTACCTTCAACTTCCCCTTGAACACAGATGTCAGTGGTCAGATGACGTTGCTTACCTACTCAGGCCACATACGTCTGGGTAATATAGTGCTAGTCCATTCAGAGTTAAAAAAACGCTACCTAACCCGGATCCCAAAAACGCTATTTACCCATTGCACAAGTTAACTGCTGAATGATACAGGACTCCTTAAAACATATCTCTAACATATAAGGGTAAATATCCAGGTCATGCATCTAGTTTGTTGAATGGTTCAAATCAAAGTATGAAGACCTCAGCTAGCAGCAGGCCGAAATAGCTCAGTTGGGAGAGCGTTAGACTGAAGATCTGAAGGTCCCTCGTTCAATCCCGGGTTTCGGCACAGTTGAGAGGTTGCTTGCTTCTGACAAAAGAGGTCTTGGAATCTGCTGCAGTACTTTTTTCTCCATTCATCAAATTTTTTCCAACTGATATATAACACAAGCAATTTAACATAGACTTTGCTTTGTGTCCTCCTTCTAAACTTGCTTCCACATTTCTTGCCTTCAGGTTAGACTATGAATGTTTCACATTTCATGCTTTTTTGTAATGTAAACTCTTGTCTGCATTACCTTCAACTTCCCCTTGAACACAGATGTCAGTGATCAGATGACGTTGCTTACCTACTCAGGCCACATACGTCTGGGTAATATAGTGCTAGTCCATTCAGAGTTAAAAAAACGCTACCTAACCCGGATCCCAAAAACGCTATTTACCCATTGCACAAGTTAACTGCTGAATGATACAGGACTCCTTAAAACATATCTCTAACATATAAGGGTAAATATCCAGGTCATGCATCTAGTTTGTTGAATGGTTCAAATCAAAGTATGAAGACGCCAGATAGCAGCAGGCCGAAATAGCTCAGTTGGGAGAGCATTAGACTGAAGATCTGAAGGTCCCTGGTTCAATCCCGAGTTTCGGCACAGTTGAGAGGTTCCTTGCTTCTGGCAAAAGAGGTCTTGGAATCTGCTGCAGTACTTTTTTCTCTATTCATCAAATTTTTTCCAACTGATATACAACACAAGTAATTTAACATAGACTTTGCTTTCTGTCCTCATTCTAAACTTGCTTCCACATTTCTTGCCTTCAGGTTAGACTATGAATGTTTCCCATTTCATGCTTTTTTGTAAAGTAACCTCTTGTCTGCCTTACCTTCAACTTCCCCTTGAACACAGATGTCAGTAGTCAGATGACATTGCTTACCTACTCAGGCCAAATACGTCTGGGTAATATAGTGCTAGTCCATTCAGAGTTAAAAAAACGCTATCTAACCCGGATCCCAAAACGCTATTTACCCATTGCACAAGTTAACTGCTGAATGATACAGGACTCCTTAAAACATATCTCTAACATATAAGGGTAAATATCCAGGTCATGCATCTAGTTTGTTGAATGGTTCAAATCAAAGTATGAAGACCACAGGTAGCAGCAGGCCGAAATAGCTCAGTTGGGAGAGCGTTAGACTGAAGATCTAAAGGTCCCTGGTTCAATCCCGGGTTTCGGCACAGTTGAGAAGTTCCTTTCTTCTAACAAAATAGGTCTTGGAATCAGCTGTACTACTTTTTTCTCTATTCATCAAATTCTTTCCAACTGATATACAACACAAGCAATTTAACATAGACTTTGATTTGTGTCCTCCTTCTAAACTTGCTTTCACATTTCTTGCCTTCAGGTTAGACTATGAATGTTTCCCATTTCAGGCTTTTTTGTAATGTAAACTCTTGTCTGCATTACCTTCAACTGCCCCTTGAACACAGATGTCAGTGGTCAGATGACATTGCTTACCTACTCAGGCCACATACGTATGGGTAATATAGTGCTAGTCCATTCAGAGTTAAAAAAACGCTACCTAACCCGGATCCCAAAAACGCTATTTACCCATTGCACAAGTTAACTGCTGAATGATACAGGACTCCTTAAAACATATCTCTAACATATAAGGGTAAATATCCAGGTCATGCATCTAGTTTGTTGAATGGT
>NC_136069.1:51837036-51839536 GCF_964261635.1 Lissotriton helveticus
TCAACTTCCCCTTGAACACAGATGTCAGTGGTCAGATGACGTTGCTTACCTACTCAGGCCACATACGTCTGGGTAATATAGTGCTAGTCCATTCAGAGTTAAAAAAACGCTACCTAACCCGGATCCCAAAAACGCTATTTACCCATTGCACAAGTTAACTGCTGAATGATACAGGACTCCTTAAAACATATCTCTAACATATAAGGGTAAATATCCAGGTCATGCATCTAGTTTGTTGAATGGTTCAAATCAAAGTATGAAGACCTCAGCTAGCAGCAGGCCGAAATAGCTCAGTTGGGAAAGCGTTAGACTGAAGATCTGAAGGTCCCTGGTTCAATCCCGGGTTTCGGCACAGTTGAGAGGTTGCTTGCTTCTGACAAAAGAGGTCTTGGAATCTGCTGCAGTACTTTTTTCTCTATTCATCAAATTTTTTCCAACTGATATACAACACAAGCAATTTAACATAGACTTTGCTTTGTGTCCTCATTCTAAACTTGCTTCCACATTTCTTGCCTTCAGGTTAGACTATGAATGTTTCCCATTTCATGCTTCTTTGTAAAGTAACCTCTTGTCTGCCTTACCTTCAACTTCCCCTTGAACACAGATGTCAGTAGTCAGATGACATTGCTTACCTACTCAGGCCAAATACGTCTGGGTAATATAGTGCTAGTCCATTCAGAGTTAAAAAAACGCTATCTAACCCGGATCCCAAAAACGCTATTTACCCATTGCACAAGTTAACTGCTGAATGATACAGGACTCCTTAAAACATATCTCTAACATATAAGGGTAAATATCCAGGTCATGCATCTTGTTTGTTGAATGGTTCAAATCAAAGTATGAAGACCACTGCTAGCAGCAGGCCGAAATAGCTCAGTTGGGAGAGCGTTAGACTGAAGATCTAAAGGTCCCTGGTTCAATCCCGGGTTTCGTCACAGTTGAGAGGTTACTTTCTTCTAACAAAATAGGTCTTGGAATCAGCTGTAGTACTTTTTTCTCTATTCATCAAATTCTTTCCAACTGATATACAACACAAGCAATTTAACATAGACTTTGATTTGTGTCCTCCTTCTAAACTTGCTTCCACATTTCTTGCCTTCAGGTTAGACTATGAATGTTTCCCATTTCAGGCTTTTTTGTAATGTAAACTCTTGTCTGCATTACCTTCAACTTCCCCTTGAACACAGATATCAGTGGTCAGATGACGTTGCTTACCTACTCAGGCCACATACGTCTGGGTAATATAGTGCTAGTCCATTCAGAGTTAAAAAAACGCTACCTAACCCGGATCCCAAAAACGCTATTTACCCATTGCACAAGTTAACTGCTGAATGATACAGGACTCCTTAAAACATATCTCTAACATATAAGGGTAAATATCCAGGTCATGCATCTAGTTTGTTGAATGGTTCAAATCAAAGTATGAAGACCTCAGCTAGCAGCAGGCCGAAATAGCTCAGTTGGGAAAGCGTTAGACTGAAGATCTGAAGGTCCCTTGTTCAATCCTGGGTTTCGGCACAGTTGAGAGGTTGCTTGCTTCTGACAAAAGAGGTCTTGGAATCTGCTGCAGTACTTTTTTCTCTATTCATCAAATTTTTTCCAACTGATATATAACACAAGCAATTTAACATAGACTTTGCTTTGTGTCCTCCTTCTAAACTTGCTTCCACATTTCTTGCCTTCAGGTTAGACTATGAATGTTTCCCATTTCATGCTTTTTTGTAATGTAAACTCTTGTCTGCCTTACCTTCAACTTCCCCTTGAACACAGATGTCAGTAGTCAGATGACGTTGCTTACCTACTCAGGCCACATACGTCTGGGTAATATAGTGCTAGTCCATTCAGAGTTAAAAAAACGCTACCTAACCCGGATCCCAAAACTCTATTTACCCATTGCACAAGTTAACTGCTGAATGATACAGGACTCCTTAAAACATATCTCTAACATATAAGGGTAAACATCCAGGTCATGCATCTAGTTTGTTGAATGGTTCAAATCAAAGTATGAAGACCACAGCTAGCAGCAGGCCAAAATAGCTCAGTTGGGAGAGCGTTAGACTGAAGATCTAAAGGTCCCTGGTTCAATCCCGGGTTTCGCCACAGTTGAGAGGTTGCTTGCTTCTAACAAAGTAGGTCTTGGAATCAGCGGTAGTACTTTTTTCACTATTCATCAAATTTTTTCTAACTGATATACAACACAAGCAATTTAACATAGACTTTGCTTTGTGTCCTCCTTCTAAACTTGCTTCCACATTTCTTGCCTTCAGGTTAGACTATGAATGTTTCCCATTTCATGCTTTTTTGTAATGTAAACTCTTGTCTGCATTACCTTCAACTTCCCCTTGAACACAGATGTCAGTAGTCAGATGACATTGCTTACCTTCTCAGGCCACATACGTCTGGGTAATATAGTGCTAGTCCATTCAGAGTTAAAAAAACGTTACCTAACCCGGATCCCAAAAACGCTATTTACCCATTGCACAAGTTAACTGCTGAATGA
>NC_136069.1:51844536-51847036 GCF_964261635.1 Lissotriton helveticus
ATTTCTTGCCTTCAGGTTAGACTATGAATGTTTCCCATTTCAGGCTTTTTTGTAATGTAAACTCTTGTCTGCATTACCTTCAACTGCCCCTTGAACACAGATGTCAGTGGTCAGATGACATTGCTTACCTACTCAGGCCACATACGTATGGGTAATATAGTGCTAGTCCATTCAGAGTTAAAAAAACGTTACCTAACCCGGATCCCAAAAACGCTATTTACCCATTGCACAAGTTAACTGCTGAATGATACAGGACTCCTTAAAACATATCTCTAACATATAAGGGTAAATATCCAGGTCATGCATCTAGTTTGTTGAATGGTTCAAATCAAAGTATGAAGACCTCAGATAGCAGCAGGCCGAAATAGCTCAGTTGGGAGAGCGTTAGACTGAAGATCTGAAGGTCCCTGGTTCAATCCCGGGTTTCGGCACAGTTGAGAGGTTGCTTGCTTCTGAGAAAAGAGGTCTTGGAGTCTGCTGCAGTACTTTTTTCTCTATTCATCAAATTTTTTCCAACTGATATACAACACAAGCAATTTAACATAGACTTTGCTTTGTGTCCTCCTTCTAAACTTGCTTCCACATTTCTTGCCTTCAGGTTAGACTATGAATGTTTCCCATTTCATGCTTTTTTGTAATGTAAACTCTTGTCTGCATTACCTTCAACTTCCCCTTGAACACAGATGTCAGTAGTCAGATGACATTGCTTACCTTCTCAGGCCACATACGTCTGGGTAATATAGTGCTAGTCCATTCAGAGTTAAAAAAACGTTACCTAACCCGGATCCCAAAAACGCTATTTACCCATTGCACAAGTTAACTGCTGAATGATACAGGACTCCTTAAAACATATCTCTAACATATAAGTGTAAATATCCAGGTCATGCATCTAGTTTGTTGAATGGTTCAAATCAAAGTATGAAGACCTCAGCTAGCAGCAGGCCGAAATAGCTCAGTTGGGAGAGCGTTAGACTGAAGATCTGAAGGTTGCTGGTTCAATCCCGGGTGTCGGCACAGTTAAGAGGTTGCTTGCTTCTGACAAAAGAGGTCTTGGAATCTGCTGCAGTACTTTTTTCTCTATTCATCAAATTTTTTCCAACTGATATACAACACAAGCAATTTAACATAGACTTTGCTTTGTGTCCTCCTTCTAAACTTGCTTCCACATTTCTTGCCTTCAGGTTAGACTATGAATGTTTCCCATTTCATGCTTTTTTGTAATGTAAACTCTTGTCTGCCTTACCTTCAACTTCCCCTTGAACACAGATGTCAGTAGTCAGATGATGTTGCTTACCTACTCAGGCCACATACGTCTGGGTAATATAGTGCTAGTCCATTCAGAGTTAAAAAAACGCTACCTAACCCGGATCCCAAAACTCTATTTACCCATTGCACAAGTTAACTGCTGAATGATACAGGACTCCTTAAAACATATCTCTAACATATAAGGGTAAACATCCAGGTCATGCATCTAGTTTGTTGAATGGTTCAAATCAAAGTATGAAGACCACAGCTAGCAGCAGGCCGAAATAGCTCAGTTGGGAGAGCGTTAGACTGAAGATCTAAAGGTCCCTGGTTCAATCCCGGGTTTCGTCACAGTTGAGAGGTTGCTTGCTTCTAACAAAATAGGTCTTGGAATCAGCTGTAGTACTTTTTTCACTATTCATCAAATTTTTTCTAACTGATATACAACACAAGCAATTTAACATAGACTTTGCTTTGTGTCCTCCTTCTAAACTTGCTTCCACATTTCTTGCCTTCAGGTTAGACTATGAATGTTTCCCATCTCATGCTTTTTTGTAATGTAAACTCTTGTCTGCATTACCTTCAACTTCCCCTTGAACACAGATGTCAGTAGTCAGATGACATTGCTTACCTTCTCAGGCCACATACGTCTGGGTAATATAGTGCTAGTCCATTCAGAGTTAAAAAAACGTTACCTAACCCGGATCCCAAAAACGCTATTTACCCATTGCACAAGTTAACTGCTGAATGATACAGGACTCCTTAAAACATATCTCTAACATATAAGTGTAAATATCCAGGTTATGCATCTAGTTTGTTGAATGGTTCAAATCAAAGTATGAAGACCACAGCTAGCAGCAGGCCGAAATAGCTCAGTTGGGAGAGCGTTAGACTGAAGATCTAAAGGTCCCTGGTTCAATCCCGGGTTTCGGCACAGTTGAGAGGTTCCTTTCTTCTAACAAAATAGGTCTTGGAATCAGCTGTAGTACTTTTTTCTCTATTCATCAAATTCTTTCCAACTGATATACAACACAAGCAATTTAACATAGACTTTGATTTGTGTCCTCCTTCTAATCTTGCTTCCACATTTCTTGCCTTCAGGTTAGACTATGAATGTTTCCCATTTCAGGCTTTTTTGTAATGTAAACTCTTGTCTGCATTACCTTCAACTTCCCCTTGAACACAGATGTCAGTGGTCAGATGACGTTGCTTACCTACTCAGGCCACATACGTCTGGGTAATATAGTGCTAGTCC
>NC_136069.1:51854536-51857036 GCF_964261635.1 Lissotriton helveticus
TTGAACACAGATGTCAGTAGTCAGATGACGTTGCTTACCTACTCAGGCCACATACGTCTGGGTAATATAGTGCTAGTCCATTCAGAGTTAAAAAAACGCTACCTAACCCGGATCCCAAAACTCTATTTACCCATTGCACAAGTTAACTGCTGAATGATACAGGACTCCTTAAAACATATCTCTAACATATAAGGGTAAACATCCAGGTCATGCATCTAGTTTGTTGAATGGTTCAAATCAAAGTATGAAGACCACAGCTAGCAGCAGGCCAAAATAGCTCAGTTGGGAGAGCGTTAGACTGAAGATCTAAAGGTCCATGGTTCAATCCCGGGTTTCGGCACAGTTGAGAGGTTCTTTGCTTCTAACAAAATAGGTCTTGGAATCAGCTGTAGTACTTTTTTCACTATTCATCAAATTTTTTCTAACTGATATACAACACAAGCAATTTAACATAGACTTTGCTTTGTGTCCTCCTTCTAAACTTGCTTCCACATTTCTTGCCTTCAGGTTAGACTATGAATGTTTCCCATTTCATGCTTTTTTGTAATGTAAACTCTTGTCTGCATTACCTTCAACTTCCCCTTGAACACAGATGTCAGTAGTCAGATGACATTGCTTACCTTCTCAGGCCACATACGTCTGGGTAATATAGTGCTAGTCCATTCAGAGTTAAAAAAACGTTACCTAACCCGGATCCCAAAAACGCTATTTACCCATTGCACAAGTTAACTGCTGAATGATACAGGACTCCTTAAAACATATCTCTAACATATAAGTGTAAATATCCAGGTCATGCATCTAGTTTGTTGAATGGTTCAAATCAAAGTATGAAGACCACAGCTAGCAGCAGGCCGAAATAGCTCAGTTGGGAGAGCGTTAGACTGAAGATCTAAAGGTCCCTGGTTCAATCCCGGGTTCCAGCACAGTTGAGAGGTTCCTTTCTTCTAACAAAATAGGTCTTGGAATCAGCTGTAGTACTTTTTTCTCTATTCATCAAATTCTTTCCAACTGATATACAACACAAGCAATTTAACATAGACTTTGATTTGTGTCCTCCTTCTAAACTTGCTTCCACATTTCTTGCCTTCAGGTTAGACTATGAATGTTTCCCATTTCAGGCTTTTTTGTAATGTAAACTCTTGTCTTCATTACCTTCAACTTCCCCTTGAACACAGATGTCAGTGGTCAGATGACGTTGCTTACCTACTCAGGCCACATACGTCTGGGTAATATAGTGCTAGTCCATTCAGAGTTAAAAAAACGCTACCTAACCCGGATCCCAAAAACGCTATTTACCCATTGCGCAAGTTAACTGCTGAATGATACAGGACTCCTTAAAACATATCTCTAACATATAAGGGTAAATATCCAGGTCATGCATCTAGTTTGTTGAATGGTTCAAATCAAAGTATGAAGACCTCAGCTAGCAGCAGGCCGAAATAGCTCAGTTGGGAGAGCGTTAGACTGAAGATCTGAAGGTTGCTGGTTCAATCCCGGGTGTCGGCACAGTTGAGAGGTTGCTTGCTTCTGACAAAAGAGGTCTTGGAATCTGCTGCAGTACTTTTTTCTCTATTCATCAAATTTTTTCCAACTGATATACAACACAAGCAATTTAACATAGACTTTGCTTTGTGTCCTCCTTCTAAACTTGCTTCCACATTTCTTGCCTTCAGGTTAGACTATGAATGTTTCCCATTTCATGCTTTTTTGTAATGTAAACTCTTGTCTGCCTTACCTTCAACTTCCCCTTGAACACAGATGTCAGTAGTCAGATGACGTTGCTTACCTACTCAGGCCACATACGTCTGGGTAATATAGTGCTAGTCCATTCAGAGTTAAAAAAACGCTACCTAACCCGGATCCCAAAACTCTATTTACCCATTGCACAAGTTAACTGCTGAATGATACAGGACTCCTTAAAACATATCTCTAACATATAAGGGTAAACATCCAGGTCATGCATCTAGTTTGTTGAATGGTTCAAATCAAAGTATGAAGACCACAGCTAGCATCAGGCCGAAATAGCTCAGTTGGGAGAGCGTTAGACTGAAGATCTAAAGGTCCCTGGTTCAATCCCGGGTTTCAGCACAGTTGAGAGGTTGCTTGCTTCTAACAAAATAGGTCTTGAAATCAGCTGTAGTACTTTTTCCACTATTCATCAAATTTTTTCTAACTGATATACAACACAAGCAATTTAACATAGACTTTGCTTTGTGTCCTCCTTCTAAACTTGCTTCCACATTTCTTGCCTTCAGGTTAGACTATGAATGTTTCCCATTTCATGCTTTTTTGTAATGTAAACTCTTGTCTGCATTACCTTCAACTTCCCCTTGCACACAGATGTCAGTAGTCAGATGACATTGCTTACCTTCTCAGGCCACATACGTCTGGGTAATATAGTGCTAGTCTATTCAGAGTTAAAAAAACGTTACCTAACCCGGATCCCAAAAACGCTATTTACCCATTGCACAAGTTAACTGCTGAATGATACAGGACTCCT
>NC_136069.1:51859536-51869536 GCF_964261635.1 Lissotriton helveticus
GCACAGTTGAGAGGTTGCTTGCTTCTGACAAAAGAGGTCTTGGAATCTGCTGCAGTACTTTTTTCTCTATTCATCAAATTTTTTCCAACTGATATACAACACAAGCAATTTAACATACACTTTGCTTTGTGTCCTCCTTCTAAACTTGCTTCCACATTTCTTGCCTTCAGGTTAGACTATGAATGTTTCCCATTTCATGCTTTTTTGTAATGTAAACTCTTGTCTGCCTTACCTTCAACTTCCCCTTGAACACAGATGTCAGTAGTCAGATGACGTTGCTTACCTACTCAGGCCACATACGTCTGGGTAATATAGTGCTAGTTCATTCAGAGTTAAAAAAACGCTACCTAACCCGGATCCCAAAACTCTATTTACCCATTGCACAAGTTAACTGCTGAATGATACAGGACTCCTTAAAACATATCTCTAACATATAAGGGTAAACATCCAGGTCATGCATCTAGTTTGTTGAATGGTTCAAATCAAAGTATGAAGACCACAGCTAGCAGCAGGCCGAAATAGCTCAGTTGGGAGAGCGTTAGACTGAAGATCTAAAGGTCCCTGGTTCAATCCCGGGTTTCGGCACAGTTGAGAGGTTCTTTGCTTCTAACTAAATAGGTCTTGGAATCAGCTATAGTACTTTTTTCACTATTCATCAAATTTTTTCTAACTGATATACAACACAAGCAATTTAACATAGACTTTGCTTTGTGTCCTCCTTCTAAACTTGCTTCCACATTTCTTGCCTTCAGGTTAGACTATGAATGTTTCCCATTTCATGCTTTTTTGTAATGTAAACTCTTGTCTGCATTACCTTCAACTTCCCCTTGAACACAGATGTCAGTAGTCAGATGACATTGCTTACCTTCTCAGGCCACATACGTCTGGGTAATATAGTGCTAGTCCATTCAGAGTTAAAAAAACGTTACCTAACCCGGATCCCAAAAACGCTATTTACCCATTGCACAAGTTAACTGCTGAATGATACAGGACTCCTTAAAACATATCTCTAACATATAAGTGTAAATATCCAGGTCATGCATCTAATTTGTTGAATGGTTCAAATCAAAGTATGAAGACCACAGCTAGCAGCAGGCCGAAATAGCTCAGTTGGGAGAGCGCTAGACTGAAGATCTAAAGGTCCCTGGTTCAATCCCGGGTTTCGGCACAGTTGAGAGGTTCCTTTCTTCTAACAAAATAGGTCTTGGAATCAGCTGTAGTACTTTTTTCTCTATTCATCAAATTCTTTCCAACTGATATACAACACAAGCAATTTAACATAGACTTTGATTTGTGTCCTCCTTCTAAACTTGCTTCCACATTTCTTGCCTTCAGGTTAGACTATGAATGTTTCCCATTTCAGGCTTTTTTGTAATGTAAACTCTTGTCTGCATTACCTTCAACTTCCCCTTGAACACAGATGTCAGTGGTCAGATGACGTTGCTTACCTACTCAGGCCACATACGTCTGGGTAATATAGTGCTAGTCCATTCAGAGTTAAAAAAACGCTACCTAACCCGGATCCCAAAAACGCTATTTACCCATTGCACAAGTTAACTGCTGAATGATACAGGACTCCTTAAAACATATCTCTAACATATAAGGGTAAATATCCAGGTCATGCATCTAGTTTGTTGAATGGTTCAAATCAAAGTATGAAGAACTCAGCTAGCAGCAGGCCGAAATAGCTCAGTTGGGAGAGCATTAGACTGAAGATCTGAAGGTCGCTGGTTCAATCCCGGGTGTCGGCATAGTTGAGAGGTTGCTTGCTTCTGACAAAAGAGGTCTTGGAATCTGCTGCAGTACTTTTTTCTCTATTCATCAAATTTTTTCCAACTGATATACAACACAAGCAATTTAACATAGACTTTGCTTTGTGTCCTCCTTCTAAACTTGCTTCCACATTTCTTGCCTTCAGGTTAGACTATGAATGTTTCCCATTTCATGCTTTTTTGTAATGTAAACTCTTGTCTGCCTTACCTTCAACTTCCCCTTGAACACAGATGTCAGTAGTCAGATGACGTCGCTTACCTACTCAGGCCACATACGTCTGGGTAATATAGTGCTAGTCCATTCAGAGTTAAAAAACGCTACCTAACCCGGATCCCAAAACTCTATTTACCCATTGCACAAGTTAACTGCTGAATGATACAGGACTCCTTAAAACATATCTCTAACATATAAGGGTAAACATCCAGGTCATGCATCTAGTTTGTTGAATGGTTCAAATCAAAGTATGAAGACCACAACTAGCAGCAGGCCGAAATAGCTCAGTTGGGAGAGCGTTAGACTGAAGATCTAAAGGTCCCTGGTTCAATCCCGGGTTTCGGCACAGTTGAGAGGTTGCTTGCTTCTAACAAAATAGGTCTTAGAATCAGCTGTAGTACTTTTTTCACTATTCATCAAATTTTTTCTAACTGATATACAACACAAGCAATTTAACATAGACTTTGCTTTGTGTCCTCCTTCTAAACTTGCTTCCACATTTCTTGCCTTCAGGTTAGACTATGAATGTTTCCCATTTCATGCTTTTTTGTAATGTAAACTCTTGTCTGCATTACCTTCAACTTCCCCTTGAACACAGATGTCAGTAGTCAGATGACATTGCTTACCTTCTCAGGCCACATACGTCTGGGCAATATAGTGCTAGTCCATTCAGAGTTAAAAAAACGTTACCTAACCCGGATCCCAAAAACGCTATTTACCCATTGCACAAGTTAACTGCTGAATGATACAGGACTCCTTAAAACATATCTCTAACATATAAGTGTAAATATCCAGGTTATGCATCTAGTTTGTTGAATGGTTCAAATCAAAGTATGAAGACCACAGCTAGCAGCAGGCCGAAATAGCTCAGTTGGGAGAGCGTTAGACTGAAGATCTGAAGGTCCCTGGTTCAATCCCGGGTTTCGGCACAGTTGAGAGGTTCCTTTCTTCTAACAAAATAGGTCTTTGAATCAGCTGTAGTACTTTTTTCTCTATTCATCAAATTCTTTCCAACTGATATACAACACAAGCAATTTAACATAGACTTTGATTTGTGTCCTCCTTCTAATCTTGCTTCCACATTTCTTGCCTTCAGGTTAGACTATGAATGTTTCCCATTTCAGGCTTTTTTGTAATGTAAACTCTTGTCTGCATTACCTTCAACTTCCCCTTGAACACAGATGTCAGTGGTCAGATGACGTTGCTTACCTACTCAGGCCACATACGTCTGGGTAATATAGTGCTAGTCCATTCAGAGTTAAAAAAACGCTACCTAACCCGGATCCCAAAAACGCTATTTACCCATTGCACAAGTTAACTGCTGAATGATACAGGACTCCTTAAAACATATCTCTAACATATAAGGGTAAATATCCAGGTCATGCATCTAGTTTGTTGAATGGTTCAAATCAAAGTATGAAGACCTCAGCTAGCAGCAGGCCGAAATAGCTCAGTTGGGAGAGCGTTAGACTGAAGATCTGAAGGTCCCTGGTTCAATCCCGGGTTTCGGCACAGTTGAGAGGTTGCTTGCTTCTGACAAAAGAGGTCTTGGAATCTGCTGCAGTACTTTTTTCTCTATTCATCAAATTTTTTCCAACTGATATACAACACAAGCAATTTAACATAGACTTTGCTTTGTGTCCTCCTTCTAAACTTGCTTCCACATTTCTTGCCTTCAGGTTAGACTATGAATGTTTCCCATTTCATGCTTTTTTGTAATGTAAACTCTTGTCTGCCTTACCTTCAACTTCCCCTTGAACACAGATGTCAGTAGTCAGATGACGTTGCTTACCTACTCAGGCCACATACGTCTGGGTAATATAGTGCTAGTCCAGGGGTGCCCAAACCTGTCCTGGCGGGCCGTATCCATGCCAGATTTTTGGGATATCCCCATCTGGTGATCACGGTTCGATCCCCGGCGCCGGCGGCAGATCAGAGTGCCCAGGACGGGGTCCATGTGACCCGGGCAGTCCTATCCCCTGGGTGTACGTGGTTGTCCGACATGTCGGTCGTATTTGCTTTTACGTACCGGATCGGAATCGGCCCCCATAAAATCGTACGTAAAGTATATAGCAAATCAACCTGAAATCTGCTGGGTCAGAAAGGGCTCGATTCCGATCCGTGTCGGAAGGTTAGGAGTCCGTACGAATTTGTCGGGACGGCATGGCAGAGTGCCCGGGATGGGCTCCATGGCTCTTGGGCAGTCGTCCCCCGGGCGTCCGGGGCTCCATCCAGGCCGACGGCATGGCAGAGTGCCCAGGACGGGCTCCATGCGTCCCGGGCATTCGTCCCCCGGGCGTCCGGGGCTCCATCCAGGCCGGCGGCAAGGCAGTGTGCCCGGGTCGGGCTCCATGCGTCCCGGGCATTCGTCCCCCGGGCGCCTGAAACTGCTGGGTCAGAGAGGGCTCGATTCCGATCCGTGTCGTAAGGTTAGGAGTCCGTACGAATTTGTCGGGACGGCATGGCAGAGTGCCCGGGACGGGCTCCATGCGTCCCGGGCATTCGTCCCCCGGGCGTCCGGGGCTACATCCAGGCTGACGGTATGGCAGAGTGCCCGGGTCGGGCTCCATGGTTTTCACGGTGGTCCTCCCCTGGGTGTCAGGGGGCTCCTGGCCGACGGCATGGAAAAGTACCCAGGATGGGCTCCATGCGTCCCGGGCATTTGTCCCCCGGGCGTCCGGGGCTCCATCCAGGCCGACGGCATGGCAGAGTGCCCGGGTCGGGCTCCATGGTTTCCAGGGTGGTCCTCCCCAGGGTGTCGGGGCGCTCCAGGCCGAAGGCATGGAAAAGTGCCCAGGACGGGCTCCATGCGTCCCGGGCATTTGTCCCCCGGGCGTCCGGGGCTCCATCCAGGCCGACGGCATGGCAGAGTGCCCGGGTCGGGCTCCATGGCTTTCACGGTGGTCCTCCCCTGGGTGTCTGGGGGCTCCAGGCCGAAGGCATGGAAAAGTGCCCAGGACGGGCTCCATGCGTCCCGGGCACGGGCACGGGGACGGGGACAGGGTCGGGAGAGTCCAGGCGGCTTCACTTCCGTGTCCAGCCATCTGATCGCCCAGATTCCCTCGGCCATCTGGTCGCCCGGATCCCCTCGGGCATCTGGTCGCCCGCAACGCTTTCCTATGGGGCGACCAGATGGCCGAACTTCCCTGGAAGTCCCGATGAGGTGCCATTCGCCGCCCGGATCCCAGCGAGGGCTCCAGGAGGTTGGGTACATTCGCGCCTTGGGTCCCCTCTGTCACCTCGCGTGCACAGATTACAAGAAAAGGGGGTAATTTTCCTCCGGATTACTAGGGATAAGGGTACGCCCGGACACCCCTCCGAGGCTGGTGGTTCTCTGCCATGGGGACCAGATGGGCTATGCCTGGGCAACACCTCCCTAGGCCACCCGGGGCTTCCTTCCTCCAGGCCAACTGCATGTCAAATTGCCCAGGACGGGCTCCATGGCTCCTGGGCAGTCGTCCCCCGGGCGTCCGGGGCTCCATCCAGGCTGACGGCATTGAAAAGTGCCCAGGACGGGCTCCATGCGTCCCGGGCATTCGTCCCCTGGGCGTCCAGGGCTCCATCTAGGCTGACGGTATGGCAGAGTGCCCGGGTCGGGTCCATGGTTTTCACGGTGGTCCTCCCCTGGGTGTCTGGGGGCTCCAGGCCGAAGGCATGGAAAAGTGCCCAGGACGGGCTCCATGCGTCCCGGGCATTCGTCCCCCGGGCGTCCGGGGCACCCATCTCCATGAGGCCAACGGCATTGGCAAAGTACCCAGGACGGGCTCCGTGGGTCCCGGGCAGACCTCCCCCCGGGCGTCCGGGGCTCCCACCTCCAGGCCGACGGAATGTCAAAGTACCCAGGACGGGCTCCATGGGTCCCGGGCAGCTTCCCCCGGGGCGTCCGGGGCACCCACCTCCAGGCCGACGGCATGTCAAAGTACCCAGGACGGGCTCCACGGGTCCCGGGCATTCCTCCCCCAGGTCGTCCGGGCCCTAGAGCTCCGGTGGTCCAACCTGCGCCTGAGGCCCAGCCGGGGTCCAAGAGCCCTGCCTTGCGTGGGCAGGCAGTCAGGAACCCTACCGCGAAGGCTTGGGATGGATGGGGAGCTGGGAGTCCTTTCGATCCCGGCCCTCTGGTCGCCCGCGATGCTTTCCAATGGGGCGACCAGATGGCCGGGCTTCCCTGGAAGTCCCGATGAGGTGCCATTCGGCTCCTGGATCCCAGCTAGGGCTCCATGAGGTCGGGTTCTTTTACGCCTTGGGTCCCCTCTGTCACCTCGCGTGCACGGATTGCAAGAAAGGGGGGTAATTTCCCTCCGGATTACTAGGGGCAGGGTACGCCCGGACACCTCTCCAGGGCTGGTGGTTCTCTGCCCGGGGGACCAGATGAGATATGCCTGGGCAACACCTCCCCCGGGCATCTGGGGGCTCCATTCTCCGGGCCAACGGCATGGCTCAATGCCCAGGACGGGCTCCACGTGTCCCGGACAGACCTCCCCTGGGCGTCCGGGGCACCCATCTCCATGAGGCCAACGGGATGGCAAAGTACCCGGGAAGGGCTCCATGGGTCCCGGGCAGCCTTCCCCCGGGCGTCCGGGGCTCCCACCTTTAGGCCGACGGCATGTCACACTGCCCAGGACGGGCTCCATGGGCCCCGGACAGACCTCCCCCGGGCGTCCGGGGCACCCATCTCCAGGAGGCCAACGGGATGGCAAAGTACCCGGGAAGGGCTCCACGGGTCCCGGGCAGCCTTCCCCCGGGCGTCCGGGGCTCCCACCTCCAGGCCGACGGCATGTCACAGTGCCCAGGACGGGCTCCATGGGCCCCGGACAGCCCTCCCCCCGGGCGTTCGGGGCACATATCTCCAGGAGGCCAACGGCGTTGCAAAGTACCCGGAAAGGACTCCACGGGTACCGGGCAGTCCTCCCCCGGGCGTCCGGGGCACCCATCTCCATGAGGCCAACGGCATTGGCAAAGTACCCAGGACGGGCTCCATGGGTCCCGGGCAGCCCACCCCCGGGCATCTGGGGCACCCATCTCCAGGAGGCCAACGGCGTTGCAAAGTACCCGGGAAGGGCTCCACGGGTACCGGGCAGTCCTCCCCCGGGCGTCCGGGGGCTCCCTTCTCCAGGCCGACGGCATGGTTCAATGCCCAGGACGGGACGTCAAGTGGCCAGGACGGGCTCCATGCGTCCCGGGCATTCGTCCCGGGACGGGGACGGGGTGGGGAAGAGTCCAGGCGGCTTCACCTCCATGCCCAGCCATCTGGTCGCCCGGATTCCCTCGGCCATCTGGTCGCCCGGATCCCCTCGGGCATCTGGTCGCCCGCAACGCTTTCCTATGGGGGGGACCAGATGGCCGAACTTCCCTGGAAGTCTTAATGAGGTGCCATTCGCCTCCCGGATCCCAGCGAGGGCTCCATGAGGTCGGGTTCTTTCACGCCTTGGGTCCCCTCTGTCACCTCGCGTGCACAGATTGCAAGAAAGGGGGGTAATTTGCCTCCGGATTACTATGGGGCAGGGTATGCCCGGACACCCCTCCAGGGTTGGTGGTTCTCTGCCATGGGGACCAAATGGGATATGCCTGGGCAACACCTCCCTAGGCCACCCGGAGCTTCCTTCCTCCAGGCCAACTGCATGCCAAATTGCCCAGGACGGGCTCCATGGCTCTTGGGCAGTCGTCCCCCGGGCGTCCGGTGCTCCATCCAGGCCGACGGCATGGCAGAGTGCCCGGGACAGGCTCCATGCGTCCCGGGCCTTCGCCCCCCCGGGCGTCCGGGGCTCCATCCAGGCTGACGGCATGGCAGAGTGCCCGGGACGGGCTCCACGGGCCCCGGGCGTCCGGGGCTCCCTTCCCCGGGCCAGCGGCATGTCAGAGTGCCCAGGACGGGCTCCACGGGCCCCGGTCATCCGGGGCACCCTTCCCCGGGCCAGCGGCATGTCAGAGTGCCCAGGACCAGTTCCACGGGTCCCGGGCAGTCCTCCCCCCCGGGCGTCCGGGGCTCCCTTCCCCGGGCCAAAGCATTTCAGAGTGCCCAGGACGGGCTCCACGGGTTCCGGGCGTCCAGGTCTCCCTTCCCCGGGCCAACGGCTTGTCAGAGTGCCCAGGACGGGCTCCACGGGCCCCGGGCGTCCGGGGCACCCTTCCCCGGGCCAGCGGCATGTCAGAGTGCCCAGGACGAGTTCCACGGGTCCCGGGCAGTCCTCCCCCCCGGGTGTCCGGGGCTCCCTTCCCCGGGCCAAAGCATTTCAGAGTGCCCAGGGCGGGCTCCACGGGTCCCGGACGTCCGGGGCTCCCTTCCCCGGGCCAACGGCATACAGGAGTGCCCAGGACGGGCTCCACGGGTCCCGGACGTCCGGGGCTCCCTTCCCCGGGCCAACGGCATACAGGAGTGCCCAGGACGGGCTCCACAGGTCCCGGTCGTCTGGGGCTCCCTTCCCCGGGCCAACGGCTTGTCAGAGTGCCAAGGACGGGCTCCACGGGTCCCGGTCGTCTGGGGTCCCTCCCCCGGGCCAACAGCAGGTCAGAGTGCCCAGGACGGGCTCCACGGGTCCCGGGCAGCCCACCCCCCCGGGCGTTCGGGGCACCCATCTCCAGGAGGCCAACGGCGTTGCAAAGTACCCGGGAAGGGCTCCACGGGTACCGGGCAGTCCTCCCCCGGGCGTCCGGGGCTCCCTTCTCCAGGCCAACGGCATGGTTCAATGCCCAGGACGGGCTCCATGTGTCCCAGACAGACCTCCCCCGGGTGTCCGGGGCACCCGTCTCCAGGCCAACGGCATGGCTCAATGCCCAGGACGGGCTCCATGGGTCCGGGGAGGCGTCCCATGCGCCTCCGGGCTTGGGAGCCCCGGCTGGGTCCAGGGGCCCGGCCGGGCCCCGGGTCGGGTGCTCCGGCCCTGGGCCCTGTCTCCCAGCCTGCCGCACTGCCAAGGGCCTGGGAAGGGGTTCCGATGTGCCCGGGGAGCCTCCCCTTGCTTGGCTGGGTTCAGGAGCAGTGGCTAGGGCCCCTGAGGGCCCGGGGAGGGCGGCCTCCCCACCCCGGGCTCTGTCCTTGGTCCTGCTGCGTGGCAGGGTGCCCGGGACGGGGTCCGGAGGGACCGGGGAGGCGTCCCATGCACCTCCGGGCTTGGGAGCCCCGGCTGCGTCCAGGGGCCCGGCCGGGCCCCGGGTCGGGTGCTCCGGCCCTGGGCCCTGTCTCCCAGCCTGCCGCACTGCCAAGGGCCCGGGAAGGGGTTCCGATGTGCCCGGGGAGCCTCCCCTTGCTTGGCTGGGTTCAGGAGCAGTGGCTAGGGCCCCTGAGGGCCCGGGGAGGGCGGCCTCCCCACCCCGGGCTCTGTCCTTGGTCCTGCTGCGTGGCAGGGTGCCCGGGACGGGGTCCGGAGGGACCGGGGAGGCGTCCCATGCGCCTCCGGGCTTGGGAGCCCCGGCTGGGTCCAGGGGCCCGGGCGGGCCCCGGGTCGGGTGCTCCGGCCCTGGGCCCTGTCTCCCAGCCTGCCGCACGGCCAAGGGCCCGGGAAGGGGTTCCAATGTGCCCGGGGAGCCTCCCCTTGCTTGGCTGGGTTCAGGAGCAGTGGCTAGGGCCCCTGAGGGCCCGGGGAGGGCGGCCTCCCCACCCCGGGCTCTGTCCTTGGTCCTGCTGCGTGGCAGGGTGCCCGGGACGGGGTCCGGAGGGACCGGGGAGGCGTCCCATGCGCCTCCGGGCTTGGGAGCCCCGGCTGGGTCCAGGGGCCCGGGCGGGCCCCGGGTCGGGTGCTCAGGCCCTGGGCCCTGTCTCCCAGCCTGCCGCACTGCCAAGGGCCCGGAAAGGGGTTCCGATGTGCCCGGGGAGCCTCCCCTTGCTTGTCTGTGTTCAGGAGCTCCATCCGGGGCCCCTGAGGGCCCCGGGGAGGGTGGCCTCCCCACCCCGGGCTCCGTCCTGGGTCCTGCCGCGGGGCAGGGTGCCCGGGACGGGGTCCGGCGGGCCCGGGGAGGCTTCCCCTGTGCCTCCGGGCCTGGGAGCCCCGGCTGGGTCCAGGGGCCCGGTCGGGGCCCC
>NC_136069.1:51879536-51889536 GCF_964261635.1 Lissotriton helveticus
CGGCCGGGGGTCCGGGGCGCCCGGGACGGAGGTTCCACCGGGGCCCGGGGAGGATCTCCCCAGCCTGGCTAGGGTTCAGAAGGTGGGACCGGACCCGGGGCTTGAACTCCATCTGGCCAGGCCCCGAGGGTGCTGGAGCCCCCTGTCCCGCAGGCCACCAGTGGGTCCGGGCGCTGGGGACGGGGCTCCACCGGGGCCCGGGGAGGCTCTCCCCAGCCTGGCTAGGGTTCGGAAGGTTGGGACCTGACCCGTGGCTTGAACTCCATCTGGCCAGGCCCCGAGGGTGCTGGAGCCCCCTGTCCCGCAGGCCACCAGTGGGTCCGGGCGCTGGGGACGGGGCTCCACCGGGGCCCGGGGAGGCTCTCCCCAGCCTGGCTAGGGTTCAGAAGGTGGGACCGGACCCGGGGCTTGAACTCCATCTGGCCAGGCCCCGAGGGTGCTGGAGCCCCCTGTCCCGCAGGCCACCAGTGGGTCCGGGCGCTGGGGACGGGGCTCCACCGGTTCCCGGGGAGGCTCTCCCCAGCCTGGGTAGGGTTCGGAAGGTGGGACCGGACCCGGGGCTTGAACTCCATCTGGCCAGGCCCCGAGGGTGCTGGTACCCCTCCGTCCAGCAATCCGGCCGGGGGTCCGGGGCGCCCGGGACGGAGGGTCCACCGGGGGCCCAGGGGAGGCTCTCCCCGGCCCGGCCTAGGGTTCGGAAAGCCGGGACTGGGGCCGGGGACCGGGCCCGGGGCTTGAGCCCCGTCCGGCAGGGCCCAGTGGTGCGGGAATCCCCCCTCCGTCCTGCAAGCCGGCCGGGGGTCGGAGGCGCCCGGGACGGAGGGTCCATCAGGGCCCGGGGAGGCCTGAAGCCCCGGAGCCCTGCAGCCCCAGAGACCTGCAGCTTTGCAGCCCCCGGAACCCTGCAGCCCCAGAGCCCTGCAGCTCCGGGGCAGGCAGATTGGCGTCATTTTGGTCCCTGCCATCTGGTCGCCCCTCTCGCCTCGGCCATCTGGTCGCCCTGGAAGTCATGATGAGGTGCCATTCGCCTCCCGGATCCCAGCGAGGGCTCCAGGAGGTCGGGTACTTTCGCGCCTTGGGTCCCCTCTGTCACCTCGTGTGCACAGATTGCAAGAAAGTCAGGTAATTTCCCTCCGGATTACTAGGGACAGGGTACGCCCGGACACCCCTCCAAGGTTGGTGGTTCTCTGCTAGGGGGACCAGATGGGCTATGCCTGGGTAACACCTCCCTAGGCCACCCGGGGCTTCCTTCCTCCAGGCCAACGGCTTGTCAAATTGCCCAGGACGGGCTCCATGGCTCTTGGGCAGCCGTCCCCCGGGCGTCCGGGGCTCCATCCCTGCCGACGGCATGGAAAAGTGCCCGGGACGGGCTCCATACGTCCCGGGCAGTCCTCCCCCGGGTGTCCGGGGCACCCATCTCCAGGAGGCCAACAGCATGGCAAAGTACCCGGGACGGGCTCCATGGGTCCCGGGCAGTCCTCCCCCAGGCATCCGGGGCTTCCATCTCCAGGCCAACGGCAGGTCAAAGTGCCCAGGACGGGCTCCACGGGTCCCTGGCAGTCCTCCCCCACCGGGCGTCCGGGGCTCCCTTCCCCAGGCCAACGGCATGCCAGAGTGCCCAGGACGGGCTCCACGAGTCCCGGGCGTCCGGGGCTCCCTTCCCCGGGACACCGGCTTGTCAGAGTGCCCATGACGGGCTCCACGGGTCCCGGGTATCTGGGACTCCCTTCCCTGGGCCAACGGCATGCCGGAGTTCCCAGGACAGGCTCCACGGGTCCCGGGCGTCTGGGGCTCCCTTCCCCGGTCCGACGGCTTGTCAGAGTGCCCAGGACGGGCTCCACGGCTCCCGGGCGTCCGGGGTTCCCTTCCCCGGGTCAGCGGCATGTCAGAGTGCCCAGGACGAGTTCCACGGGTCCCGGGCAGTCCTCCCCCGGGCGTCCGGGGCTCCCTTCCCCGGGCCGTCGGCAGGTCAGAGTGCCCAGGACGGGCTCCATGGGTCCCGGGCAGTCCTCCCCCCCGGGCGTCCGGGGCTCCCTTCCCCGGGCAGACGGCAGGTCAGAGTGCCCAGGACGGGCTCCATGGGTCCCGGGCAGTCCTCCCCCCGGGCGTCCGGGGCTCCCTTCCCCGGGCAGACGGCAGGTCAGAGTGACCAGGACGGGCTCCACGGGTCCCGGGCAGTCCTCTCCCGGGCGTACGTGGTTGTCCGACAGATTCGGGCAGATGTGCTTTTACGAACCGGATCGGAATCGGCCCAAATAATAATAATAATAATAATCCACATTTGTAAGGCGCACAATCACCCGTAAGGGTCTCTAGGCGCTAGGGGCCGTTGGGAAGATTAAGCAAGCTATTGCCCAGAGTCACATGGTGCTGGGCTAATCTGCCGCCGGTGCCGGGGATCGAACCGTGATCCCCAGATTCCGGAGTCAGCCGCCCTAGCCGTGGCGCCAGCTATTTCCCAGAGTCACGTGGTGCTGGGCTAATCTGCGGCCGGTGCCGGGGATCGAACCCTGATCTCTGGGATGCTCGAGGGTTACTACGTGCTCTACAAAAACCTTAAATAAAAAAATCTCCAGATTCCGGAGTCAGCCGCCCTAGCCGCGGCGCCAGCTATTTCCCAGAGTCACCTGGTGCTGGGCTAATCTGCCGCCGGTGCCGGGGATCGAACCGTGATCTCCAGATTCCGGAGTCAGCCTCCCTAGCCGCGGCGCCAGCTATTTCCCAGAGTCACGTGGTGCTGGGCTAATCTGCGGCCGGTGCCGGGGATAGAACCCTGATCTCTGGGATGCTCGAGGGTTACTACGCGCTCTACAAAAACCTTAAATAAAAAAATCTCCAGATTCCGGAGTCAGCCGCCCTAGCCGCGGCGCCAGCTATTTCCCAGAGTCACCTGGTGCTGGGCTAATCTGCCGCCGGTGCCGGGGATCGAACCGTGATCCCCAGATGGGGATATCCCAAAAATCTGGCATGGATACGGCCCGCCAGGACTGGTTTGGGCACCCCTGATATAGAGGCAGTCAACGCGAAATCTGCTGGGTTCGATTCCGATCCGTGTCAGAAGGACCGTAGGGCTTGGGAGTCCGTACAACAGGGGTGCCCAAACCTGTCCTGGCGGGCCGTATCCATGCCAGATTTTTGGGATATCCCCATCTGGTGATCACGGTTCGATCCCCGGCGCCGGCGGCAGATCAGAGTGCCCAGGACGGGGTCCATGTGACCCGGGCAGTCCTATCCCCTGGGTGTACGTGGTTGTCCGACATGTCGGTCGTATTTGCTTTTACGTACCGGATCGGAATCGGCCCCCATAAAATCGTACGTAAAGTATATAGCAAATCAACCTGAAATCTGCTGGGTCAGAAAGGGCTCGATTCCGATCCGTGTCGGAAGGTTAGGAGTCCGTACGAATTTGTCGGGACGGCATGGCAGAGTGCCCGGGATGGGCTCCATGGCTCTTGGGCAGTCGTCCCCCGGGCGTCCGGGGCTCCATCCAGGCGGCCGACGGCATGGCAGAGTGCCCGGGACGGGCTCCATGCGTCCCGGGCATTCGTCCCCCGGGCGTCCGGGGCACCATCCAGGCCGGCGGCAAGGCACTGTGCCCGGGTCGGGCTCCATGCGTCCCAGGCATTCGTCCCCCGGGCGCCTGGCCGACGGCATGGAAAAGTACCCAGGACGGGCTCCATGCGTCCCGGGCATTTGTCCCCCGGGCGTCCGGGGCTCCATCCAGGCCGACGGCATGGCAGAGTGCCCGGGTCGGGCTCCATGGTTTCCAGGGTGGTCCTCCCCAGGGTGTCGGGGCGCTCCAGGCCGAAGGCATGGAAAAGTGCCCAGGACGGGCTCCATGCGTCCCGGGCATTTGTCCCCCGGGCGTCCGGGGCTCCATCCAGGCCGACGGCATGGCAGAGTGCCCGGGTCGGGCTCCATGGTTTCCAGGGTGGTCCTCCCCAGGGTGTCGGGGCGCTCCAGGCCGAAGGCATGGAAAAGTGCCCAGGACGGGCTCCATGCGTCCCGGGCATTTGTCCCCCGGGCGTCTGGGGCTCCATCCAGGCCGACGGCATGGCAGAGTGCCCGGGTCGGGCTCCATGGCTTTCACGGTGGTCCTCCCCTGGGTGTCTGGGGGCTCCAGGCCGAAGGCATGGAAAAGTGCCCAGGACGGGCTCCATGCGTCCCGGGCACGGGCACGGGGACGGGGACAGGGTCGGGAGAGTCCAGGCGGCTTCACTTCCGTGTCCAGCCATCTGATCGCCCAGATTCCCTCGGCCATCTGGTCGCCCGGATCCCCTCGGGCATCTGGTCGCCCGCAACGCTTTCCTATGGGGCGACCAGATGGCCGAACTTCCCTGGAAGTCCCGATGAGGTGCCATTCGCCGCCCGGATCCCAGCGAGGGCTCCAGGAGGTTGGGTACATTCGCGCCTTGGGTCCCCTCTGTCACCTCGCGTGCACAGATTACAAGAAAAGGGGGTAATTTTCCTCCGGATTACTAGGGATAAGGGTACGCCCGGACACCCCTCCGAGGCTGGTGGTTCTCTGCCATGGGGACCAGATGGGCTATGCCTGGGCAACACCTCCCTAGGCCACCCGGGGCTTCCTTCTTCCAGGCCAACTGCATGCCAACTGCATGTCAAATTGCCCAGGACGGGCTCCATGGCTCCTGGGCAGTCGTCCCCCGGGAGTCCGGGGCTCCATCCAGGCTGACGGCATTGAAAAGTGCCCAGGACGGGCTCCATGCGTCCCGGGCATTCGTCCCCTGGGCGTCCGGGGCTCCATCTAGGCTGACGGTATGGCAGAGTGCCCGGGTCGGGCTCCATGGTTTTCACGGTGGTCCTCCCCTGGGTGTCTGGGGGCTCCAGGCCGAAGGCATGGAAAAGTGCCCAGGACGGGCTCCATGCGTCCCGGGCATTCGTCCCCCGGGCGTCCGGGGCACCCATCTCCATGAGGCCAACGGCATTGGCAAAGTACCCAGGACGGGCTCCATGGGTCCCGGGCAGACCTCCCCCCGGGCGTCCGGGGCTCCCACCTCCAGGCCGACGGAATGTCAAAGTACCCAGGATGGGCTCCATGGGTCCCGGGCAGCTTCCCCCGGGGCGTCCGGGGCACCCACCTCCAGGCCGACGGCATGTCAAAGTACCCAGGACGGGCTCCACGGGTCCCGGGCATTCCTCCCCCAGGTCGTCCGGGCCCTAGAGCTCCGGTGGTCCAACCTGCGCCTGAGGCCCAGCCGGGGTCCAAGAGCCCTGCCTTGCGTGGGCAGGCAGTCAGGAACCCTACCGCGAAGGCTTGGGATGGATGGGGAGCTGGGAGTCCTTTCGATCCCGGCCCTCTGGTCGCCCGCGATGCTTTCCAATGGGGCGACCAGATGGCCGGGCTTCCCTGGAAGTCCCGATGAGGTGCCATTCGGCTCCTGGATCCCAGCTAGGGCTCCATGAGGTCGGGTTCTTTTACGCCTTGGGTCCCCTCTGTCACCTCGCGTGCACGGATTGCAAGAAAGGGGGGTAATTTCCCTCCGGATTACTAGGGGCAGGGTACGCCCGGACACCTCTCCAGGGCTGGTGGTTCTCTGCCCGGGGGACCAGATGAGATATGCCTGGGCAACACCTCCCCCGGGCATCTGGGGGCTCCATTCTCCGGGCCAACGGCATGGCTCAATGCCCAGGACGGGCTCCACGTGTCCCGGACAGACCTCCCCTGGGCGTCCGGGGCACCCATCTCCATGAGGCCAACGGGATGGCAAAGTACCCGGGAAGGGCTCCATGGGTCCCGGGCAGCCTTCCCCCGGGCGTCCGGGGCTCCCACCTTTAGGCCGACGGCATGTCACACTGCCCAGGACGGGCTCCATGGGCCCCGGACAGACCTCCCCCGGGCGTCCGGGGCACCCATCTCCAGGAGGCCAACGGGATGGCAAAGTACCCGGGAAGGGCTCCACGGGTCCCGGGCAGCCTTCCCCCGGGCGTTCGGGGCACATATCTCCAGGAGGCCAACGGCGTTGCAAAGTACCCGGAAAGGACTCCACGGGTACCGGGCAGTCCTCCCCCGGGCGTCCGGGGCACCCATCTCCATGAGGCCAATGGCATTGGCAAAGTACCCGGGAGGGGCTCCACGGGTCCCGGGCAGGCCTCCCCCGGGCGTCCAGGGCACCCACCTCCAGGCCGACGGCATGTAAAAGTGCCCAGGACGGGCTCCATGGGTCCCGGGCAGCCCACCCCCGGGCATCTGGGGCACCCATCTCCAGGAGGCCAACGGCGTTGCAAAGTACCCGGGAAGGGCTCCACGGGTACCGGGCAGTCCTCCCCCGGGGGCTCCCTTCTCCAGGCCGACGGCATGGTTCAATGCCCAGGACGGGACGTCAAGTGGCCAGGACGGGCTCCATGCGTCCCGGGCATTCGTCCCGGGACGGGGACGGGGTGGGGAAGAGTCCAGGCGGCTTCACCTCCATGCCCAGCCATCTGGTCGCCCGGATTCCCTCGGCCATCTGGTCGCCCGGATCCCCTCGGGCATCTGGTCGCCCGCAACGGTTTCCTATGGGGGGGACCAGATGGCCGAACTTCCCTGGAAGTCTTAATGAGGTGCCATTCGCCTCCCGGATCCCAGCGAGGGCTCCATGAGGTCGGGTTCTTTCACGCCTTGGGTCCCCTCTGTCACCTCCCGTGCACAGATTGCAAGAAAGGGGGGTAATTTGCCTCCGGATTACTATGGGGCAGGGTATGCCCGGACACCCCTCCAGGGTTGGTGGTTCTCTGCCATGGGGACCAGATGGGATATGCCTGGGCAACACCTCCCTAGGCCACCCGGAGCTTCCTTCCTCCAGGCCAACTGCATGTCAAATTGCCCAGGACGGGCTCCATGGCTCTTGGGCAGTCGTCCCCCGGGCGTCCGGTGCTCCATCCAGGCCGATGGCATGGCAGAGTGCCCGGGACAGGCTCCATGCGTCCCGGGCCTTCGCCCCCCCGGGCGTCCGGGGCTCCATCCAGGCTGACGGCATGGCAGAGTGCCCGGGACGGGCTCCACGGGCCCCGGGCGTCCGGGGCTCCCTTCCCCGGGCCAGCGGCATGTCAGAGTGCCCAGGACGGGCTCCACGGGCCCCGGTCATCCGGGGCACCCTTCCCCGGGCCAGCGGCATGTCAGAGTGCCCAGGACCAGTTCCACGGGTCCCGGGCAGTCCTCCCCCCCGGGTGTCCGGGATTCCCTTCCCCGGGCCAAAGCATTTCAGAGTGCCCAGGACGGGCTCCACGGGTCCCGGACGTCCGGGGCTCCCTTCCCCGGGCCAACGGCATACAGGAGTGCCCAGGACGGGCTCCACGGGTCCCGGACGTCCGGGGCTCCCTTCCCCGGGCCAACGGCATACAGGAGTGCCCAGGACGGGCTCCACAGGTCCCGGTCGTCTGGGGCTCCCTTCCCCGGGCCAACGGCTTGTCAGAGTGCCAAGGACGGGCTCCACGGGTCCCGGTCGTCTGGGGTCCCTCCCCCGGGCCAACAGCAGGTCAGAGTGCCCAGGACGGGCTCCACGGGTCCCGGGCAGCCCACCCCCCCGGGGGTTCGGGGCACCCATCTCCAGGAGGCCAACGGCGTTGCAAAGTACCCGGGAAGGGCTCCACGGGTACCGGGCAGTCCTCCCCCGGGCGTCCGGGGCTCCCTTCTCCAGGCCAACGGCATGGTTCAATGCCCAGGACGGGCTCCATGTGTCCCAGACAGACCTCCCCCGGGCGTCCGGGGCACCCATCTCCAGGCCAACGGCATGGCTCAATGCCCAGGACGGGCTCCATGGGTCCGGGGAGGCGTCCCATGCGCCTCCGGGCTTGGGAGCCCCGGCTGGGTCCAGGGGCCCGGCCGGGCCCCGGGTCGGGTGCTCCGGCCCTGGGCCCTGTCTCCCAGCCTGCCGCACTGCCAAGGGCCCGGGAAGGGGTTCCGATGTGCCCGGGGAGCCTCCCCTTGCTTGGCTGGGTTCAGGAGCAGTGGCTAGGGCCCCTGAGGGCCCGGGGAGGGCGGCCTCCCCACCCCGGGCTCTGTCCTTGGTCCTGCTGCGTGGCAGGGTGCCCGGGACGGGGTCCGGAGGGACCGGGGAGGCGTCCCATGCACCTCCGGGCTTGGGAGCCCCGGCTGCGTCCAGGGGCCCGGCCGGGCCCCGGGTCGGGTGCTCCGGCCCTGGGCCCTGTTTCCCAGCCTGCCGCACTGCCAAGGGCCCGGGAAGGGGTTCCGATGTGCCCGGGGAGCCTCCCCTTGCTTGGCTGGGTTCAGGAGCAGTGGCTAGGGCCCCTGAGGGCCCGGGGAGGGCGGCCTCCCCACCCCGGGCTCTGTCCTTGGTCCTGCTGCGTGGCAGGGTGCCCGGGACGGGGTCCGGAGGGACCGGGGAGGCGTCCCATGCGCCTCCGGGCTTGGGAGCCCCGGCTGGGTCCAGGGGCCCGGGCGGGCCCCGGGTCGGGTGCTCCGGCCCTGGGCCCTGTCTCCCAGCCTGCCGCACGGCCAAGGGCCCGGGAAGGGGTTCCGATGTGCCCGGGGAGCCTCCCCTTGCTTGGCTGGGTTCAGGAGCAGTGGCTAGGGCCCCTGAGGGCCCGGGGAGGGCGGCCTCCCCACCCCGGGCTCTGTCCTTGGTCCTGCTGCGTGGCAGGGTGCCCGGGACGGGGTCCGGAGGGACCAGGGAGGCGTCCCATGCGCCTCCGGGCTTGGGAGCCCCGGCTGGGTCCAGGGGCCCGGGCGGGCCCCGGGTCGGGTGCTCCGGCCCTGGGCCCTGTCTCCCAGCCTGCCGCACGGCCAAGGGCCCGGGAAGGGGTTCCGATGTGCCCGGGGAGCCTCCCCTTGCTTGGCTGGGTTCAGGAGCAGGGGCTAGGGCCCCTGAGGGCCCGGGGAGGGCGGCCTCCCCACCCCGGGCTCTGTCCTTGGTCCTGCTGCGTGGCAGGGTGCCCGGGACGGGGTCCGGAGGGACCGGGGAGGCGTCCCATGCGCCTCCGGGCTTGGGAGCCCCGGCTGGGTCCAGGGGCCCGGGCGGGCCCCGGGTCGGGTGCTCAGGCCCTGGGCCCTGTCTCCCAGCCTGCCGCACTGCCAAGGGCCCAGAAAGGGGTTCCGATGTGCCCGGGGAGCCTCCCCTTGCTTGTCTGTGTTCAGGAGCTCCATCCGGGGCCCCTGAAGGCCCCGGGGAGGGTGGCCTCCCCACCCCGGGCTCCGTCCTGGGTCCTGCCGCGGGGCAGGGTGCCCGGGACGGGGTCCGGCGGGCCCGGGGAGGCTTCCCCTGTGCCTCCGGGCCTGGGAGCCCCGGCTGGGTCCAGGGGCCCGGTCGGGGCCCCGGGTCGGGCGCTCCGGCCCTGGGCCCGGTCCCCCGGGCTGCCGCTCCACCCAGGGCCCAGGACAGGGGTCCGTCGGTCCCTTGCAGGCCTCCCCTGCTTGTCAAGGTGTAAGCGGGCCCCGGGTCGGAGGGCCCGCCGGCCCCTGGCAGCCTCCATGGCTGTGGCCCGGCTGGAGCCCCGGGCCTCCGGCCCGCCATGCCCCGGGCGCCCGCTCCCTCCTTCGTGGGGGCACGGGGCGACCGGATGGCGTCCCTTTCGTGCCCGGCCATCTGGTCGCCCGGATCCCCTCGGCCATCTGGTCTCCCGGATCCCCTCGGCCATCTCGTCTCCAGGATCCCCTCGGCCATCTGGTCTCCCGGATCGCCTCGGCCATCTGGTCGCCCGCAATGCTTTCCAATGGGGGCGACCAGATGGCCGAACTTCCCTGGAAGTCCCGATGAGGTGCCATTTGCCTCCCGGATCCCAGCGAGGGCTCCAGGAGGTCGGGTACTTTTGCGCCTTGGGTCCCCTCTGTCACCTCTAGTGCACGGATTACAAGAAAGGGGGGTAATTTTCCTCCGGATTACTAGGGAGAGGGTCAGTCAGACCTCCGTGTGGTCTGGCGATTCTGAATCAGGGGAAGGCAGGACCCGGGCCCTCCCGCCGGGGCCCCCAGGGGCCTGGGTACGCACCTGCTGCTTAGCCCCCTTGCCGATGGGCCTTTTCCTCCGAGTTTGCTCAGGCAGGT
>NC_136069.1:51899536-51902036 GCF_964261635.1 Lissotriton helveticus
CCCGGCCTAGGGTTCGGAAAGCCGGGACTGGGGCCGGGGACCGGGCCCGGGGCTTGAGCCCCGTCCGGCAGGGCCCAGTGGTGCGGGAATCCCCCCTCCGTCCTGCAAGCCGGCCGGGGGTCGGAGGCGCCCGGGACGGAGGGTCCATCAGGGCCCGGGGAGGCCTGAAGCCCCGGAGCCCTGCAGCCCCAGAGACCTGCAGCTTTGCAGCCCCCGGAACCCTGCAGCCCCAGAGCCCTGCAGCTCCGGGGCAGGCAGATTGGCGTCATTTTGGTCCCGGCCATCTGGTCGCCCCTCTCGCCTCGGCCATCTGGTCGCCCTGGAAGTCATGATGAGGTGCCATTCGCCTCCCGGATCCCAGCGAGGGCTCCAGGAGGTCGGGTACTTTCGCGCCTTGGGTCCCCTCTGTCACCTCGTGTGCACAGATTGCAAGAAAGTCAGGTATTTTCCCTCCGGATTACTAGGGACAGGGTACGCCCGGACACCCCTCCAAGGTTGGTGGTTCTCTGCTAGGGGGACCAGATGGGCTATGCCTGGGTAACACCTCCCTAGGCCACCCGGGGCTTCCTTCCTCCAGGCCAACGGCTTGTCAAATTGCCCAGGACGGGCTCCATGGCTCTTGGGCAGCCGTCCCCCGGGCGTCCGGGGCTCCATCCCTGCCGACGGCATGGAAAAGTGCCCGGGACGGGCTCCATACGTCCCGGGCAGTCCTCCCCCGGGCGTCCGGGGCACCCATCTCCAGGAGGCCAACAGCATGGCAAAGTACCCGGGACGGGCTCCATGGGTCCCGGGCAGTCCTCCCCCAGGCATCCGGGGCTTCCATCTCCAGGCCAACGGCAGGTCAAAGTGCCCAGGACGGGCTCCACGGGTCCCTGGCAGTCCTCCCCCACCGGGCGTCCGGGGCTCCCTTCCCCAGGCCAACGGCATTCCAGAGTGCCCAGGACGGGCTCCACGAGTCCCGGGCGTCCGGGGCTCCCTTCCCCGGGACACCGGCTTGTCAGAGTGCCCATGACGGGCTCCACGGGTCCCGGGTATCTGGGACTCCCTTCCCTGGGCCAACGGCATGCCGGAGTTCCCAGGACAGGCTCCACGGGTCCCGGGCGTCCGGGGCTCCCTTCCCCGGTCCGACGGCTTGTCAGAGTGCCCAGGACGGGCTCCACGGCTCCCGGGCGTCCGGGGTTCCCTTCCCCGGGTCAGCGGCATGTCAGAGTGCCCAGGACGAGTTCCACGGGTCCCGGGCAGTCCTCCCCCGGGCGTCCGGGGCTCCCTTCCCCGGGCCGTCGGCAGGTCAGAGTGCCCAGGACGGGCTCCATGGGTCCCGGGCAGTCCTCCCCCCCGGGCGTCCGGGGCTCCCTTCCCCGGGCAGACGGCAGGTCAGAGTGCCCAGGACGGGCTCCATGTGTCCCGGGCAGTCCTCCCCCCGGGCGTCCGGGGCTCCCTTCCCCGGGCAGACGGCAGGTCAGAGTGACCAGGACGGGCTCCACGGGTCCCGGGCAGTCCTCTCCCGGGCGTACGTGGTTGTCCGACAGATTCGGGCAGATGTGCTTTTACGAACCGGATCGGAATCGGCCCAAATAATAATAATAATAATAATCCACATTTGTAAGGCGCACAATCACCCGTAAGGGTCTCTAGGCGCTAGGGGCCGTTGGGAAGATTAAGCAAGCTATTGCCCAGAGTCACATGGTGCTGGGCTAATCTGCCGCCGGTGCCGGGGATCGAACCGTGATCCCCAGATTCCGGAGTCAGCCGCCCTAGCCGCGGCGCCAGCTATTTCCCAGAGTCACGTGGTGCTGGGCTAATCTGCGGCCGGTGCCGGGGATCGAACCCTGATCTCTGGGATGCTCGAGGGTTACTACGCGCTCTACAAAAACCTTAAATAAAAAAATCTCCAGATTCCGGAGTCAGCCGCCCTAGCCGCGGCGCCAGCTATTTCCCAGAGTCACCTGGTGCTGGGCTAATCTGCCGCCGGTGCCGGGGATCGAACCGTGATCTCCAGATTCCGGAGTCAGCCTCCCTAGCCGCGGCGCCAGCTATTTCCCAGAGTCACGTGGTGCTGGGCTAATCTGCGGCCGGTGCCGGGGATCGAACCCTGATCTCTGGGATGCTCGAGGGTTACTACGCGCTCTACAAAAACCTTAAATAAAAAAATCTCCAGATTCCGGAGTCAGCCGCCCTAGCCGCGGCGCCAGCTATTTCCCAGAGTCCCCTGGTGCTGGGCTAATCTGCCGCCGGTGCCGGGGATCGAACCGTGATCCCCAGATGGGGATATCCCAAAAATCTGGCATGGATACGGCCCGCCAGGACTGGTTTGGGCACCCCTGTGCTAGTCCATTCAGAGTTAAAAAAACGCTACCTAACCCGGATCCCAAAACTCTATTTACCCATTGCACAAGTTAACTGCTGAATGATACAGGACTCCTTAAAACATATCCCTAACATATAAGGGTAAACATCCAGGTCATGCATCTAGTTTGTTGAATGGTTCAAATCAAAGTAT
>NC_136069.1:51907036-51912036 GCF_964261635.1 Lissotriton helveticus
GAACACAGATGTCAGTAGTCAGATGACATTGCTTACCTACTCAGGCCAAATACGTCTGGGTAATATAGTGCTAGTCCATTCAGAGTTAAAAAAACGCTATCTAACCCGGATCCCAAAAACGCTATTTACCCATTGCACAAGTTAACTGCTGAATGATACAGGACTCCTTAAAACATATCTCTAACATATAAGGGTAAATATCCAGGTCATGCATCTTGTTTGTTGAATGGTTCAAATCAAAGTATGAAGACCACAGCTAGCAGCTGGCCGAAATAGCTCAGTTGGGAGAGCTTAGACTGAAGATCTAAAGGTCCCTGGTTCAATCCCGGGTTTCGGCACAGTTGAGAGGTTCCTTTCTTCTAACAAAATAGGTCTTGGAATCAGCTGTAGTACTTTTTTCTCTATTCATCAAATTCTTTCCAACTGATATACAACACAAGCAATTTAACATAGACTTTGATTTGTGTCCTCCTTCTAAACTTGCTTCCACATTTCTTGCCTTCAGGTTAGACTATGAATGTTTCCCATTTCAGGCTTTTTTGTAATGTAAACTCTTGTCTGCATTACCTTCAACTTCCCCTTGAACACAGATGTCAGTGGTCAGATGACGTTGCTTACCTACTCAGGCCACATACGTCTGGGTAATATAGTGCTAGTCCATTCAGAGTTAAAAAAACGCTACCTAACCCGGATCCCAAAAACGCTATTTACCCATTGCACAAGTTAACTGCTGAATGATACAGGACTCCTTAAAACATATCTCTAACATATGAGGGTAAATATCCAGGTCATGCATCTAGTTTGTTGAATGGTTCAAATCAAAGTATGAAGACCTCAGCTAGCAGCAGGCCGAAATAGCTCAGTTGGGAGAGCGTTAGACTGAAGATCATCCATTCCCGGGACTACCTCCTACAATTTGACACAGCCTCACCTACCGTTACCCTTTCATCCCCGTCGCCGGGCCAACCCCCCCAGACAGCCACTTGCCACTCACCTTACCTTGTTAGTCTTGCCCTTCTCAACTGTAGATCCGCTTGCAAACACTCCCTAGAAATTAAAATCTTAATCCAAGATACCAATCTGGACATACTTTTCCTTACGGAAACCTGGTTTACACCCCATTCAGAAGCTGACATGGTGAATATGTTACCAAATGGTTACCTTATACAACATCTTAATAGACCAAAGGGAAAAGGAGGCGGTATAGCGATTGTTTACCGTAACTCCTTTAATTGCAGGATACAAGAAGGAGGAATCGATGACTGCGAAAGCGCCCTCTTTTCCCTCCAAATTACTCCTAACAAATCCCTCTCGGGTACCCTCGTATACCGTCCACCAGGCAACTTAGGAAATTTTGCTGGGTCACTTCTTGACTTCACGACCTCATCCTGCACCACATCCTCCAATTTTATCTTGCTGGGAGACCTTAATCTCCACTTTGAGGACAGATCAGACAGCACCGTTAAGGACATTATCTCTGAACTAAAATCACTGGACTTACACCTCTTAAATTCGGAGGTAACCCACACCAAGGGCCATCTGCTAGACCCTATCTTCTCCAACCTGTCTAAAATAGAAACACGACCAATCCTCCCATTACCATGGTCGGATCATTTCCTCATCCCTTTTATTTGGCAAATTGACCCTAACACCCCCCTAACGTCATCAGTAAGAGAACACGACAGAATTTGGTCCAAACTCTCACTTGAGCGCTGGACCCAAGAATTGATAAGCTCGGCCCCCTCTGCTCTCTCTGACCCCATAAAAGCAGACGAAAATTTCACCAAATGGCTCACATCTACTCTGGATACAGTTGCTCCCAAAAAAAATATAACTAAAAAAAATACCACCTTCAAATCCCCATGGTACTCCCAAGAATTGAAGAACCTTAGGAAAATATGTAAGATCAAAGAACGAAACTGGAGGAAAAATTGGGACCCCATCATTAAAGATGAATATAAAAAAGCAATGAGAACTTACAAATTAGCACGAAAATCAGCACAATCATCCTTCTTTAATGAAAAAATAAAAAATGCTTCCAACTCATCCAGAGAGACCTATAAAATCTTCAAAGAGCTACTCAAAATCCCTAATCCACCCTCCTCTGAGCAACCCACAATTTCCAGATGCAATCAAATTGCATCCTTTTTTCAGAACAAAATCATCAATATTTTACAAACCCTCCCACCCATAACGAACAATGAACCCTCTGAGGAACAGGTGCCTTTCACAACTGGCCCGACCTTAGATAGCTTTCACCAACTGTCCAACGAAGACTTCCTAAAAACTCTTTCAGGCATGAAAAGTGGCTCACCCATCGATCCTGCCCCTATCCGTATCCTTAAACAAATTGGCCCTGTCATTTCACACCTAGCAACAAATCTTATTAATGCCTCCCTTACTCAAGGAGTAGTCCCCCCAAACTGGAAACATGCGATCGTCAAAGCCCTTCAAAAAAAGCCAGGCCAGGACCCCTTAGACTTCTCGAACCTGCGCCCAATCTCTCTCTTACCAGGTATGAGTAAGATTGCAGAGAAACTAGTTAACCAGCAACTATCTAACTTTCTTGAAAGTAATAATCTCCTACGCCCATCACAAACAGGTTTTCGCCCCGGGCAGGGGACAGAGACCGCCCTGGTAAAGGTAGTCGAGGAAGCCAGATGCATCTTGGATTCAGGGGGATCGGTGTTACTGATCCTCCTGGATCTAAGCGCTGCATTTGACACGGTGGACCATAAGATCTTGATCCAGCGACTACTCAACCTGGGAGTGAGAGACAAGGCACTCAGCTGGCTTTCATCGTTCCTGAAGGACAGAACCTTCCAGGTCTGTGAAGGGAATATAAGATCAGACCCATTCCACCTCCAGTGTGGGGTTCCACAGGGCTCTTCATTGAGCCCCACACTATTTAACACCTACATGGCCCCCCTGGAGGATGTGGTAATTCCCTTTGGGATAACAGCTGTAACATACGCCGACGACACCCAAATGGTTGTGTCTTTTTCCCTTGAAGGTGAAAAAATAAAAAACCTCCATGATTGCCTTGAGGGAATCTACAAGTGGATGTCTAAATCAAGGCTGAAACTCAATGGCTCCAAGACCGAGCTCATGTTGCTGGGTCACCAATTATCACCTCTCCCGTCCGCCATGTGGCCCTCTTGCCTAGGTCCCCTTCCTCAGCCTAAGACGGAACTCAAGAGCTTAGGCTTCTGGATAGAACAGGATTTATCCATGAAGACACAGGCCAAAAAAACTGCCGGCACTTGTGTCGGCCTACTCCGCTCAGCCAGGAAGATTCTCCCTTTGCTCCCCGCACAATCTCAAAAACTGCTGATACAGGGACTAATACTATCGAGGTTAGATTATAGTAACGCCCTCTTCCTGGCAGCCCCAGAAGCTACCTTTAATGTTCTCCAAAGGACACAGAATGCCGCTGCTCGGATTCTGACAGGAACACCCCGGAGACTCTCTGCCAAACCAGCACTTAAGGCACTCCATTGGCTGCCGATTCGAGAAAGAGTCATATTCAAGGCCCTATGCACCACCCATAGGGCCCTGCAAAACCTAGGGCCACCAATGCTTAAGACCATGATCTACCCCTACAAACCCAATAGGCCCCTCCGCTCCTCTCAAAGGAACCTGGCTACGGTCCACAGAGCAAATAAAGCCCGCACTGGAGGACGCCGCTTCTCGGTCACAGCCGCTACTCTTTGGAACGCGCTTCCAACACAGCTCCGGGCCGAACCCAACTACATGAAGTTCCGAAAACTACTCAAAACGCACCTCTTCCCACAATAATCTCCTTTCCCTTCTTTTACCCTTGTCCCCCCCCTCTTCCTCCCCTCAGCTGTATATGCAATCTCAGCGCTGGGACGCTCTCGGGCAGCCATGCGCTATACAAATCCTGCTTTCATTTCATTTCATTTCATTTCATTTCATTCATTTCATTTCATTCATTTCTGAAGGTCCCTGGTTCAATCCCGGGTTTCGGCACAGTTGATAGGTTCTTTGCTTCTAACAAAATAGGTCTTGGAATCAGCTGTAGTACTTTTTTCACTATTCATCAAATTTTTTCTAACTGATATACAACACAAGCAATTTAACATAGACTTTGCTTTGTGTCCTCCTTCTAAACTTGCTTCCACATTTCTTGCCTTCAGGTTAGACTATGAATGTTTCCCATTTCATGCTTTTTTGTAATGTAAACTCTTGTCTGCATTACCTTCAACTTCCCCTTGAACACAGATGTCAGTAGTCAGATGACATTGCTTACCTTCTCAGGCCACATACGTCTGGGTAATATAGTGCTAGTCCATTCAGAGTTAAAAAAACGTTACCTAACCCGGATCCCAAAAACGCTATTTACCCATTGCACAAGTTAACTGCTGAATGATACAGGACTCCTTAAAACATATCTCTAACATATAAGTGTAAATATCCAGGTCATGCATCTAGTTTGTTGAATGGTTCAAATCAAAGTATGAAGACCACAGCTAGCAGCAGGCCGAAATAGCTCAGTTGGGAGAGCGTTAGACTGAAGATATAAAGGTCCCTGGTTCAATCCCGGGTTTCGGCACAGTTGAGAGGTTCCTTTCTTCTAACAAAATAGGTCTTGGAATCAGCTGTACTACTTTTTTCTCTATTCATCAAATTCTTTCCAACTGATATACAACACAAGCAATTTAACATAGACTTTGATTTGTGTCCTCCTTCTAAACTTGCTTCCACATTTCTTGCCTTCAGGTTAGACTATGAATGTTTCCCATTTCAGGCTTTTTTGTAATGTAAACTCTTGTCTGCATTACCTTCAACTTCCCCTTGAACACAGATGTCAGTGATCAGATGACGTTGCTTACCTACTCAGGCCACATACGTCTGGGTAATATAGTGCTAGTCCATTCAGAGTTAAAAAAACGCTACCTAACCCGGATCCCAAAAACGCTATTTACCCATTGCACAAGTTAACTGCTGAATGATACAGGACTCCTTAAAACATATCT
>NC_136069.1:51914536-51964536 GCF_964261635.1 Lissotriton helveticus
GTTGCTTGCTTCTGACAAAAGAGGTCTTGGAATCTGCTGCAGTACTTTTTTCTCTATTCATCAAATTTTTTCCAACTGATATACAACACAAGCAATTTAACATAGACTTTGCTTTGTGTCCTCCTTCTAAACTTGCTTCCACATTTCTTGCCTTCAGGTTAGACTATGAATGTTTCCCATTTCATGCTTTTTTGTAATGTAAACTCTTGTCTGCCTTACCTTCAACTTCCCCTTGAACACAGATGTCAGTAGTCAGATGACGTTGCTTACCTACTCAGGCCACATACGTCTGGGTAATATAGTGCTAGTCCATTCAGAGTTAAAAAAACGCTACCTAACCCGGATCCCAAAACTCTATTTACCCATTGCACAAGTTAACTGCTGAATGATACAGGACTCCTTAAAACATATCTCTAACATATAAGGGTAAACATCCAGGTCATGCATCTAGTTTGTTGAATGGTTCAAATCAAAGTATGAAGACCACAGCTAGCAGCAGGCCGAAATAGCTCAGTTGGGAGAGCGTTAGACTGAAGATCTAAAGGTCCCTGGTTCAATCACGGGATTCGGCACAGTTGAGAGGTTCTTTGCTTCTAACAAAATAGGTCTTGGAATCAGCTGTAGTACTTTTTTCACTATTCATCAAATTTTTTCTAACTGATATACAACACAAGCAATTTAACATAGACTTTGCTTTGTGTCCTCCTTCTAAACTTGCTTCCACATTTCTTGCCTTCAGGTTAGACTATGAATGTTTCCCATTTCATGCTTTTTTGTAATGTAAACTCTTGTCTGCATTACCTTCAACTTCCCCTTGAACACAGATGTCAGTGGTCAGATGACGTTGCTTACCTACTCAGGCCACATACGTCTGGGTAATATAGTGCTAGTCCATTCAGAGTTAAAAAAACGCTACCTAACCCGGATCCCAAAAACGCTATTTACCCATTGCACAAGTTAACTGCTGAATGATACAGGACTCCTTAAAACATATCTCTAACATATAAGGGTAAATATCCAGGTCATGCATCTAGTTTGTTGAATGGTTCAAATCAAAGTATGAAGACCACAGATAGCAGCAGGCCGAAATAGCTCAGTTGGGAGAGCGTTAGACTGAAGATCTGAAGGTCCCCGGTTCAATCCTGGGTTTCGGCACAGTTGAGAGGTTCCTTGCTTCTGGCAAAAGAGGTCTTGGAATCTGCTGCAGTACTTTTTTCTCTATTCATCAAATTTTTTCCAACTGATATACAACACAAGTAATTTAACATAGACTTTGCTTTCTGTCCTCATTCTAAACTTGCTTCCACATTTCTTGCCTTCAGGTTAGACTATGAATGTTTCCCATTTCATGCTTTTTTGTAAAGTAACCTCTTGTCTGCCTTACCTTCAACTTCCCCTTGAACACAGATGTCAGTAGTCAGATGACATTGCTTACCTACTCAGGCCAAATACGTCTGGGTAATATAGTGCTAGTCCATTCAGAGTTAAAAAAACGCTATCTAACCCGGATCCCAAAAACGCTATTTACCCATTGCACAAGTTAACTGCTGAATGATACAGGACTCCTTAAAACATATCTCTAACATATAAGGGTAAATATCCAGGTCATGCATCTTGTTTGTTGAATGGTTCAAATCAAAGTATGAAGACCACAGCTAGCAGCTGGCCGAAATAGCTCAGTTGGGAGAGCTTAGACTGAAGATCTAAAGGTCCCTGGTTCAATCCCGGGTTTCGGCACAGTTGAGAGGTTCCTTTCTTCTAACAAAATAGGTCTTGGAATCAGCTGTAGTACTTTTTTCTCTATTCATCAAATTCTTTCCAACTGATATACAACACAAGCAATTTAACATAGACTTTGATTTGTGTCCTCCTTCTAAACTTGCTTCCACATTTCTTGCCTTCAGGTTAGACTATGAATGTTTCCCATTTCAGGCTTTTTTGTAATGTAAACTCTTGTCTGCATTACCTTCAACTTCCCCTTGAACACAGATGTCAGTGGTCAGATGACGTTGCTTACCTACTCAGGCCACATACGTCTGGGTAATATAGTGCTAGTCCATTCAGAGTTAAAAAAACGCTACCTAACCCGGATCCCAAAAACGCTATTTACCCATTGCACAAGTTAACTGCTGAATGATACAGGACTCCTTAAAACATATCTCTAACATATGAGGGTAAATATCCAGGTCATGCATCTAGTTTGTTGAATGGTTCAAATCAAAGTATGAAGACCTCAGCTAGCAGCAGGCCGAAATAGCTCAGTTGGGAGAGCGTTAGACTGAAGATCATCCATTCCCGGGACTACCTCCTACAATTTGACACAGCCTCACCTACCGTTACCCTTTCATCCCCGTCGCCGGGCCAACCCCCCCAGACAGCCACTTGCCACTCACCTTACCTTGTTAGTCTTGCCCTTCTCAACTGTAGATCCGCTTGCAAACACTCCCTAGAAATTAAAATCTTAATCCAAGATACCAATCTGGACATACTTTTCCTTACGGAAACCTGGTTTACACCCCATTCAGAAGCTGACATGGTGAATATGTTACCAAATGGTTACCTTATACAACATCTTAATAGACCAAAGGGAAAAGGAGGCGGTATAGCGATTGTTTACCGTAACTCCTTTAATTGCAGGATACAAGAAGGAGGAATCGATGACTGCGAAAGCGCCCTCTTTTCCCTCCAAATTACTCCTAACAAATCCCTCTCGGGTACCCTCGTATACCGTCCACCAGGCAACTTAGGAAATTTTGCTGGGTCACTTCTTGACTTCACGACCTCATCCTGCACCACATCCTCCAATTTTATCTTGCTGGGAGACCTTAATCTCCACTTTGAGGACAGATCAGACAGCACCGTTAAGGACATTATCTCTGAACTAAAATCACTGGACTTACACCTCTTAAATTCGGAGGTAACCCACACCAAGGGCCATCTGCTAGACCCTATCTTCTCCAACCTGTCTAAAATAGAAACACGACCAATCCTCCCATTACCATGGTCGGATCATTTCCTCATCCCTTTTATTTGGCAAATTGACCCTAACACCCCCCTAACGTCATCAGTAAGAGAACACGACAGAATTTGGTCCAAACTCTCACTTGAGCGCTGGACCCAAGAATTGATAAGCTCGGCCCCCTCTGCTCTCTCTGACCCCATAAAAGCAGACGAAAATTTCACCAAATGGCTCACATCTACTCTGGATACAGTTGCTCCCAAAAAAAATATAACTAAAAAAAATACCACCTTCAAATCCCCATGGTACTCCCAAGAATTGAAGAACCTTAGGAAAATATGTAAGATCAAAGAACGAAACTGGAGGAAAAATTGGGACCCCATCATTAAAGATGAATATAAAAAAGCAATGAGAACTTACAAATTAGCACGAAAATCAGCACAATCATCCTTCTTTAATGAAAAAATAAAAAATGCTTCCAACTCATCCAGAGAGACCTATAAAATCTTCAAAGAGCTACTCAAAATCCCTAATCCACCCTCCTCTGAGCAACCCACAATTTCCAGATGCAATCAAATTGCATCCTTTTTTCAGAACAAAATCATCAATATTTTACAAACCCTCCCACCCATAACGAACAATGAACCCTCTGAGGAACAGGTGCCTTTCACAACTGGCCCGACCTTAGATAGCTTTCACCAACTGTCCAACGAAGACTTCCTAAAAACTCTTTCAGGCATGAAAAGTGGCTCACCCATCGATCCTGCCCCTATCCGTATCCTTAAACAAATTGGCCCTGTCATTTCACACCTAGCAACAAATCTTATTAATGCCTCCCTTACTCAAGGAGTAGTCCCCCCAAACTGGAAACATGCGATCGTCAAAGCCCTTCAAAAAAAGCCAGGCCAGGACCCCTTAGACTTCTCGAACCTGCGCCCAATCTCTCTCTTACCAGGTATGAGTAAGATTGCAGAGAAACTAGTTAACCAGCAACTATCTAACTTTCTTGAAAGTAATAATCTCCTACGCCCATCACAAACAGGTTTTCGCCCCGGGCAGGGGACAGAGACCGCCCTGGTAAAGGTAGTCGAGGAAGCCAGATGCATCTTGGATTCAGGGGGATCGGTGTTACTGATCCTCCTGGATCTAAGCGCTGCATTTGACACGGTGGACCATAAGATCTTGATCCAGCGACTACTCAACCTGGGAGTGAGAGACAAGGCACTCAGCTGGCTTTCATCGTTCCTGAAGGACAGAACCTTTCAGGTCTGTGAAGGGAATATAAGATCAGACCCATTCCACCTCCAGTGTGGGGTTCCACAGGGCTCTTCATTGAGCCCCACACTATTTAACACCTACATGGCCCCCCTGGAGGATGTGGTAATTCCCTTTGGGATAACAGCTGTAACATACGCCGACGACACCCAAATGGTTGTGTCTTTTTCCCTTGAAGGTGAAAAAATAAAAAACCTCCATGATTGCCTTGAGGGAATCTACAAGTGGATGTCTAAATCAAGGCTGAAACTCAATGGCTCCAAGACCGAGCTCATGTTGCTGGGTCACCAATTATCACCTCTCCCGTCCGCCATGTGGCCCTCTTGCCTAGGTCCCCTTCCTCAGCCTAAGACGGAACTCAAGAGCTTAGGCTTCTGGATAGAACAGGATTTATCCATGAAGACACAGGCCAAAAAAACTGCCGGCACTTGTGTCGGCCTACTCCGCTCAGCCAGGAAGATTCTCCCTTTGCTCCCCGCACAATCTCAAAAACTGCTGATACAGGGACTAATACTATCGAGGTTAGATTATAGTAACGCCCTCTTCCTGGCAGCCCCAGAAGCTACCTTTAATGTTCTCCAAAGGACACAGAATGCCGCTGCTCGGATTCTGACAGGAACACCCCGGAGACTCTCTGCCAAACCAGCACTTAAGGCACTCCATTGGCTGCCGATTCGAGAAAGAGTCATATTCAAGGCCCTATGCACCACCCATAGGGCCCTGCAAAACCTAGGGCCACCAATGCTTAAGACCATGATCTACCCCTACAAACCCAATAGGCCCCTCCGCTCCTCTCAAAGGAACCTGGCTACGGTCCACAGAGCAAAGAAAGCCCGCACTGGAGGACGCCGCTTCTCGGTCACAGCCGCTACTCTTTGGAACGCGCTTCCAACACAGCTCCGGGCCGAACCCAACTACATGAAGTTCCGAAAACTACTCAAAACGCACCTCTTCCCACAATAATCTCCTTTCCCTTCTTTTACCCTTGTCCCCCCCCTCTTCCTCCCCTCAGCTGTATATGCAATCTCAGCGCTGGGACGCTCTCGGGCAGCCATGCGCTATACAAATCCTGCTTTCATTTCATTTCATTTCATTTCATTTCATTCATTTCATTTCATTCATTTCTGAAGGTCCCTGGTTCAATCCCGGGTTCGGCACAGTTGAGAGGTTGCTTGCTTCTGACAAAAGAGGTCTTGGAATCTGCTGCAGTACTTTTTTCTCTATTCATCAAATTTTTTCCAACTGATATACAACACAAGCAATTTAACATAGACTTTGCTTTGTGTCCTCCTTCTAAACTTGCTTCCACATTTCTTGCCTTCAGGTTAGACTATGAATGTTTCCCATTTCATGCTTTTTTGTAATGTAAACTCTTGTCTGCCTTACCTTCAACTTCCCCTTGAACACAGATGTCAGTAGTCAGATGACATTGCTTACCTACTCAGGCCACATACGTCTGGGTAATATAGTGCTAGTCCATTCAGAGTTAAAAAAACGCTACCTAACCCGGATCCCAAAACTCTATTTACCCATTGCACAAGTTAACTGCTGAATGATACAGGACTCCTTAAAACATATCTCTAACATATAAGGGTAAACATCCAGGTCATGCATCTAGTTTGTTGAATGGTTCAAATCAAAGTATGAAGACCACAGCTAGCAGCAGGCCGAAATAGCTCAGTTGGGAGAGCGTTAGACTGAAGATCTAAAGGTCCCTGGTTCAATCCCGGGTTTCGGCACAGTTGAGAGGTTCTTTGCTTCTGACAAAATAGGTCTTGGAATCAGCTGTAGTACTTTTTTCACTATTCATCAAATTTTTTCTAACTGATATACAACACAAGCAATTTAACATAGACTTTGCTTTGTGTCCTCCTTCTAAACTTGCTTCCACATTTCTTGCCTTCAGGTTAGACTATGAATGTTTCCCATTTCATGCTTTTTTGTAATGTAAACTCTTGTCTGCATTACCTTCAACTTCCCCTTGAACAAATATGTCAGTAGTCAGATGACATTGCTTACCTTCTCAGGCCACATACGTCTGGGTAATATAGTGCTAGTCCATTCAGAGTTAAAAAAACGTTACCTAACCCGGATCCCAAAAACGCTATTTACCCATTGCACAAGTTAACTGCTGAATGATACAGGACTCCTTAAAACATATCTCTAACATATAAGGGTAAACATCCAGGTCATGCATCTAGTTTGTTGAATGGTTCAAATCAAAGTATGAAGACCACAGCTAGCAGCAGGCCGAAGTAGCTCAGTTGGGAGAGCATTAGACTGAAGATCTGAAGGTCCCTGGTTCAATCCCGGGTTTCGGCCCAGTTGAGAGGTTGCTTGCTTCTGACAAAAGAGGTCTTGGAATCAGCTGTAGTACCTTTTTCACTATTCATCAAATTTTTTCTAACTGATATACAACACAAGCAATTTAACATAGACTTTGCTTTGTGTCCTCCTTCTAAACTTGCTTCCACATTTCTTGCCTTCAGGTTAGACGATGAATGTTTCCCATTTCATGCTTTTTTGTAATGTAAACTCTTGTCTGCATTACCTTCAACTTCCCCTTGAACACAGATGTCAGTGGTCAGATGACGTTGCTTACCTACTCAGGCCACATACGTCTGGGTAATATAGTGCTAGTCCATTCAGAGTTAAAAAAACCGCTATCTAACCCGGATCCCAAAAACGCTATTTACCCATTGCACAAGTTAACTGCTGAATGATACAGGACTCCTTAAAACATATCTCTAACATATAAGGGTAAATATCCAGGTCATGCATCTTGTTTGTTGAATGGTTCAAATCAAAGTATGAAGACCACAGCTAGCAGCAGGCCGAAATAGCTCAGTTGGGAGAGCGTTAGACTGAAGATCTAAAGGTCCCTGGTTCAATCCCGGGTTTCGGCACAGTTGAGAGGTTCCTTTCTTCTAACAAAATAGGTCTTGGAATCAGCTGTAGTACTTTTTTCTCTATTCATCAAATTCTTTCCAACTGATATACAACACAAGCAATTTAACATAGACTTTGATTTGTGTCCTCCTTCTAAACTTGCTTCCACATTTCTTGCCTTCAGGTTAGACTATGAATATTTCCCATTTCAGGCTTTTTTGTAATGTAAACTCTTGTCTGCATTACCTTCAACTTCCCCTTGAACACAGATGTCAGTAGTCAGATGACGTTGCTTACCTACTCAGGCCACATACGTCTGGGTAATATAGTGCTAGTCCATTCAGAGTTAAAAAAACGCTACCTAACCCGGATCCCAAAACTCTATTTACCCATTGCACAAGTTAACTGCTGAATGATACAGGACTCCTTAAAACATATCTCTAACATATAAGGGTAAACATCCAGGTCATGTATCTAGTTTGTTGAATGGTTCAAATCAAAGTATGAAGACCACAGCTAGCAGCAGGCCGAAATAGCTCAGTTGGGAGAGCGTTAGACTGAAGATTTAAAGGTCCCTGGTTCAATCCTGGGTTTCGGCACAGTTGAGAGGTTACTTTCTTCTAACAAAATAGGTCTTGGAATCAGCTGTAGTACTTTTTCTCTATTCATCAAATTCTTTCCAACTGATATACAACACAAGCAATTTAACATAGACTTTGATTTGTGTCCTCCTTCTAAACTTGCTTCCACATTTCTTGCCTTCAGGTTAGACTATGAATGTTTCCCATTTCAGGCTTTTTTGTAATGTAAACTCTTGTCTGCATTACCTTCAACTTCCCCTTGAACACAGATGTCAGTGGTCAGATGACGTTGCTTACCTACTCAGGCCACATACGTCTGGGAAATATAGTGCTAGTCCATTCAGAGTTAAAAAAACGCTACCTAACCCGGATCCCAAAAACGCTATTTACCCATTGCACAAGCTAACTGCTGAATGATACAGGACTCCTTAAAACATATCTCTAACATATAAGGGTAAATATCCAGGTCATGCAGCTAGTTTGTTGAATGGTTCAAATCAAAGTATGAAGACCTCAGCTAGAAGCAGGCCGAAATAGCTCAGTTGGCAGAGCGTTAGACTGAAGATCTGAAGGTCCCTCGTTCAATCCCGGGTTTCGGCACAGTTGAGAGGTTGCTTGCTTCTGACAAAAGAGGTCTTGGAATCTGCTGCAGTACTTTTTTCTCTATTCATCAAATTTTTTCCAACTGATATATAACACAAGCAATTTAACATAGACTTTGCTTTGTGTCCTCCTTCTAAACTTGCTTCCACATTTCTTGCCTTCAGGTTAGACTATGAATGTTTCCCATTTCATGCTTTTTTGTAATGTAAACTCTTGTCTGCATTACCTTCAACTTCCCCTTGAACACAGATGTCAGTGGTCAGATGACGTTGCTTACCTACTCAGGCCACATACGTCTGGGTAATATAGTGCTAGTCCATTCAGAGTTAAAAAAACGCTACCTAACCCGGATCCCAAAAACGCTATTTACCCATTGCACAAGTTAACTGCTGAATGATACAGGACTCCTTAAAACATATCTCTAACATATATGGGTAAATATCCAGGTCATGCATCTAGTTTGTTGAATGGTTCAAATCAAAGTATGAAGACCACAGATAGCAGCAGGCCGAAATAGCTCAGTTGGGAGAGCGTTAGACTGAAGATCTGAAGGTCCCTGGTTCAATCCTGGGTTTCGGCACAGTTGAGAGGTTCCTTGCTACTGGCAAAAGAGGTCTTGGAATCTGCTGCAGTACTTTTTTCTCTATTCATCAAATTTTTTCCAACTGATATACAACACAAGTAATTTAACATAGACTTTGCTTTCTGTCCTCATTCTAAACTTGCTTCCACATTTCTTGCCTTCAGGTTAGACTATGAATGTTTCCCATTTCATGCTTTTTTGTAAAGTAACCTCTTGTCTGCCTTACCTTCAACTTCCCCTTGAACACAGATGTCAGTAGTCAGATGACATTGCTTACCTACTCAGGCCAAATACGTCTGGGTAATATAGTGCTAGTCCATTCAGAGTTAAAAAAAGGCTATCTAACCCGGATCCCAAAAACGCTATTTACCCATTGCACAAGTTAACTGCTGAATGATACAGGACTCCTTAAAACATATCTCTAACATATAAGGGTAAATATCCAGGTCATGCATCTTGTTTGTTGAATGGTTCAAATCAAAGTATGAAGACCACAGCTAGCAGCAGGCCGAAATAGCTCAGTTGGGAGAGCGTTAGACTGAAGATCTAAAGGTCGCTGGTTCAATCCCGGGTTTGGCACAGTTGAGAGGTTCCTTTCTTCTAACAAAATAGGTCTTGGAATCAGCTGTAGTTCTTTTTTCTCTATTCATCAAATTCTATCCAACTGATACACAACACAAGCAATTTAACATAGACTTTGATTTGTGTCCTCCTTCTAAACTTGCTTCCACATTTCTTGCCTTCAGGTTAGACTATGAATATTTCCCATTTCAGGCTTTTTTGTAATGTAAACTCTTGTCTGCATTACCTTCAACTTCCCCTTGAACACAGATGTCAGTGGTCAGATGACGTTGCTTACCTACTCAGGTGTTAAAAGTTAGGCTGAAAACCGTCAACATTATCGGCGCCCTCTTGCTCTCCTTAAACCTTTTGTGCGCGTAAAACAGCCGCCATTTTGGACACCATGGCTTCCCGGCTCTCGCCGAGAGCCAGCGCGTCTCTCTCTCTCTCCCTCCTAACTTCGCTGGCAACCCCCCCTTGCTTGCACCTGCCTTGAGTCATAAACCCCTCTTCGGCGCTGTTCTGCCCCAGGCCCTCCTCCTGCTCCCAGCGCGACACCTCCCTGCTTCCCCGTCATGACCTCCGGCCCTTTTGATGCAAACCCCTTTTTCCCCGTGTGCCCGTTTTGTCTTCCCCGTTCCCAGGCCGACACCTAGCTCTGCCGATACCAATCTCTTGCCCCTCCCCATACAATAGGAAGCTTCCCTCCTCAAAGGACCCCCGAGATGATCAAAGCCCCCCCCCCCATCCCACGAGATCCGATCGAAACCCGCACACTCCGTGAATCGGCGGAATACCCAGCTGCGCAATGATCATCACCTGTTGTGAACGGGGCGGGGACTTCCACTGTAGCCTTGTATGGGAACGGGCTGGGAAGGGGGGATTCTGAGGATGTCTTTCCGTACATCAAAGTATCAACGAGAATGTGTTACATGTAATAAAGAGATAAACTCGTGTATAAGAGGCCAGGCCTCCGGGATGCAGTTAGAGCACCTCAGAACGATACCTTCTGTCCGTTTTCGTTGTGTTCTCCTCCGGAGCGAATAAAAACCTTGTTTCCTGCCTTCCAGTCTCCAGCGCCTGCCTCTTCAATGGTTTAACTTCTTTGTGGGTTCAAGAGGCGACATCGCCGGGCAATAATTAAGGATCTTATATTCTGGTTGGTAGTGCCCCCCCAGTTTGTATTTTTCCACAATTGGCGTCCCAAGCGTGGGGCCCATCAGCGACCCATGGATCCAGTGGGAGAGGTCCTGACGACAAAGTGAACGACTGCAACGATCGGGAACGCGTCTGTCCGATAGACCCTCGTCTGACAGCCGATCATCCGAACTTCACTGGTTCCGAACAGACCTCTCTCGAGCGATCTACGGTCCTGACTGGGAACCATCAGGAGTGCCGCGAGGATAACGAAGAAGAGAGGACGATCGGGCGCTGGATTCGGAAGTCAGGAAACTGTCCATGCGGTCCGGGTAAGGTCGTGTTACCACGACAAATTGCGAAAAAAAATTGCTTGATTGTTAAATACTAGTATTGCTCTTTTTTGTTTAATTGGAGATTCACTGTTTGCAAACGGAGAGACAACAGGCTCTCTCTTTGCAAGCAGTGGAGGATAGGTAGGGCAGACAACCGTGCTTATTTTTCTCCCCCACTCAATAGTCACCTGAAACTGAGCTGTTGTTCACAAACTATTGTTTCCTGGAGATTCCCTGTCTGCAAACAGGGAAGAGACCACCCTTTTTGCAGATAGTGAAAAAGGTAGGTAACGCAAATCTTTGCGGACCTACTCACTCTCCCCATTGCTATTTGTCGGTCTTTTGTTATCTTGATCCATGAGGGATTCACTGTCTGCAAACGGAGAAACAAAGGTCTCTCTCTTTGCAAGCAGTGGAGGATAGGTAGGGTAGCAGCCGTGCTTATTTTTTTCTTCCTCACCCTATAATTGCTTGAAACTGAACTGTTGTTCGCAAAATTATTGTTTCCTGGAGATTCCCTGTCTGCAAACAGGGAAGAGACCACCCTTTTTGCAGATAGCGAAAAAGGTAGGTAACGCAGATCTTTGCGGACCTACTCATTCTCCCCATTGTTATTTGTTGGTCTTTGGTTATTGTGATCCATGAGGTATTCACTGCCTGCAAACAACGTAGAATAGAAATATTCTGTCTAGTCTTTGCACCTAGTGATAAGATAGGCAGTGCTGACTTTTTAGTCCCTCGTTACGAGCCGTCATGTCTGTCTTCTCCCCACTGATTGGTAGCCTGTTTAGCCCGGACCGCTTATTAGAGATGGACCATCCAGCCCCACTGGAAGGCACCCCTAATAAGGACATGTTCATGAAGCATGGATTGACCGCTATTGCCTATAGTAAACTATGGCATAAATATACAAAACAGGGTCAAGAAAGTCAATGGCCCCTGACAGGATCCTTCGATGATGATAAAATAAAAATGCTAGAAACTGCCCTAGGTAAAAACAAGACAACACCCACTATGCTTGATAGCTTCGGCATGTGGCGAAAAGAAACTGAACAGCGTAAAAAGAAAACTGAGAGTAGGTTGGAAAAAGAGCTGCAAAAAGCAGCCCACCTAGCTGCTCAGAAACTAAAAAGGGAGATAGAGGAAAGAGAGAAAGCTAAACAGAAACTAGAAAGGGAAACGCCAAGCCAGTGTCCGGTTAGAACCCCCTCCATGCTCTACCCTGACTTGCCCTCGAAACGACAAGCCAATGAGGACCTGCTGTTAGGTCCTCCTATCATCTACATGCCCCCTCCATACGCCCCTTCTCGGCCCTTGGCGCAGCCCGCGCCACCCCCAGGTACAAACGAAGGTACCGCCACAGCGTCGGCCCCAATGGCCTCTGTGCCAGCTGAACCCCTTGTATTAAAACCCGCATCAACGACAACGTTAGACGAGCATGAGACTCGAGGGGCTGGCCTTGCAAGAACAAACAGGCTAGACAAAGATGAGCGAGCGGGGATCGACAAAATAGCAAGGACACTGGTAGAAAGGAAGGATGATGAAGAGTACATCACAGATATGTTCAGCTCGTATACAGGGAGTCACAGACGACATTTTACCGTACGACTGTGTTATCATGTCTTGAATGCATACGAGGACCGATATCGAGACAAAGGTCCCGAGAGCCTAAGGACTCTGTACCGGAAGGTCGATATCGGGGATGAGGGCGAGTGTGATGTGTCGGACCTCCTTACGCGTACGCTTGAGGTTTTCCGCCACCTCACTGAACGAAAGCCGGGAGCTAAATCCGCGGCCCCCGTAGTGACCGAACCACCAACCGAGCAATCCAACACCATGATGCCGATACGTGAGGCTGCCCCTTACTGGGTTCCTCCTCGGGGTACAGGGACTCATGATGATGCCAACAACCAAGAAGCGAAGGGAAGGGTAGTATACAACTGGGTCTACCAGCCATGGGACCGGCAAGAGATACTGACATTCCGAAAATCTCTACCCGACCTACGTAAGAACCCCACTGCCTTCTATACTGAATTGGGTACAGCCCTGGGTTCAACTATCATGACCCTGGCTGACATCGACTTGTTCTTCGGGTTATGTCTACCAGCTGATGTGTGGAAGCAAATCCGGAAAGTCGACCACCTTGAGCTGTTCGGACATACCTGGCCACAACTCGATGACTTGGACAAACAACGGGGACCAGGACAAAAACCATTGAAATCCATTCTAGACCTCCCAGATAAAATTGTAGAGAAATTAAAAACCCTGATCCCAGAAAAGAAAGTGGACTGGTCGATAGTAACAGCCTGTCGCCAAAAACCCCAGGAGGATGTATCGGAATACTTCTCCCGGTTTGAAACGGTGTTCTCCGATTACAGCGGCCAGGACATGACCACTGCAACCGGACACCATCTGTTTGTCCAGAATTATGTTAAGGGCCTATCATTGGACATCTCCCAGAAACTACAGGCCAGCGAGAGTAGTTGGGCAGCCTCCAAACCTACAGCGATTCTTCAAATGGCCCAATATTATGAGCATCAGAAAAATGAAAACGATAGGGCGACAGAGAAAAAGAAGAAAGACTTAAAAGAGAGGGTGATGATTGCCAAACTGCAAGGGGTGACTATAGGACGAGACCAATACCGGGGAAACTACCAGACAAACGCCCCTAAGACTGCATTTCCCCAGGACCGCACTCTGACTCCCTACAGTGGACGCACAGACCTTAGAGATGACCAGTGCGCTTTCTGCAAAGGGACTGGCCATTGGAAATCCCAGTGCCCAGTTCTCCTGGAAATGATCAGGAACAGAGACCCCAGGGATGTAGTAAACGGACCGAGACCTAAGGGAACACAACGAGGGCCCCCAAATGACGTGACTAATGACAGATCAAGCAGACCGAATACGTTCGATCGACCCAGACAGAACCAATATCAACAATCTGACTATGACGACACTCACACCTTTGCATAGGACAGCCAAGGGCGAGGGAGGGATCCAGTCGAGCTCTATGTTGACCAGCAGGGCCCTTATGTCACTGCTAAGGTCCTGGGTACCAAGTCTCCATTTCTGGTAGACACTGGCGCAACACGTAGTGCGTTATCTAAACGACTGATTCCAAGGGCACCCTTGTCTGGCTCACTCATAACATCGACAGGTTTCGATGGAACGCCCTCCACCAACCCTTTGTCTGCCCCGATTCTCTTTGACGTAGAAAACAACACCACCGACACCACGTTCTTGCTTTCCTCCAATAGCCCTGACGCCATTATGGGACTTGACTTACTGAAACACTTCCGAGCGACGATTAGGTGTTCTCAAGATGGAGTTCGAGTGTTTCTTTACGACAACCCCGTTCTGCTTAAACATTGTTCCCCCCGACACATGTTTTCCATCACCGACGTCGACGCGTCCCTGCTTGACACCCTGCCTCCGTATCTGTGGGCCAAAGCGGATTCGGACGTAGGGCGTATGTTAATTGACCCAGTGCACATTACTGTCCGACCAGACGCAACACTCCCAAAACTCCCACAATATCGGATATCGCCAGAGGGCGAGAAGGCATTGGTAATGATTATCCAGTCACTGATAGACGCAGGAGTGGTAGAGGAAGTGGTTAGCAACGTTTGCAACAGCCCTATCTTGCCCATTATCAAGAAACAGGGAGAGGGAGATGAGAAAGCATACCGTTTCATCATCGACCTCCGAGAGATCAACAAAGTGGTGGTACCCCAGTACCCTGTGGTCTCAGACATCACCACCATCCTGACCTTGATTCCATCCACTGCCACCACCTTTTCCGTCATCGACCTCAAGAACGCTTTCTTCTCCATCCCCATCCACCCAGACAGCCGATATCTCTTCGGCTTTACCCTAAAATCCCGCTCATATAGGTTTTGCCGAGCCCCTCAAGGCTACACGGAGAGCCCTAGCATCTACAGCCAGGCCCTCAAAAGGCAACTAGACCAAGTCCGGTTACCCGACGGGGTGGTGTTGATACAATATGTCGATGACATCCTTTTGGCAGCCGACACCACCCCTCTAGCGGTTACCGCCACCATTCAACTCTTGCACTTCCTTGCGGAAAATGGCCACAAGGTCTCCAAGAAGAAGTTGCAATTCTGCCTACCCCAGGTCACCTACCTAGGCCACCTCCTGTCCAAAGATGGAAGGAAACTCACCCCTGATCGAATCCAGGCCATTCTAGACACCCCTGTCCCTAAAACCCAGAAGCAGGTTCGCTCCCTATTAGGCCTCACCTCCTTCTGCCGACAATGGTTGCCAAACTTCAGCCTCGTTGTAAAACCACTGCTCTCTCTCTTGAACAAAGACGTCCCTTTCCCACTCCCTTGGACTCCTGAGTGTCAAACCTCCTTCACAGAACTACGAGATGCCCTTTGCTCAGCCCCTGTCCTGGGTACCCCTGATTACAGAAAGCCCTTCTCCCTTTACACTCACGAAAGGGAGGGGTGCGCTTTATCTGTCCTGACCCAGGCCATCGGTCCTAAGCAACGACCGTGCGCTTACTTCTCTGCCACTCTTGACCCTGTCGCCAGAGCCTTGCCTGCCTGCCTTCGAGCTGTAGCTGCTGCTGCAGTCTCTATCCGACAGAGTGAGGGGATTGTACTCTCGAATTCCCTCACGGTACTGGTACCCCATGCAGTCGACACCCTCCTGAACCAAACCAAGACGCAACATCTGACGAGTGCACGACTGACTGGATACGAACTAACCTTGCTTGCCCCCCATATCACCCTGAAAAGATGCACCACACTGAACCCAGCAACTCTGTTACCCTTGCCAGAGAACGACCCCAATGTGCACCCCGTACATGACTGCGTGACTCTTACGGACGAACAGACCAGGAGTAGGGTCGATCTCAGAGACACAGCTTTCCCTGACCCCGACGGGGAGTTGTGGGTGGACGGTTCTTGCATCAAACTCTCCGATGGTACCACTTCCGCTGCCTATGCAGTCACCACAGCTCGAACTGTAGTAGAAACAGCCCGCATCACCCAGCGATCTGCCCAGGCAGCGGAACTGATTGCTTTGACGAGAGCCTGCATCCTGGCAACAGGAACCACGGCGAACATTTACACCGACAGCCAGTATGCCTTCGGGGTGGTTCACCATTTTGGGCTCCTCTGGAGGGAGAGAGGATACTTGACCTCACACGGCACACCCATCCTGCACGGGGATTTAGTCTCCGCCTTAATCGAAGCTGTCCTCCTCCCCAACAAACTTGCCGTTATCAAATGCCAGGCACACAAGAAGGTGACAGACATTATTGGACAGGGAAATGCACTAGCCGACATCACCGCCCGAACGACAGCAGAAAATAGAACGACAACACGTATGTACGTGACCAGGTCACAAGCAGAAAACTGGACTGACGCCAAGGACACAATTAGAGACATACAAATGGCTAGCACACAACACGAATTGACTGAATGGGCACGGGTGGGATTGAAAGACGATGAAGGCTGCTGGCGGACAAAAGACACGAACAGATGGTTGCTACCTGATTCATACTTGATTCCCATATTATCCATGGCACACTCCCCAGCCCACATAGGATCAGCCCCCATGATCGAACTTGTCTCCAGGGTTTGGCACAATGACAAGATCCCAGATTCCGCCAAACGCCTGGTCCAACAATGCTTAATATGCCTGCAACACAACCCCGGGAAGGGAACTGTAGTACCCCGGGGGGGATTTGGGGTCCCAAACCACCCATTTGAAGTCCTGCAGATGGACTACATCCAGCTAGACAGATGCCAAGGCCTGAAATATGTACTTGTCGTGGTGTGCGCATTTAGCAAATGGGTGGAAGCATATCCGACCCGTGACAACACCGCTATGGCCACTGCAAAGGTCCTGTTAAAAGAGTTTTTCCCCCGTTATGGCCTCTGTCGTGTTTTATGGAGTGATAATGGCCCCCACTTTGTAGCCAACGTTATCCAACTCATCCTAAATGGGCTGGGTATCAAACAGAAATTCCACGCAGTCTTCCACCCTCAATCTGCTGGGCTGGTCGAACGACACAACGCCACACTAAAGCTTAAACTGGCCAAAATAGTGGCTACGACGGGCCTGAAATGGCCAGACGCCCTCCCATTGGCATTGCTATCGATGCGCTCTACCCCCACCCGACATCACTTAACCCCTTATGAAGTTGTCTTCGGTCGACCCATGAGCGTCTGGTCTGCCCCGAAACCAACGTCCATTCATGACGTTCCGGATGTCCTAATGTCTGATTATCTGTACAAATTGACTGAAACTTTGTCTGTCCTTCATCAGCAGGTGCGGCAGGCCATCCCCGATGCTTCCAGGGGTCCGGGTCACGCCATCCAGCCGGGGGACTTCGTGCTGATCCGAAACTTTCAGCGATCAAAGAGTTTGGAACCCCGGTGGACGGGCCCCTGGCAAGTGCTGATCACCACTCGGACCGCACTTCGAGTGGAGGGGAAGAAACACTGGCTGCACGCTCATCACTGCAAAAGGGTCTCTCCAGCCCTGGCCACGACAGACACCGTCAACACCCAAGAAGAGCTCCTGAACCGGGACCGACCATCGTTGAACTGCTACCCGGATACAGAGACACTTGAACTTTCAAAACATCCTGACCCCACTGTGCCATCTCGAGAAGGGTATTTCCTGCGTCGAAAGGAGGGAGCTTCGGCTAAGTAGGCCACGGACTAGGTTAAAGAATCTCAGAACGGTGACCCAAACCACCAAGGGTTACCTGGAGAGAAGCTAAAACTGAGTCTGTGGTCCTGCCCACTACCGAGCACCTTGAAGACGAAGATGATGGAAGCGCCAGATAAGAAGATGATGGAAGCGCCAAACAAGAAGCCGACTGAGACAACAGGAAATACCCGCTACAGAAATCCGAGAACAGACAGACTCCATAGCTCAAAGACAATTGCACTCTTCACCGTAATCCTCCTCTGTTTTCTCCTCATGACTACGCTCTGGATTATGGAAGAACACACACCTGCTCACGAAACATTCCTAACCACTGCTCAGCCTACCACCATGAAGGAACATTATCTAATTTCGCTCTCTCCTCAACTAAGAGAGAGGCGAAAGGAGTTTTGGAACAACTCTTTCGTGCAGCTACTTCACCAGCACAATCTTGCCACCAACGCCACCAACTGCTGGATCTGTGGGTTGCTACCCCATGCCACTGGACATTCAATACCATTCATCCCTTCACCCTTCTCCGTCCACGGCTCCTGCCTTGCCTGGCTGATCCTCCTGCAAGAGAGCTATACGGAAAATGCCACCTCCAGCAGAGCTGCAGCACATTCTTCTCATGGGGCCGGGCGAAACAAGACAAAGACACACTTCTGCCCGCTGACCCCCAGCGACTCAATCCAAATGGACATTCCGGCCAAAGAACGAATCAAAATGCAGGTGTTCAACAATCCAACCAGACCCACCTTCTCCTACCTGCGGAAACGAACGGCTGCCACTCTGACTGTAGCCCTGACGGTCATCAACGTCACAGGCCACATGTGTGTAGAAGGACGTGGGACACAGCTGGTGGGTCACAGCGCTTGCCGCTTTACCAGAACTTTGGACTCCACGGATCCACCTTCCTTTGTGTCATCCCCAAACATGTATTTCATCTGTGGCACGAAGGCCTACACCTGGCTCCCCAAAGGCTGGGGGGGCACTTGCTACATCTCCTTCGTCCTTCCTCCAACTTATGTGGCCCCAGCGAATCACCACAGGCAAAAACGAGCAAAGGACGTTGAGCAAGCCGACTCAACAGGAGCACAGTTCCTCGATGCTATGAAAGGACTCGTCCCCCTCTGGGGCCCGATGGCAAACAGCCGTGCCATCCGACATTTGACTCAGGCAGTCGAGACAACCATGAACATCACAGCGGGCATCTTTGCCAACAACACTGCCGAGCTCCAAGCGGTCCGTTTGGTGGCTCTTCAGAACCGCCTCGTTCTAGATGTAGTTCTGGCGGACCGTGGAGGAGCATGCCGCATTATTGGGGCCAGCTGTTGTACATACATACCGGACAACTCACCCTCAGTGTACAAAGCCATCGAACATCTTCACAGACTCTCTTCGGAAGTCCACCAAGAGCAAGAAGGATGGTCGCTTGGTGGTTGGTTCTGGGACACCGTCAAAAGCTGGGGCTGGAGACTGCTCACCATTATCCTGATTCCCGTAGTTGTAATATGTGGCCTATGCTTAGGAATTCAATGTTTGCCACCTATGTGTTCTTTATGTGCGAGTTGTATTTTTCCCAAAACTGTGGACATTGGAAGCGAACATATGAGGGCATTATATGATACCGAAGTTAGGAATTTGATGAAAATTGACATTGAGTAAGCAAGTTGGCTAGATATGTTGAAAAGGGAGGACTGTTAAAAGTTAGGCTGAAAACCGTCAACATTATCGGCGCCCTCTTGCTCTCCTTAAACCTTTTGTGCGCGTAAAACAGCCGCCATTTTGGACACCATGGCTTCCCGGCTCTCGCCGAGAGCCAGCGCGTCTCTCTCTCTCTCCCTCCTAACTTCGCTGGCAACCCCCCCTTGCTTGCACCTGCCTTGAGTCATAAACCCCTCTTCGGCGCTGTTCTGCCCCAGGCCCTCCTCCTGCTCCCAGCGCGACACCTCCCTGCTTCCCCGTCATGACCTCCGGCCCTTTTGATGCAAACCCCTTTTTCCCCGTGTGCCCGTTTTGTCTTCCCCGTTCCCAGGCCGACACCTAGCTCTGCCGATACCAATCTCTTGCCCCTCCCCATACAATAGGAAGCTTCCCTCCTCAAAGGACCCCCGAGATGATCAAAGCCCCCCCCCATCCCACGAGATCCGATCGAAACCCGCACACTCCGTGAATCGGCGGAATACCCAGCTGCGCAATGATCATCACCTGTTGTGAACGGGGCGGGGACTTCCACTGTAGCCTTGTATGGGAACGGGCTGGGAAGGGGGGATTCTGAGGATGTCTTTCCGTACATCAAAGTATCAACGAGAATGTGTTACATGTAATAAAGAGATAAACTCGTGTATAAGAGGCCAGGCCTCCGGGATGCAGTTAGAGCACCTCAGAACGATACCTTCTGTCCGTTTTCGTTGTGTTCTCCTCCGGAGCGAATAAAAACCTTGTTTCCTGCCTTCCAGTCTCCAGCGCCTGCCTCTTCAATGGTTTAACTTCTTTGTGGGTTCAAGAGGCGACATCGCCGGGCAATAATTAAGGATCTTATATTCTGGTTGGTAGTGCCCCCCCAGTTTGTATTTTTCCACACAGGCCACATACGTCTGGGTAATATAGTGCTAGTCCATTCAGAGTTAAAAAAATGCTACCTAACCCGGATCCCAAAAACGCTATTTACCCATTGCACAAGTTAACTGCTGAATGATACAGGACTCCTTAAAACATATCTCTAACATATAAGGGTAAATATCCAGGTCATGCATCTAGTTTGTTGAATGGTTCAAATCAAAGTATGAAGACCTCAGCTAGCAGCAGGCCGAAATAGCTCAGTTGGGAGAGCGTTAGACTGAAGATCTGAAGGTCCCTGGTTCAATCCCGGGTTTCGGCACAGTTGAGAGGTTGCTTGCTTCTGACAAAAGAGGTCTTGGAATCTGCTGCAGTACTTTTTTCTGTATTCATCAAATTTTTTCCAACTGATATACAACACAAGCAATTTAACATAGACTTTGCTTTGTGTCCTCCTTCTAAACTTGCTTCCACATTTCTTGCCTTCAGGTTAGACTATGAATGTTTCCCATTTCATGCTTTTTTGTAATGTAAACTCTTGTCTGCCTTACCTTCAACTTCCCCTTGAACACAGATGTCAGTAGTCAGATGACGTTGCTTACCTACTCAGGCCACATACGTCTGGGTAATATAGTGCTAGTCCATTCAGAGTTAAAAAAACGCTACCTAACCCGGATCCCAAAACTCTATTTACCCATTGCACAAGTTAACTGCTGAATGATACAGGACTCCTTAAAACATATCCCTAACATATAAGGGTAAACATCCAGGTCATGCATCTAGTTTGTTGAATGGTTCAAATCAAAGTATGAAGACCACAGCTAGCAGCAGGCCGAAATAGCTCAGTTGGGAGAGCGTTAGACTGAAGATCTAAAGGTCCCTGGTTCAATCCCGGGTTTCGGCACAGTTGAGAGGTTCTTTGCTTCTAACAAAATAGGTCTTGGAATCAGCTGTAGTACTTTTTTCACTATTCATCAAATTTTTTCTAACTGATATACAACACAAGCAATTTAACATAGACTTTGCTTTGTGTCCTCCTTCTAAACTTGCTTCCACATTTCTTGCCTTCAGGTTAGACTATGAATGTTTCCCATTTCATGCTTTTTTGTAATGTAAACTCTTGTCTGCATTACCTTCAACTTCCCCTTGAACACAGATGTCAGTAGTCAGATGACATTGCTTACCTTCTCAGGCCACATACGTCTGGGTAATATAGTGCTAGTCCATTCAGAGTTAAAAAAACACTATCTAACCCGGATCCCAAAAACGCTATTTACCCATTGCACAAGTTAACTGCTGAATGATACAGGACTCCTTAAAACATATCTCTAACATATAAGGGTAAATATCCAGGTCATGCATCTTGTTTGTTGAATGGTTCAAATCAAAGTATGAAGACCACAGCTAGCAGCAGGCCGAAATAGCTCAGTTGGGAGAGCGTTAGACTGAAGATCTAAAGGTCCCTGGTTCAATCCCGGGTTTCGGCACAGTTGAGAGGTTCCTTTCTTCTAACAAAATAGGTCTTGGAATCAGCTGTAGTACTTTTTTCTCTATTCATCAAATTCTTTCCAACTGATATACAACACAAGCAATTTAACATAGACTTTGATTTGTGTCCTCCTTCTAAACTTGCTTCCACATTTCTTGCCTTCAGGTTAGACTATGAATATTTCCCATTTCAGGCTTTTTTGTAATGTAAACTCTTGTCTGCATTACCTTCAACTTCCCCTTGAACACAGATGTCAGTGGTCAGATGACGTTGCTTACCTACTCAGGCCACATACGTCTGGGTAATATAGTGCTAGTCCATTCAGAGTTAAAAAAACGCTACCTAACCCGGATCCCAAAAACGCTATTTACCCATTGCACAAGTTAACTGCTGAATGATACAGGACTCCTTAAAACATATCTCTAACATATAAGGGTAAATATCCAGGTCATGCATCTAGTTTGTTGAATGGTTCAAATCAAAGTATGAAGACCTCAGCTAGCAGCAGGCCGAAATAGCTCAGTTGGGAGAGCGTTAGACTGAAGATCTGAAGGTCCCTGTTTCAATCCCGGGTTTCGGCACAGTTGAGAGGTTGCTTGCTTCTGACAAAAGAGGTCTTGGAATCTGCTGCAGTACTTTTTTCTCTATTCATCAAATTTTTTCCAACTGATATACAACACAAGCAATTTAACATAGACTTTGCTTTGTGTCCTCCTTCTAAACTTGCTTCCACATTTCTTGCCTTCAGGTTAGACTATGAATGTTTCCCATTTCATGCTTTTTTGTAATGTAAACTCTTGTCTGCCTTACCTTCAACTTCCCCTTGAACACAGATGTCAGTAGTCAGATGACGTTGCTTACCTACTCAGGCCACATACGTCTGGGTAATATAGTGCTAGTCCATTCAGAGTTAAAAAAACGCTACCTAACCCGGATCCCAAAACTCTATTTACCCATTGCACAAGTTAACTGCTGAATGATACAGGACTCCTTAAAACATATCCCTAACATATAAGGGTAAACATCCAGGTCATGCATCTAGTTTGTTGAATGGTTCAAATCAAAGTATGAAGACCACAGCTAGCAGCAGGCCGAAATAGCTCAGTTGGGAGAGCGTTAGACTGAAGATCTAAAGGTCCCTGGTTCAATCCCGGGTTTCAGCACAGTTGAGAGGTTCTTTGCTTCTAACAAAATAGGTCTTGGAATCAGCTGTAGTACTTTTTTCACTATTCATCAAATTTTTTCTAACTGATATACAACACAAGCAATTTAACATAGACTTTGCTTTGTGTCCTCCTTCTAAACTTGCTTCCACATTTCTTGCCTTCAGGTCAGACTATGAATGTTTCCCATTTCATGCTTTTTTGTAATGTAAACTCTTGTCTGCATTACCTTCAACTTCCCCTTGAACACAGATGTCAGTAGTCAGATGACATTGCTTACCTTCTCAGGCCACATACGTCTGGGTAATATAGTGCTAGTCCATTCAGAGTTAAAAAAACGCTATCTAACCCGGATCCCAAAAACGCTATTTACCCATTGCACAAGTTAACTGCTGAATGATACAGGACTCCTTAAAACATATCTCTAACATATAAGGGTAAATATCCAGGTCATGCATCTTGTTTGTTGAATGGTTCAAATCAAAGTATGAAGACCGCAGCTAGCAGCAGGCCGAAATAGCTCAGTTGGGAGAGCGTTAGACTGAAGATCTAAAGGTCCCTGGTTCAATCCTGGGTTTCGGCACAGTTGAGAGGTTCCTTTCTTCTAACAAAATAGGTCTTGGAATCAGCTGTAGTACTTTTTTCTCTATTCATCAAATTCTTTCCAACTGATATACAACACAAGCAATTTAACATAGACTTTGATTTGTGTCCTCCTTCTAAACTTGCTTCCACATTTCTTGCCTTCAGGTTAGACTATGAATATTTCCCATTTCAGGCTTTTTTGTAATGTAAACTCTTGTCTGCATTACCTTCAACTTCCCCTTGAACACAGATGTCAGTGGTCAGATGACGTTGCTTACCTACTCAGGCCACATACGTCTGGGTAATATAGTGCTAGTCCATTCAGAGTTAAAAAAACGCTACCTAACCCGGATCCCAAAAACGCTATTTACCCATTGCACAAGTTAACTGCTGAATGATACAGGACTCCTTAAAACATATCTCTAACATATAAGGGTAAATATCCAGGTCATGCATCTAGTTTGTTGAATGGTTCAAATCAAAGTATGAAGACCTCAGCTAGCAGCAGGCCGAAATAGCTCAGTTGGGAGAGCGTTAGACTGAAGATCTGAAGGTCCCTGGTTCAATCCCGGGTTTCGGCACAGTTGAGAGGTGGCTTGCTTCTGACAAAAGAGGTCTTGGAATCTGCTGCAGTACTTTTTTCTCTATTCATCAAATTTTTTCCAACTGATATACAACACAAGCAATTTAACATAGACTTTGCTTTGTGTCCTCCTTCTAAACTTCCTTCCACATTTCTTGCCTTCAGGTTAGACTATGAATGTTTCCCATTTCATGCTTTTTTGTAATGTAAACTCTTGTCTGCCTTACCTTCAACTTCCCCTTGAACACAGATGTCAGTGATCAGATGACGTTGCTTACCTACTCAGGCCACATACTTCTGGGTAATATAGTGCTAGTCCATTCAGAGTTAAAAAAACGCTACCTAACCCGGATCCCAAAAACGCTATTTACCCATTGCACAAGTTAACTGCTGAATGATACAGGACTCCTTAAAACATATCCCTAACATATAAGGGTAAACATCCAGGTCATGCATCTAGTTTGTTGAATGGTTCAAATCAAAGTATGAAGACCACAGCTAGCAGCAGGCCGAAATAGCTCAGTTGGGAGATCGTTAGACTGAAGATCTAAAGGTCCCTGGTTCAATCCCGGGTTTCGGCACAGTTGAGAGGTTCTTTGCTTCTAACAAAATAGGTCTTGGAATCAGCTGTAGTACTTTTTTCACTATTCATCAAATTTTTTCTAACTGATATACAACACAAGCAATTTAACATAGACTTTGCTTTGTGTCCTCCTTCTAAACTTGCTTCCACATTTCTTGCCTTCAGGTTAGACTATGAATGTTTCCCATTTCATGCTTTTTTGTAATGTAAACTCTTGTCTGCATTACCTTCAACTTCCCCTTGAACACAGATGTCAGTAGTCAGATGACATTGCTTACCTTCTCAGGCCACATACGTCTGGGTAATATAGTGCTAGTCCATTCAGAGTTAAAAAAACGTTACCTAACCCGGATCCCAAAAACGCTATTTACCCATTGCACAAGTTAACTGCTGAATGATACAGGACTCCTTAAAACATATCTCTAACATATAAGTGTAAATATCCAGGTCATGCATCTAGTTTGTTGAATGGTTCAAATGAAAGTATGAAGACCACAGCTAGCAGCAGGCCGAAATAGCTCAGTTGGGAGAGCGTTAGACTGAAGATATAAAGGTCCCTGGTTCAATCCCGGGTTTCGGCACAGTTGAGAGGTTCCTTTCTTCTAACAAAATAGGTCTTGGAATCAGCTGTGGTACTTTTTTCTCTATTCATCAAATTCTTTCCAACTGATATACAACACAAGCAATTTAACATAGACTTTGATTTGTGTCCTCCTTCTAAACTTGCTTCCACATTTCTTGCCTTCAGGTTAGACTATGAATGTTTCCCATTTCAGGCTTTTTTGTAATGTAAACTCTTGTCTGCATTACCTTCAACTTCCCCTTGAACACAGATGTCAGTGATCAGATGACGTTGCTTACCTACTCAGGCCACATACGTCTGGGTAATATAGTGCTAGTCCATTCAGAGTTAAAAAAACGCTACCTAACCCGGATCCCAAAAACGCTATTTACCCATTGCACAAGTTAACTGCTGAATGATACAGGACTCCTTAAAACATATCTCTAACATATAAGGGTAAATATCCAGGCCATGCATCTAGTTTGTTGAATGGTTCAAATCAAAGTATGAAGACCTCAGCTAGCAGCAGGCCGAAATAGCTCAGATGGGAGAGCGTTAGACTGAAGATCTGAAGGTCCCTGGTTCAATCCCGGGTTTCGGCACAGTTGAGAGGTTGCTTGCTTCTGACAAAAGAGGTCTTGGAATCTGCTGCAGTACTTTTTTCTCTATTCATCAAATTTTTTCCAACTGATATACAACACAAGCAATTTAACATAGACTTTGCTTTGTGTCCTCCTTCTAAACTTGCTTCCACATTTCTTTGCCTTCAGGTTAGACTATGAATGTTTCCCATTTCATGCTTTTTTGTAATGTAAACTCTTGTCTGCCTTACCTTCAACTTCCCCTTGAACACAGATGTCAGTGTTCAGATGACGTTGCTTACCTACTCAGGCCACATACGTCTGGGTAATATAGTGCTAGTCCATTCAGAGTTAAAAAAACGCTACCTAACCCGGATCCCAAAACTCTATTTACCCATTGCACAAGTTAACTGCTGAATGATACAGGACTCCTTAAAACATATCTCTAACATATAAGGGTAAACATCCAGGTCATGCATCTAGTTTGTTGAATGGTTCAAATCAAAGTATGAAGACCACAGCTAGCAGCAGGCCGAAATAGCTCAGTTGGGAGAGCGTTAGACTGAAGATCTAAAGGTCCCTGTGTTGTAAATAAAACAACGGTATTATTAAGCATTAGCTGAAGCCATAATGCATCAGTCCAAATATCTAGTATAGGGATTTCATTTTGTATTTCGAGTCCACCATTTTCATGCCCTACATTGCCATGTGCTCAATGTTCTGATTGTCCTACCTCTCTGCCAGTTACACTGTGGATTCTACCTAGCAACAGTTATTATTAGTCCTTCTTGAGAGTGTAGCGCATGCTCAGCAGAAGTAACAGTTGTTCCTTATTAGCATAGCCCTCCCATGTTCTAGAAATACTGTTAGCTCCACCCACTGATATATTTGGAAATGTCCTTACGTGGTTGCAACCTCTGTCTAAGCTGTAAGCTGAACCCCTTCCACTGTGTATAAAAGGGGCCATGTGCTTGTATTCAGTGTGCTACTCTGTACAATACTGTAGAAGTGTTGTGGAGGTTGTATCACCACCTTTAAAGGTTTATTAAACTATGTTTTTGTATTTCCAGTTTCCTTGCCAACTTCATTTGTAAGTCTAAGGACTTTGTACACAGAAGGGCGAACCCTTTCGGTACCTTTGGGCCTTGCTGAGGCCTGAACTCATCAATTGGCGCCCGTCACGTGGGGCTCATCGGCGACTCGGAGGCTCGAAGGACTGGTCGTGACGAAGGAGTGGAACTCTGCCGGGGAAGTGATCACTGCCAGCGGCGTCTTTAGTCCTGGCATCCTGAGGTATTTCTTCCTTCCTTCCGATCTGACCATCTGGGTGGCGCCGGTCTTCGACTGAGACCTCTTCTGTCGGTTTGCTGTGGATAAGCTGTTTGAGCAAATTGTGGAACTTGGCAAGTGGAATCTGGACGCTCGTGCTTGGTAAGGACCAATGTATGGTAATTACTGTGAGTGTTTATGGTAGCCAGTGATTAGCAAGGCAGTTTTAGGATACGCTTGCTGTGGCTTATGGATATGGATATGGATATGGAGATGTTTGGATGATCGATCATATTATGATTATGAATATGGGTATATATGCGTTGCAACACATATAGGTAGGCAATGTGGAGATTTTTCTCCAACATATGGTTGTGAGCGGCGCAACGATTAAGTGCCATTTTTCTGTATAATATTGCGTATTTCGCACTATTTCTAGCATGTCTACTTTTAGCGCACTACGTAAGTGGTGCTGCTGTGGAAACCGGTTAAGTCTTGAAGAATCGCAGCCGGCTCCCCCAGAAGGGACGCCGAATAGGGATATGTACATTAAGTTTGGTCTTTCCCCTATAATGTACAGCACATTGTGGAGGAAGTATACCAAGAAGGATCCTGAGTTGAGATGGCCTTTGTATGGTTCGTTTGATGTGCGCAAAATTGAGTATGTGGAACAGTGCCTGTGTAAGCGCCGAGCGAGACAAGATATGTTTGAGAGTGTGCGAATGTGGGTGAAAGAAGTACGTGAGCGTGAGAAACGTGAACATGCGCTGATTGAGAAAGAGCAGAAGAAGAATGTGCGTGAGAAGGCGCAAGAAATGAGACAACGTGAACAAAAAGACGCGGAAGAAAAACGGGAAAAGGAACGTAGATTGCAGATATCTGGCCAATATCCCATTCGTCGGCCTCTTTATCCTGTCCTTAATAATTCTGATGATGATTTTTCATTACTAGATCGTTCTCCGCCTCCGTATGCTGGCCCGTCTGCTCCGAAAGGGGAAGATGAGGATTCTGGATCATTTAAAGATAAGGTAGACACGCGGTCTAAGCTAACATCTGATCGTATGGCGGAGCTCCGACAAATTTCTTATCGTATTCTTAAGGGTACAATTCCTCTTGCTGAAATATTGTTGTCTCTTGAAAAATGGCCGGACAGGGAAAAAATTTATTTTCTTGAAACCTTTTCTGATGAAGTAGTCGGGGCTTTTCGAAAATATTCTCCTGTTCTTGAACCTGATGACATAATACAAGATAAGAAAGAATTGCGTAAAGGTCTCTTTTCTCCTTCCCAGGCAGCTGATGCAGTTCGACGGTTATTCGTATTGCGGGATGAGGCGTCTCGGTTACGAGAAGAAAAGCGACAAAAGACGGTGGACGACAAAGAGACGGGTTTGAGTGGCGACGGGAAACAATCACCTATCTTTTCTTCAGATAAGGTCGATATTGTGCATGTTAAACCTATGCGAGAGGCAGCGCCTTTGTATGTTCCTCCTAAAGGAGCGGGTACTAGTTCAGATAAAGATTCAGCTGATGCCCGAGGGTATTTTATCTATAATTGGGTATATACTCCTTGGAATAGAGCGGATGTTATGGCCTTAAAGAAAGCGTTACCTGACCCACGGAAAAATCCTGCTGCCTTTTATGAGGAAGTTGAGGGGGCTTTGAATTCTTGTACTATGACATTAGCTGACGTTGATTTATTCTTTGGTCTTATATTACCCCCTGACATGTGGAGATCAGTACGGAAAATTGATGATTTAGTGACGTTTAAAGCTAAATGGGAAGACATTGAGGAGGAGGACAGAGCTAGGAAACCTGCGCAGAAACCACCCCAGCTCATTCTAGACCTCCCTGCTGCTATTTTGATTAAATTAAAGACGATTATTCCCCCTAAAAAGATTGACTGGACTATGTTAGCATCTTGCAAGCAAAAGACAGATGAATCAGTTTCTGACTTCTTTACGCGATTTGAAGAAACTTTTCATGATTTTAGTGGTCAGTCTCTGACGGATGACACGGGTCGACATCTGTTTGTAGACAAATATGTTTCGAATTTATTACCAGGAGTAGCAGCTCGGTTGAAAGCGAGTGAAAGCTCCTGGACGACTTCGACTCCGGCATCCCTCCTGACAATGGCTCAGTATTACGAGCGTCAGGAACTAGAAGCAAAAAGTAATGAAGATAAGAAATCTAAGGCTTTGAAAACAAAAGTTATGTTAGCACAAGTGTATTTACCACCCCAGAGAGGAAATAATAGAGGTGGTCGGGGTTTTTATGATTCTACATATAACCGCACAGACTTGGCTAAAGATCAATGTGCATATTGTAAGCAACGAGGCCACTGGGCCAATGAGTGTCCTTTAGCGCGAGAACACAGGGCTATGGGACGGGGTAGAGGTTTTGGGAGAAATCGTGGGGGTTTTTCTGGCCCACGAGGTAACCTAAATGATAGGGCTAGATTCGAATCTAGGGAGCAACAACAAGGAGGGTCTAATACCTTTGATAGACGAAATCAGTATCAGATGTCTGACTATGTGCACCCCGAAAGTCATGATTCCCAATATGCATAGGATTGCGTAGGATGGGGGGAGGAATCAGTTGAAGTACCAGTAGATCAGAGGGGTCCTTATGTTACAGCACATGTTTTGGGTTCTACTGATCAGTTTTTGGTTGATACAGGGGCTACTCGTAGCGCTTTGTCTAAACAATTGGTTCCAAGGGCTCCCCTGTCTGGCTTAACGATCACATCTGTAGGGTTCGATGGAACACCTTCTCTTAGCCCATTATCCCAACCCCTTGCATTTCATGTCGACAAATTTACAGCACCATGTCCATTCTTGCTTTCCTCAAACACGCCTGACAACATTGTGGGTCTAGACATGCTGAAACATTTTAGAGCCACAATCCGCTGCTCCCCTGAAGGAGTACGCGTGATTTTAAATGACAATTACCCTGCAAAAGAGAGAGTGTGTATGGTCGCTGAAAGTGCTGCATTAGCCTCTTTACCTCACACGTTGTGGGCTACTTCAGACACTGATGTGGGACAGATGGTCATTCCTCCGGTTCACATTAGTGTGAAGGAGGGAGCTGTGTTACCACGCCTGCCTCAATATAGGATTTCACAGGAGGGTGAGGAGGCGCTCATACAGATTGTGCAGGATCTCATCCGAGTGGGGGTGGTGGAAGAAGTCCCATACAATGTTTGTAACAGTCCTATTTTACCAATCTTGAAGAAAGACACTGATACTAGGGTATATCGATTTATTATTGATTTGCGGGAGGTGAACAAGATAGTGGTGCCCCAATACCCTGTTGTTTCTGACATCACGACACTCCTTACCTTAGTTCCACCAACAGCGACAACATTCTCGGTTGTCGACCTGAAGAACGCCTTCTTTTCGATCCCTATTCACCCTGATAGCCGTTACCTTTTCGGCTTCACTTTGAATAATCGATCGTATAGATTTTGTAGAATTCCACAGGGCTATACTGAGAGCCCTAGTATCTACAGTCAGGCGTTGAAAAGACAGTTGGATTCCTTTGTCTTGCTTGAGGGGGTAGTGCTTATTCAATATGTCGATGACATTTTGTTGGCTGCTGACACCCCTGAGCAATGTGAGACTTGTACGTTGTCCTTGCTTTCCTTTTTGGCTTCTCACAATCATAAGGTATCTATGAAGAAATTGCAATTCTGTAGACCTAAGGTGACCTACCTAGGCCACCTTTTGTCTAAGGAGGGGCGTGCACTTACATCAGATCGTATCCAAGCCATCCTGGACACACCAACACCTTCTACACAGAAAGATGTTCGAGCATTTTTGGGTCTTACGTCCTTTTGTAGGCAGTGGATACTGGGGTTTTCACATATAGTCAAACCACTGTTAGCGCTATTGACAAAAGACACTCCAATTCCCCTTCCTTGGACAGATGAATGTGAAAACGCTTTCCAACAGTTACGTCAGGCCCTTTGTTCAGCACCAGTGTTAGGCACTCCTGATTACACGAAACTTTTCACATTATATGTACATGAGAGAGATGGATGTGCGTCATCTGTGTTAGTACAGATGCACGGGGACAGGCAGCGTCCGTGTGCATATTTCTCGGCATTGCTCGATCCTGTCGCTCGGGCATTGCCGGGGTGTTTTCGTTCGGTCGCAGCGACAGCTGTGTCAATACGTCAGAGTGAGGGAATAGTGTTATCTCACAAGCTGTTAGTGTTGGTTCCCCATGCTGTTGACGCCATTTTGAATCAAACAAAGACGCAGCATTTAACAAGTGCCCGTCTGACCGGATATGAACTAACGTTGCTGGCTCCCCATATCACATTGAGGAGATGTGCTACGTTAAATCCAGCAACATTGTTACCATTCCTGACGACTCAGCCTGAGGCACAAGAAGCACATGATTGTATTTTTGTGACTGAGGAACAGACAAAGGGTCGTATCGATCTCCAGGATACGCCTTTCTCAGATGTAGATGGAGAATTATGGGTGGATGGCTCCTGCCTGAAGCTACCGGATGGTACGACTTCGGCAGCATATGCCATCACTACTTTGTATACTATCGTGGAAACAGCACGCATTCCACAGAAATCAGCCCAGGCAGCGGAGTTGATAGCATTGACACGAGCATGTGAGCTTAGTGCAGAGTTGTGTGTGAATATTTATACAGATAGCCGCTATGCTTTCGGAGTAGCGCACGACTTTGGCCTGCTCTGGAAGGAAAGAGGTTTTCTGACATCACACGGAACACAAATTATGTATGGAGAATTGGTGCACAATCTTTTGACTGCCCTGACATTTCCTAAGAAGATAGCTATAGTGAAATGCAGTGCACATAAGAAAGTTATTGACAAAGTAGGGCAAGGAAATGCTTTCGCTGACCAAGTAGCACGAGAAACTGCAATGAGACCTGACTCCACTTCAATGTATGTTGTGAAGTCACAAGCAGAACGATGGCATGATGCTAGGAAAGAAGTGAGGGAAATACAGAGAGTTGCTTCTGATAAAGAACGAGAGCAATGGTCTGAAAATGGAGAACTGGATGATGAAGGTTGTTGGCGCAACAAACAAATGGATAGGTGGAAGTTGCCCACAGCTTTTGTCCAACCTATGGTTCAAATGGCACATGGGCTAGCACATGTTGGAGCTTCAGCGATTGTGAAATTGCTTGCGCAAGTTTGGGAGCATCCAGAGATTGCTAGCACGGCCAAGAGAGTGGTACAGACCTGTATGATCTGTCTTAAATACAACCCAGGGAAAGGAACACGGACTCCAGCAGGAGGATTTAAAATACCTACTGCACCTTTTGAAGTCCTGCAAATGGACTATATCCAACTTGAACGCTGTAATAATCTAAAGTACGTCTTGGTAGTGGTGTGTGCTTTCAGTAAATGGATTGAAGCCTACCCTACTAAGGACAATACTGCAATGACTACAGCAAAGGTGCTACTTAAGGAGTTCTTCCCTAGGTATGGTGTTTGTAGACTATTATGGAGTGATAACGGGCCTCATTTTATAGCAGACGTTATCAAGTACGTTCTGAGAGGTCTGGGGATAAAACAGAAGTTTCATGCAGTGTTCCATCCACAGTCGGCTGGCTTGGTGGAACGCTACAATGGAACACTGAAGCTTAAACTAGCAAAGATCCAGGCTTCCACTTCTCTGACTTGGCCCGACGCTTTGCCTTTGGCATTGTTGTCAATAAGATCAGTACCACACTCCCGAACCGGCCTTACACCGTATGAGGTGGTGTTTGGTCGTCCCATGAATATTTGGGGAGTGCCCAAACCAAGTTCCGTATATGATGTACCTTGTGTATTGATGAATGACTATCTGGCACAATTAACTGATAACTTGGTTTCTATTCATCAACAGGTTCGAGAAGCACTCCCTGACCGGTCCACAGGTGAGGGTCATAGTCTCCGACCCGGTGACTTCGTCCTCATCAAGGCGTTCGAGAGGACGAGTGGCCTGGAGCCCCGATGGTGCGGTCCCGAGCAGGTTCTGCTCGCAACAAGAACGGCCGTCCGAGTGACCAACCGGAAGAACTGGATTCACTCCCTTCATTGTCGCAGAGTGCAACCCGGATTGGTGGAGCCTGCCGTGTTGACTGACCATCGAGAAATCCTGACTACAGAGAAAGGCCCTGCTGTGGTACCTGATGAGCAAGAGGAGTTCTTCCCGGACCCGACGACTTCTGGAGTAAGAAAATACAACCTTCGACCCAGGAAGAAGTTTTCTGCTGTTTAGACTGCTGTCAGAACGGCCTCTTGGTTGGTGCAACGGAGAGCCGATGAGGCAAGGGGGGGGGATCAGCCTTGCATTAGAGTAGTGACACCCGTCTTGGCCCGTTGGTGAAGAAAACAACAGCCGCCTTGGGGGAAGAGTTCTGACAGCCTTTTTTTTTAGTTTCAGGAAGATTTGCGAGACATTTGTTCAACATGGAGAGAAAGAAAGTGATCTGCGCCTTCGGATTTATTGCTAGTGTGGCAGTTGTTGCCATTATCACGTGGTTTGTTGAGGATGTAATTCCTGCCCGTGATCTATATGTGGTTTCTACACCGGTGCCAGAGGAGCATTTCTTTTATACGCTCCCCTATCAGGAATCAAAACACCGCTTGTCCTTTGTAAATAACACCTTCATTCAGATGCTACATCATACCCACACTGCTACAAATGAAACAAATTGCTGGATATGTGGTATGATGCCAGCGCACCAGAAGAAGGGGGGAACACCGTTTATACCTCTCCCTTTCTCTCATAATGGTTCTTGTCGTGCCTGGTATACTCTTCTATTTGCCACAAGAAAGCCTGCTGTTGGAAGATTACTTTTTAGACTAAACAAAGAATGTCACCAGAATAAAGAAGGCTATCCACAAGCCAATGGAACAATATGGGAGTGGGAAGAATATCGACCAGACAATGAGTCTACTCCCTACATTTTTACGAACACTAGAGACACTGTCGAAAGTGAAAAATTTGTGATCTCAGTTACACAAGCACAAGCGGACTTATGCGTACAAAGTGTTGGGAACATCCCTGTAGGTGTTAGTGATTGTATTAAAGTCTTAAATATAGATGGTCTGAATAATAGCACATTTTTAGCATCCCATAATACATATTTTGTATGCGGTAATAGAGGATATTATCGATTACCAGCTGGCTGGTCAGGAGTATGCTATGTATCGTTTTTATTACCACCAGTGTTTTTAGCACCTGCCACTTATCATAAAGACTTGAAATTGTTGAATAATGCCACTGTGAATAGATACAAACGTACTTTATCTATCGATGATGTGGACCAGACCGACACTAGTTTGCAGCAATATGTAGATTTTAACCTAGGGTTATTCTTTTTTGTTGGAGCTGCCCTAAACAGTAGAAAGATAAGAAGATTAACTAGAGTTGTAGAGGCAGTGACCAACCAAACTGCTGCAGCACTAGGAAACGTAACTGAAGAGTTGCAAATTACTAGAATTGTTGCCCTGCAAAACAGAATGGTGTTAGATGTCATATTAGCAGAAAAAGGAGGAGCTTGTAGACTTATTGGAAGTAGCTGTTGTGTCTTCATCCCAGACAACTCGCCTTCTGTTTATAATGCCATAAATAAACTGCATAAAATAGCTGCTGACATACATGTTGATAATGGTACATGGACCTTCTCTAGTTGGTTTTGGACCTTATTTACTACATGGGGTTGGAAGATCCTCACTGACCTTTGTATAATAGTAGTAATTCTTTTTTCTTGCTGTATGTGTATTCAATGTGGTCCTATGATATGTTCCCTTTGCATTACCTCTTGTATACCCAATAAGAAAGCTGTTTCCGAAGCTGCTTATCAAAAGAGTCTAACTAAAGAGATTTCTAACATTATGAGCATTGATATTCAAGATGAGTTTGATGACTACCCTATGAAATGGAATGGCTTCAGCTAACGCTGAAAGGGTCGTCTGTTGTAAATAAAACAACGGTATTATTAAGCATTAGCTGAAGCCATAATGCATCAGTCCAAATATCTAGTATAGGGATTTCATTTTGTATTTCGAGTCCACCATTTTCATGCCCTACATTGCCATGTGCTCAATGTTCTGATTGTCCTACCTCTCTGCCAGTTACACTGTGGATTCTACCTAGCAACAGTTATTATTAGTCCTTCTTGAGAGTGTAGCGCATGCTCAGCAGAAGTAACAGTTGTTCCTTATTAGCATAGCCCTCCCATGTTCTAGAAATACTGTTAGCTCCACCCACTGATATATTTGGAAATGTCCTTACGTGGTTGCAACCTCTGTCTAAGCTGTAAGCTGAACCCCTTCCACTGTGTATAAAAGGGGCCATGTGCTTGTATTCAGTGTGCTACGCTGTACAATACTGTAGAAGTGTTGTGGAGGTTGTATCACCACCTTTAAAGGTTTATTAAACTATGTTTTTGTATTTCCAGTTTCCTTGCCAACTTCATTTGTAAGTCTAAGGACTTTGTACACAGAAGGGCGAACCCTTTCGGTACCTTTGGGCCTTGCTGAGGCCTGAACTCATCACCTGGTTCAATCCCGGGTTTCGGCACAGTTGAGAGGTTCTTTGCTTCTAACAAAATAGGTCTTGGAATCAGCTGTAGTACTTTTTTCACTATTCATCAAATTTTTTCTAACTGATATACAACACAAGCAATTTAACATAGACTTTGCTTTGTGTCCTCCTTCTAAACTTGCTTCCACATTTCTTGCCTTCAGGTTAGACTATGAATGTTTCCCATTTCATGCTTTTTTGTAATGTAAACTCTTGTCTGCATTACCTTCAACTTCCCCTTGAACACAGATGTCAGTGGTCAGATGACGTTGCTTACCTACTCAGGCCACATACGTCTGGGTAATATAGTGCTAGTCCATTCAGAGTTAAAAAAACGCTACCTAACCCGGATCCCAAAAACGCTATTTACCCATTGCACAAGTTAACTGCTGAATGATACAGGACTCCTTAAAACATATCTCTAACATATAAGGGTAAATATCCAGGTCATGCATCTAGTTTGTTGAATGGTTCAAATCAAAGTATGAAGACCACAGATAGCAGCAGGCCGAAATAGCTCAGTTGGGAGAGCGTTAGACTGAAGATCTGAAGGTCCCCGGTTCAATCCCGGGTTTCGGCACAGTTGAGAGGTTCCTTGCTTCTGGCAAAAGAGGTCTTGGAATCTGCTGCAGTACTTTTTTCTCTATTCATCAAATTTTTTCCAACTGATATACAACACAAGTAATTTAACATAGACTTTGCTTTCTGTCCTCATTCTAAACTTGCTTCCACATTTCTTGCCTTCAGGTTAGACTATGAATGTTTCCCATTTCATGCTTTTTTGTAAAGTAACCTCTTGTCTGCCTTACCTTCAACTTCCCCTTGAACACAGATGTCAGTAGTCAGATGACATTGCTTACCTACTCAGGCCAAATACGTCTGGGTAATATAGTGCTAGTCCATTCAGAGTTAAAAAAACGCTATCTAACCCGGATCCCAAAAACGCTATTTACCCATTGCACAAGTTAACTGCTGAATGATACAGGACTCCTTAAAACATATCTCTAACATATAAGGGTAAATATCCAGGTCATGCATCTTGTTTGTTGAATGGTTCAAATCAAAGTATGAAGACCACAGCTAGCAGCTGGCCGAAATAGCTCAGTTGGGAGAACTTAGACTGAAGATCTAAAGGTCCCTGGTTCAATCCCGGGTTTCGGCACAGTTGAGAGGTTCCTTTCTTCGAACAAAATAGGTCTTGGAATCAGCTGTAGTACTTTTTTCTCTATTCATCAAATTCTTTCCAACTGATATACAACACAAGCAATTTAACATAGACTTTGATTTGTGTCCTCCTTCTAAACTTGCTTCCACATTTCTTGCCTTCAGGTTAGACTATGAATGTTTCCCATTTCAGGCTTTTTTGTAATGTAAACTCTTGTCTGCATTACCTTCAACTTCCCCTTGAACACAGATGTCAGTGGTCAGATGACGTTGCTTACCTACTCAGGCCACATACGTCTGGGTAATATAGTGCTAGTCCATTCAGAGTTAAAAAAACGCTACCTAACCCGGATCCCAAAAACGCTATTTACCCATTGCACAAGTTAACTGCTGAATGATACAGGACTCCTTAAAACATATCTCTAACATATGAGGGTAAATATCCAGGTCATGCATCTAGTTTGTTGAATGGTTCAAATCAAAGTATGAAGACCTCAGCTAGCAGCAGGCCGAAATAGCTCAGTTGGGAGAGCGTTAGACTGAAGATCTGAAGGTCCCTGGTTCAATCCCGGGTTTCGGCACAGTTGAGAGGTTGCTTGCTTCTGACAAAAGAGGTCTTGGAATCTGCTGCAGTACTTTTTTCTTTATTCATCAAATTTTTTCCAACTGATATACAGCACAAGCAATTTAACATAGACTTTGCTTTGTGTCCTCCTTCTAAACTTGCTTCCACATTTCTTGCCTTCAGGTTAGACTATGAATGTTTCCCATTTCATGCTTTTTTGTAATGTAAACTCTTGTCTGCCTTACCTTCAACTTCCCCTTGAACACAGATGTCAGTAGTCAGATGACGTTGCTTACCTACTCAGGCCACATACGTCTGGGTAATATAGTGCTAGTCCATTCAGAGTTAAAAAAACGCTACCTAACCCGGATCCCAAAACTCTATTTACCCATTGCACAAGTTAACTGCTGAATGATACAGGACTCCTTAAAACATATCTCTAACATATAAGGGTAAACATCCAGGTCATGCATCTAGTTTGTTGAATGGTTCAAATCAAAGTATGAAAACCACAGCTAGCAGCAGGCCGAAATAGCTCAGTTGGGAGAGCGTTAGACTGAAGATCTAAAGGTCCCTGGTTCAATCCCGGGTTTCGGCACAGTTGAGAGGTTCTTTGATTCTAACAAAATAGGTCTTGGAATCAGCTGTAGTACTTTTTTCACTATTCATCAAATTTTTTCTAACTGATATACAACACAAGCAATTTAACATAGACTTTGCTTTGTGTCCTCCTTCTAAACTTGCTTCCACATTTCTTGCCTTCAGGTTAGACTATGAATGTTTCCCATTTCATGCTTTTTTGTAATGTAAACTCTTGTCTGCATTACCTTCAACTTCCCCTTGAACACATATGTCAGTAGTCAGATGACATTGTGTAGTAATTAGTGACACAGATAGTAAAACTGAGTTCTTTATTTGCTAGTAAAACATCACAGACTGCCGTCAGCTTGTCACCATTAATGGCTCAGGTCTCTGTGTCAACATTCCACAGCGAGCGCCCGGCTGTCACTTAGGGAGATACCAACATTCTACATGGAGGAGGGGGGGGAAAACAGGGAGAGGGTTTGGGTGAACCCATGTTACAAGTTACAACACATCATCCCCCTTAAGGGAAATTTGAAAAACACTGAGGAAACAATACAAACAGCGGATGCAGGTCAGAGCCTGCATGTGTGTCTATCTCATTATGTACTGCCTGTGCCATTGGGGAGATGTTCTGAGCCTATCACTCCTTCTGTCTTGCCTTATGTTTTCTCCTGCTTCGTTACTTCCTGCCCTTCCTATTCCTGTCCCTTGTTCTCTCCTTTCTGCCGGAACCACTCGATCGTGGCTCCATAACCTCCCATCTTCCAGGACCACTGAATTTCTGTTAGGCCTGTGAATGGTCTTGGAGACATAGAACTTGTCGCCCCCTCTCCATAGTCTCTCCGGTTTCTTTACATAGACTCCTTGACCTTCCTGAAATTTTCTCTCCTTTACTCCCCACTTTTTGTCATACCACTCCTTGTATTTACGTTGGCTGGCTTCTATCTTTCTCTTGACTTCTCCATGCTCGATTTCCGTTGCCTGTTTTCTCCCCATCCATCCTGGAGAGAGTTTGGTGCCTGCTTTTCTTCCTCTCAATAACTCAAAAGGCGTGCTTCCGGTGGTGGACTTGGGCGTGGTGTGGTACGCCCACAGCATGTCCCTTATGGCTTCCTCCATGTTCTCTCCTGCACGGTTGGCCAACTGTACGCATTCCTTCAACATCCGGTTGACCCTCTCCACCTTTCCATTGGCCTTGGGACAATACAGTGGCGTACGAATGTGATTCACTGAGCAATCTCTAAGGAAATCCTTCATTTCTTCTGACACCAGTTGGACGCCGTTGTCGGTGACCAAAGTTGAGGGTATGCCTTCCTGGGTGAACGCCTCTTTTAGGAACTCAACTATCACTTTTGTGCTCACGCTGTGTACTGATTTGCAGGTTATCCAGCTCGAGAAGTAGTCCACTAGGACCAATAAATAACAGTCTTGTGGACCTCTTCCATGGATGGGACCTGCAATGTCAAATCCTAACTTGCTCCACGGCACTTCTGGAACTTCCACTGGTGCCAGTGGTGCTCTTCTTGTGATTTTGGTTTTATCGCTCAATGCGCATGCGTAACAATCACGCACCTTATCCTCCATCTCTCTGTCCATAGTCGGAAACCAGTAGTCTGCACGAAGTCGGGCCTTGCACAGGCTTCTCCCTAGATGTCCTTCGTGGGCCAGTTCCACTACTTGGTTCCTCATGGCTTCTGGTGGGACTAATTTTCCTGATTTCAGAACGAGATCCCCTTCCACTGATAGCTCCTCTCTCACATTCCAATATGGCTGGATCTCTTTCTCCACATCCTTGCATTTCTTTGGCCATCCTGCCAGGATATACCTCCTCACCTTCTTCAAATCTTCATCTCGTACCATTTGTGTTTCCCAGGACTCTTTTTCTACCGCCGCCAATCGCACCTCCAGGATAGAACTATTCCTCTCCTCTTCCTCTTCAACTCCTTCGGTGGGTGCTCTCGACAAGAAGTCTGCAACTCTGTTTTGTTGCCCTGGAATGTATGAAACGGAGAAGTTATAGGCCTGTAAGCCTACGGCCCATTTAGCTATCCTAGGTGTCATGCTTTCCATGTCCTTTTTTGTGAACAGGGCAACCAACGGTTTGTGGTCCGTCTGTACTTCAAACGTGGTACCCCAAATGAAAAATTTGTAGTGGCGTATAGCCCAATACACTGCTAGAGCCTCCTTCTCAATGGTTGAGTAATTCTTCTCTGACAAGGTGAGTGTTCTAGATGCGAAGGCTATCACGTTTATCTTGCTACCTTCTTTCTGCGCCAGAGTCGCCCCTATGCCTCTGTTGCTCGCGTCTGTGGAGATGATGGTTACCCCATTGGGATCAAACTTCCCTATATACGGAGCTTCGATGATGGCTTTCTTGATACTCTTCATGGACATCTCTTGTTCCTTGCCCCACTCAAACACGCTGTCCTTCTTTATGAGGTCTCTCAAAGGCTGTGAAACCATCGCAAAGTCCCTGATGAATTTGGCCATATACTCTGCCAGGCCTAGAAACGACAATATGTCCTCCTTGCTCTTGGGAGTTGGGGCTTCCTCCACTGCCCTCACTAAGTCAAGTTTTGGCTTGATGCCGTCCTCGGATAAAGTATGTCCCAGGTAGTCTACTGAGCTTACTCCCAGTTTGCATTTGGAAGGTTTTGTGGTGAAGCCTACTTCTTTCAATTTTTCCAAAACTCTTCTAGCCATTTCGTTGTGTTCTTCTTGCCCACGTCCATAGATGAGTATGTCGTCTTGAAAACAGACGGTGTTCCTGCAGTCTTTCAATGCATGTTGCATAACCCTTTGGAAGGCAGCTGCAGCTGATGCCAATCCGAATGGCATTCTCAGGAACTTGAAGTTTCCAAACGGGGTGGTGAATGCAGTAAGGATTTGGGAGTCAGGATGGAGTTTGATTTGATAATAGGCCGATGAAAGATCCAGCACACTGAAATACTTGGCCCCTTTTATGGTGCTCAGCATCTCCCCTATCCTGGGAAGAGGAAATCTGTCCACCAGGATGTTGGCATTCAAGTCTCTTAGGTCTACACAGAGTCTTATGCTGTTCCCTTTATCTTTGGCCATGATAACAATCGGTGCTAACCATGCAGAACTCTCGATTTCTGTGATGACCCCTTCACTGACTAATCTCTTGAGTTCTTGCTGGAGGGGCTCCCTCATGCGTAAAGGTATGGACCTGGTCTTGTGCACTACTGGCACCGCCCCCTCCTTCAACACTATCTTGTGCATGTAGTTCTTGAATACACCCAATCTATCGCTGAACACTTCTCTGAACTCATTGGTGAGGTCCTCTGATATTCCTTCTGGTTCAATTAACAACACCTGCTCTCTATTGTTTGGATCAAGTGTAATCCCCAACTGTTTCTGATGTCTCCAGCTCAATAAGGTCGAGCCTCTAGTGGAAACATATACCTTCCCCACCGTGTGCCTATCCTTAAAGGAAATTCTCATGATTGCCATGCCCTCTAGCGGAATCTTCCCTTCGTTGTAACCTTTGGGACTGATATCAGGAGGTAGCAATTCTACAGGGCGATTGGCAAACTTGTCCTCAAACACTTTCTTATCTACCAAGGTATATGGGGAGCACGAATCTGCAAACATACAAAACTTGACCCCATCAAGTAGAACATCACATTTTGGATACACATCATCATTATTGTCCTCATCCCCCACTTGAAAAACATAAGACTTTTCCCTTTCCTCTTCCTGGTGCGTTTCCTCAATAACATGTACCGCCTTCCCCGGGGCCTTACACACTTTAGAAAAATGGCCCCACCGGTTGCACTTACGGCACTGTACATTCCTAGCCGGACATTTCCAGTTATTGGCTAAGTGGTTGGGACTTCCACATTTGTAGCACACTGACGAACTAGGTTTGCTGCGAATAAGCTCTTTACCCTTTTCACCTACTTTGCACACTGTTTCGCTCTCTGTACTAGATTTTCCTTCAGCCCTCTCTCTGGTTGAGCCCTCTGAAACCTTCATTTCTCTCATGCAGCGCGCTGTGTGTTCTAGGCCCTTGGCTATGTTAATTGCCTCTTCCAGATTGGGGTTTTTAGTAAGTAATTCCTCTTGTATCTTTGTGTCATTAGTGCACCTCACGAGTTGGTCTCTTATTAAAGAGTCCGTGAGCTGACCAAACTCGCAAGTGGCTGACAACCCTCTCAACGCTGCTATATAATTGCTCACCTTCTCCTCCCTCTTCTGAACTCTCTTAAAGAACTTATGCCTTTCCATCACTACGTTTATTTTTTCCTTAAAATGAGCTGCTAATTCTCTCAGGGTGCTTTCATATACATTGACCCCTTCTTCCACCACCTCTTCCTCATCTTCAATCAATCTTCCAGTAATGTCCTCATATATTTTCCTTCCATGTGTACCTAGATTATGTAGCAATATGTGTTGTTTGCGTATGTTAGTGTAGTTGCTTCCACCAATTGCTATTAGGTATGATTTAAATATTCCTTCCCACCTTCTCCAGGGAATAACTGGTTCACCTAACTCATTGAGGAAGGGGGGTGGTTGGCTCATTCCAGCTCCTGCCATGGCCATAAAACTTCACCCTTAATTGGTAAATGAATATTCTGGCAGAACTGCCGCCCACAATACTATGGTAAGCTTAACTCTTCTGCATTTACTACTGAGGTGAATCACCATGCAATATTAAACACTTCCCCTTTTTCTCCTTAGTGTGAGACACAATTTCATAACAAAAGCGAAACATTCACATAGCACCCAGGGGCGTACAGTCCGCTTTCTGCCTCTACCAGTCTGCTTTCACTCTCCAATTGAATTGCTGCTTTCTCTTGGCTTCCCTCAGCTTGGTTCCTGTGAGGAAATATATCTGTCGGCTGGACTGTGGCTTCCTGTGCTCGCCCCTCTAAGAAACGGCAATCCGAGCAGTCTGTTCGACTAGCCCCCCGAGTTTCTGTGTGTGCTCCCAGAAACGAGTCTGCTCCGTTATCAGGAGGACCCGCGGTGAGTGCGCTGCTCGACTTGAGCCAGCTGGCAAGCGCGCAGTCAGTCAGGACTCTCAGCTTGTTTACCGCTTCAGCGCCGCGCAGAAGCGTTTTCCCTTTCTTTTTTTGTAGGACACGCTGAGGGCTGATACCATGAGGGGAAACATTCACTCCGATCTGTGAGCGAGCGTAGTTCCCCTCTGAAACTGACCAGACCGCCTTAGCTTTGTCGATCGTGTCACCGCCCTCACCCTAAATGCGCGCCGTAGGTTCAACGCTGCTACACTAAGCCAGCACAGAGTCCTTCAATTTCACTGGGACGTCGATGCCCGGTTTGGCACCCGAATGCAGAAACAAATCCTGAACCCAGCAGTTTCTCTTCGCTTTAGCGCTCGTGACCACGTCACACTCAGTCATACGATGCCCGATAAGACACCCGAGATAAGCCAGGCAACTAAAGCATTGATCACAGGAACCGTGCTATGCTGACACAGCGCTGCAGAGACGCCTTACTTGATTATATTCTCTGCTCCCACGTCCTTCTGTCGCGCAGTCACTTTCCTTTGTAGATACGATCACAGGCTTCATCAAATTTGATGAGGTTGACAAGCATTTCACAGGTCCAGGGAAACGGCAGTCACTGTCCCTGGCTCAGTTTCCTCCTCCTCGTCGCCAGGAAAATGTAGTAATTAACGACACAGATAGTAAAACTGAGTTCTTTATTTGCTAGTAAAACATCACAGACTGCCGTCAGCTTGTCACCATTAATGGCTCAGGTCTCTGTGTCAACATTCCACAGCGAGCGCCCGGCTGTCACTTAGGGAGATACCAACATTCTACATGGAGGAGGGGGGGGAAAACAGGGAGAGGGTTTGGGTGAACCCATGTTACAAGTTACAACACATTGCTTACCTTCTCAGGCCACATACGTCTGGGTAATATAGTGCTAGTCCATTCAGAGTTAAAAAAACGTTACCTAACCCGGATCCCAAAAACGCTATTTACCCATTGCACAAGTTAACTGCTGAATGATACAGGACTCCTTAAAATATATCTCTAACACAGGGGTGCCCAAACCTGTCCTGGCGGGCCGTATCCATGCCAGATTTTTGGGATATCCCCATCTGGTGATCACGGTTCGATCCCCGGCGCCGGCGGCAGATCAGAGTGCCCAGGACGGGGTCCATGTGACCCGGGCAGTCCTATCCCCTGGGTGTACGTGGTTGTCCGACATGTCGGTCGTATTTGCTTTTACGTACCGGATCGGAATCGGCCCCCATAAAATCGTACGTAAAGTATATAGCAAATCAACCTGAAATCTGCTGGGTCAGAAAGGGCTCGATTCCGATCCGTGTCGGAAGGTTAGGAGTCCGTACGAATTTGTCGGGACGGCATGGCAGAGTGCCCGGGATGGGCTCCATGGCTCTTGGGCAGTCGTCCCCCGGGCGTCCGGGGCTCCATCCAGGCCGACGGCATGGCAGAGTGCCCGGGACGGGCTCCATGCGTCCCGGGCATTCGTCCCCCGGGCGTCCGGGGCTCCATCCAGGCCGGCGGCAAGGCAGTGTGCCCGGGTCGGGCTCCATGCGTCCCGGGCATTCGTCCCCCGGGCGCCTGAAACTGCTGGGTCAGAGAGGGCTCGGTTCCGATCCGTGTCGTAAGGTTAGGAGTCCGTACGAATTTGTCGGGACGGCATGGCAGAGTGCCCGGGACGGGCTCCATGCTTCCCGGGCATTCGTCCCCCGGGCGTCCGGGGCTACATCCAGGCTGACGGTATGGCAGAGTGCCCGGGTCAGGCTCCATGGTTTTCACGGTGGTCCTCCCCTGGGTGTCAGGGGGCTCCTGGCCGACGGCATGGAAAAGTACCCAGGACAGGCTCCATGCGTCCCGGGCATTTGTCCCCCGGGCGTCCGGGGCTCCATCCAGGCCGACGGCATGGCAGAGTGCCCGGGTCGGGCTCCATGGTTTCCAGGGTGGTCCTCCCCAGGGTGTCGGGGCGCTCCATGCCGAAGGCATGGAAAAGTGCCCAGGACGGGCTCCATGCGTCCCGGGCATTTGTCCCCCGGGCGTCTGGGGCTCCATCCAGGCCGACGGCATGGCAGAGTGCCCGGGTCGGGCTCCATGGCTTTCACGGTGGTCCTCCCCTGGGTGTCTGGGGGCTCCAGGCCGAAGGCATGGAAAAGTGCCCAGGACGGGCTCCATGCGTCCCGGGCACGGGCACGGGGACGGGGACAGGGTCGGGAGAGTCCAGGCGGCTTCACTTCCGTGTCCAGCCATCTGATCGCCCAGATTCCCTCGGCCATCTGGTCGCCCGGATCCCCTCGGGCATCTGGTCGCCCGCAACGCTTTCCTATGGGGCGACCAGATGGCCGAACTTCCCTGGAAGTCCCGATGAGGTGCCATTCGCCGCCCGGATCCCAGCGAGGGCTCCAGGAGGTTGGGTACATTTGCGCCTTGGGTCCCCTCTGTCACCTCGCGTGCACAGATTACAAGAAAAGGGGGTAATTTTCCTCCGGATTACTAGGGAGAAGGGTACGCCCGGACACCCCTCCGAGGCTGGTGGTTCTCTGCCATGGGGACCAGATGGGCTATGCCTGGGCAACACCTCCCTAGGCCACCCGGGGCTTCCTTCCTCCAGGCCAACTGCATGTCAAATTGCCCAGGACGGGCTCCATGGCTCCTGGGCAGTCGTCCCCCGGGCGTCCGGGGCTCCATCCAGGCTGACGGCATTGAAAAGTGCCCAGGACGGGCTCCATGCGTCCCGGGCATTCGTCCCCTGGGCGTCCGGGGCTCCATCTAGGCTGACGGTATGGCAGAGTGCCCGGGTCGGGCTCCATGGTTTTCACGGTGGTCCTCCCCTGGGTGTCTGGGGGCTCCAGGCCGAAGGCATGGAAAAGTGCCCAGGACGGGCTCCATGCGTCCCGGGCATTCGTCCCCCCGGGCGTCCGGGGCACCCATCTCCATGAGGCCAACGGCATTGGCAAAGTACCCAGGACGGTCTCCATGGGTCCCGTGCAGACCTCCCCCCGGGCGTCCGGGGCTCCCACCTCCAGGCCGACGGAATGTCAAAGTACCCAGGACGGGCTCCATGGGTCCCGGGCAGCTTCCCCCGGGGCGTCCGGGGCACCCACCTCCAGGCCGACGGCATGTCAAAGTACCCAGGACGGGCTCCACGGGTCCCGGGCATTCCTCCCCCAGGTCGTCCGGGCCCTAGAGCTCCGGTGGTCCAACCTGCGCCTGAGGCCCAGCCGGGGTCCAAGAGCCCTGCCTTGCGTGGGCAGGCAGTCAGGAACCCTACCGCGAAGGCTTGGGATGGATGGGGAGCTGGGAGTCCTTTCGATCCCGGCCCTCTGGTCGCCCGCGATGCTTTCCAATGGGGCGACCAGATGGCCGGGCTTCCCTGGAAGTCCCGATGAGGTGCCATTCGGCTCCTGGATCCCAGCGAGGGCTCCATGAGGTCGGGTTCTTTTACGCCTTGGGTCTCCTCTGTCACCGCGCGTGCACGGATTGCAAGAAAGGGGGGTAATTTCCCTCCGGATTACTAGGGGCAGGGTACGCCCGGACACCTCTCCAGGGCTGGTGGTTCTCTGCCCGGGGGACCAGATGAGATATGCCTGGGCAACACCTCCCCCGGGCGTCTGGGGGCTCCATTCTCCGGGCCAACGGCATGGCTCAATGCCCAGGACGGGCTCCACGTGTCCCGGACAGACCTCCCCTGGGCGTCCGGGGCACCCATCTCCATGAGGCCAACGGGATGGCAAAGTACCCGGGAAGGGCTCCACGGGTCCCGGGCAGCCTTCCCCCGGGCGTCCGGGGCTCCCACCTTTAGGCCGACGGCATGTCACACTGCCCAGGACGGGCTCCATGGGCCCCGGACAGACCTCCCCCGGGCGTCCGGGGCACCCATCTCCAGGAGGCCAACGGGATGGCAAAGTACCCGGGAAGGGCTCCACGGGTCCCGGGCAGCCTTCCCCCGGGCGTCCGGGGCTCCCACCTCCAGGCCGACGGCATGTCACAGTGCCCAGGACGGGCTCCATGGGCCCCGGACAGCCCTCCCCCCGGGCGTTCGGGGCACATATCTCCAGGGGGCCAACGGCGTTGCAAAGTACCCGGAAAGGACTCCACGGGTACCGGGCAGTCCTCCCCCCGGGCGTCCGGGGCACCCATCTCCATGAGGCCAACGGCATTGGCAAAGTACCCGGGAGGGGCTCCACGGGTCCCGGGCAGGCCTCCCCCGGGCGTCCAGGGCACCCACCTCCAGGCCGACGGCATGTAAAAGTGCCCAGGACGGGCTCCATGGGTCCCGGGCAGCCCACCCCCGGGCATCTGGGGCACCCATCTCCAGGAGGCCAACGGCGTTGCAAAGTACCCGGGAAGGGCTCCACGGGTACCGGGCAGTCCTCCCCCGGGCGTCCGGGGGCTCCCTTCTCCAGGCCGACGGCATGGTTCAATGCCCAGGACGGGACATCAAGTGGCCAGGACGGGCTCCATGCGTCCCGGGCATTCGTCCCGGGACGGGGACGGGGTGGGGAAGAGTCCAGGCGGCTTCACCTCCATGCCCAGCCATCTGGTCGCCCGGATTCCCTCGGCCATCTGGTCGCCCGGATCCCCTCGGGCATCTGGTCGCCCGCAACGCTTTCCTATGGGGGGGACCAGATGGCCGAACTTCCCTGGAAGTCTTAATGAGGTGCCATTCGCCTCCCGGATCCCAGCGAGGGCTCCATGAGGTCGGGTTCTTTCACGCCTTGGGTCCCCTCTGTCACCTCGCGTGCACAGATTGCAAGAAAGGGGGGTAATTTGCCTCCGGATTACTATGTGGCAGGGTATGCCCGGACACCCCTCCAGGGTTGGTGGTTCTCTGCCATGGGGACCAGATGGGATATGCCTGGGCAACACCTCCCTAGGCCACCCGGAGCTTCCTTCCTCCAGGCCAACTGCATGTCAAATTGCCCAGGATGGGCTCCATGGCTCTTGGGCAGTCGTCCCCCGGGCGTCCGGTGCTCCATCCAGGCCGACGGCATGGCAGAGTGCCCGGGACAGGCTCCATGCGTCCCGGGCCTTCGCCCCCCCCCCGGGCGTCCGGGGCTCCATCCAGGCTGACGGCATGGCAGAGTGCCCGGGACGGGCTCCACGGGCCCCAGGCGTCTGGGGCTCCCTTCCCCGGGCCAGCGGCATGTCAGAGTGCCCAGGACGGGCTCCACGGGCCCCGGTCATCCGGGGCACCCTTCCCCGGGCCAGCGGCATGTCAGAGTGCCCAGGACCAGTTCCACGGGTCCCGGGCAGTCCTCCCCCGGGCGTCCGGGGCTCCCTTCCCCGGGCCAAAGCATTTCAGAGTGCCCAGGACGGGCTCCACGGGTTCCGGGCGTCCAGGTCTCCCTTCCCCGGGCCAACGGCTTGTCAGAGTGCCCAGGACGGGCTCCACGGGCCCCGGGCGTCCGGGGCACCCTTCCCCGGGCCAGCGGCATGTCAGAGTGCCCAGGACGAGTTCCACGGGTCCCGGGCAGTCCTCCCCCCCGGGTGTCCGGGGCTCCCTTCCCCGGGCCAAAGCATTTCAGAGTGCCCAGGACGGGCTCCACGGGTCCCGGACGTCAGGGGCTCCCTTCCCCGGGCCAACGGCATACAGGAGTGCCCAGGACGGGCTCCAAGGGTCCCGGACGTCCGGGGCTCCCTTCCCCGGGCCAACGGCATACAGGAGTGCCCAGGACGGGCTCCACAGGTCCCGGTCGTCTGGGGCTCCCTTCCCCGGGCCAACGGCTTGTCAGAGTGCCAAGGACGGGCTCCACGGGTCCCGGTCGTCTGGGGTCCCTCCCCCGGGCCAACAGCAGGTCAGAGTGCCCAGGACGGGCTCCACGGGTCCCGGGCAGCCCACCCCCCGGGCGTTCGGGGCACCCATCTCCAGGAGGCCAACGGCGTTGCAAAGTACCCGGGAAGGGCTCCACGGGTACCGGGCAGTCCTCCCCCGGGCGTCCGGGGCTCCCTTCTCCAGGCCAACGGCATGGTTCAATGCCCAGGACGGGCTCCATGTGTCCCAGACAGACCTCCCCCGGGCGTCCGGGGCACCCATCTCCAGGCCAACGGCATGGCTCAATGCCCAGGACGGGCTCCATGGGTCCGGGGTGGCGTCCCATGCGCCTCCGGGCTTGGGAGCCCCGGCTGGGTCCAGGGGCCCGGGCGGGCCCCGGGTGGGGTGCTCCGGCCCTGGTCCCTGTCTTCCAGCCTACCGCACTGCCAAGGGCCTAGGAATGGGTTCCGTTGTTCCCGGGGAGCCTCCCCTTGCTTGGCTGGGTTCAGGAGCAGTGGCTAGGGCCCCTGAGGGCCCGGGGAGGGCAGCCTCCCCACCCCGGGCTCTGTCCTTGGTCCTGCTGCGTGGCAGGGTGCCCGGGACGGGGTCCGGAGGGACCGGGGAGGCGTCCCATGCACCTCCGGGCTTGGGAGCCCCGGCTGCGTCCAGGGGCCCGGCCGGGCTCCGGGTCGGGTGCTCCGGCCCTGGGCCCTGTCTCCCAGCCTGCCGCACTGCCAAGGGCCCGGGAAGGGGTTCCGATGTGCCCGGGGAGCCTCCCCTTGCTTGGCTGGGTTCAGGAGCAGTGGCTAGGGCCCCTGAGGGCCCGGGGAGGGCGGCCTCCCCACCCCGGGCTCTGTCCTTGGTCCTGCTGCGTGGCAGGGTGCCCGGGACGGGGTCCGGAGGGACCGGGGAGGCGTCCCATGCACCTCCGGGCTTGGGAGCCCCGGCTGCGTCCAGGGGCCCGGCCGGGCCCCGGGTCGGGTGCTCCGGCCCTGGGCCCTGTCTCCCAGCCTGCCGCACTGCCAAGGGCCCGGGAAGGGGTTCCGATGTGCCCGGGGAGACTCCCCTTGCTTGGCTGGGTTCAGGAGCAGTGGCTAGGGCCCCTGAGGGCCCGGGGAGGGCGGCCTCCCCACCCCGGGCTCTGTCCTTGGTCCTGCTGCGTGGCAGGGTGCCCGGGACGGGGTCCGGAGGGACCGGGGAGGTGTCCCATGCGCCTCCGGGCTTGGGAGCCCCGGCTGCGTCCAGGGGCCCGGCCGGGCCCCGGGTCGGGTGCTCAGGCCCTGGGCCCTGTCTCCCAGCCTGCCGCACTGCCAAGGGCCCGGGAAGGGGTTCCGATGTGCCCGGGGAGCCTCCCCTTGCTTGTCTGTGTTCAGGAGCTCCATCCGG
>NC_136069.1:51974536-51982036 GCF_964261635.1 Lissotriton helveticus
CCGGGGCCCGGGGAGGCTCTCCCCAGCCTGGCTAGGTTTCGGAAGGTGGGACCGGGCCCGGGGCTTGAGCTCCGGCCGGCTGGCCCCGGGGTGCGCGAGCTCCCCGTCCCGCCGGCCACCAGAGGGTCCGGGCGCTGGGGACGGGGCTCCACCGGGGCCCGGGGAGGCTCTCCCCAGCCTGGCTAGGGTTCGGAAGGTGGGACCGGGCCCTGGGCTTGAGCTCGGCCGGCGGGGCCCGGTGGTGCGCGAGCTCCCCGTCCCGCCGGCCACCAGAGGGTCCGGGCACTGGGGACGGGGCTCCACCGGGGCCCGGGGAGGCTCTCCCCAGCCTGGCTAGGGTTCAGAAGGTGGGACCGGGCCCGGGGCTTGAACTCCATCTGGCCAGGCCCCGAGGGTGCTGGAGCCCCCTGTCCCGCAGGCCACCAGAGGGTCCGGGCGCTGGGGACGGGGCTCCACCGGGGCCCGGGGAGGCTCTCCCCAGCCTGGCTAGGGTTCGGAAGGTGGGACCGGACCCGGGGCTTGAACTCCATCTGGCCAGGCCCCGAGGGTGCTGGTACCCCTCCGTCCTGCAATCCGGCCGGGGATCCGGGGTGCCCGGGACGTAGGGTCCACCGGGGCCCGGGGAGGCTCTCCCCAGCCTGGCTTGGGTTCGGAAGGTGGGACCGGACCCGGGGCTTGAACTCCATCTGGCCAGGCCCCGAGGGTGCTGGAGCCCCCTGTCCCGCAGGCCACCAGTGGGTCCGTGCGCTGGGGACGGGGCTCCACCGGTTCCCGGGGAGGCTCTCCCCAGCCTGGCTAGGGTTCGGAAGGTGGGACCGGACCCGGGGCTTGAATTCCATCTGGCCAGGCCCCGAGGGTGCTGGAGCCCCCTGTCCCGCAGGCCACCAGTGGGTCCGTGCGCTGGGGACGGGGCTCCACCGGTTCCCGGGGAGGCTCTCCCCAGCCTGGCTAGGGTTCGGAAGGTGGGACCGGACCCGGGGCTTGAACTCCATCTGGCCAGGCCCCGAGGGTGCTGGTACCCCTCCGTCCAGCTATCCGGCCAGGGGGCCGGGGCGCCCGGGACGGAGGGTCCACCGGGGGCCCAGGGGAGGCTCTCCCCGGCCCGGCATAGGGTTTGGAAAGCCGGGACTGGGGCCGGGGACCGGGCCCGGGGCTTGAGCCCCGTCCGGCAGGGCCCAGTGGTGCGGGAATCCCCCCTCCGTCCTGCAAGCCGGCCGGGGGTCGGAGGTACCCGGGACGGAGGGTCCATCAGGGCCCGGGGAGGCCTGAAGCCCCGGAGCCCTGCAGCCCCAGAGACCTGCAGCTCTGCAGCCCCCGGAACCCTGCAGCCCCAGAGCCCTGCAGCTCCGGGGCAGGCAGATTGGCGTCCTTTTGGTCCCGGCCATCTGGTCGCCCCTCTCGCCTCGGCCATCTGGTCGCCCTGGAAGTCATGATGAGGTGCCATTCGCCTCCCGGATCCCAGCGAGGGCTCCAGGAGGTCGGGTACTTTCGCGCCTTGGGTCCCCTCTGTCACCTTGTGTGCACAGATTGCAAGAAAGTCAGGTAATTTCCCTCCGGATTACTAGGGGGCAGGGTATGCCCGGACACCCCTCCAAGGCTGGTGGTTCTCTGCTAGGGGGACCAGATGGGCTATGCCTGGGTAACACCTCCCTAGGCCACCCGGGGCTTCCTTCCTCCAGGCCAACGGCTTGTCAAATTGCCCAGGACGGGCTCCATGGCTCTTGGGCAGTCGTCCCCCGGGTCTCCAGGCCGATGGCATGTCAAAGTGCCCAGGACGGGCTCCATGCGTCCCGGGCAGTCGTCCCCCGGGTCTCCAGGCCGACGGCATGTCAAAGTGCCCAGGACGGGCTCCATGTGTCCCGGGCAGTCGTCCCCCGGATCTCCAGGCCGACGGCATGTCAAAGTGCCCAGGACGGGCTCCATGCGTCCCGGGCAGTCGTCCCCCGGGTCTCCAGGCCGACGGCATGTCAAAGTGCCCAGGACGGGCTCCATGCGTCCCGGGCAGTCGTCCCCCGGGTCTCCAGGCCGACGGCATGTCAAAATGTCCAGGACGGGCTCCATGCGTCCCGGGCAGTCGTCCCCCACGTCTCCAGGCCGACGGCATGTCAAAGTGCCCAGGTTGGGCTCCATGCGTCCCGGGCAGTTGTCCCCCGGGTCTCCAGGCCGATGGCATGTCAAAGTGCCCAGGACGGGCTCCATGCGTCCCGGGCAGTCGTCCCCCCGGGCATCCGCCGCTCCCTTCTCCGGGCCGACGGCAGGTCAGATTGCCCAGGACGGGCTCCATGGGTCCCGGGCAGTCCTCCCCTGGGTGTCCGGCGCTCCCTTCTCCGGGCCGACGGCATGTCAAAGTGCCCAGGACGGGCTCCATGCGTCCCGGGCAGTCGTCCCCCGGGTCTCCAGGCCGACGGCATGTCAAAATGTCCAGGACGGGCTCCATGCGTCCCGGGCAGTCGTCCCCCGGGTCTCCAGGCCGACGGCATGTCAAAGTGCCCAGGTTGGGCTCCATGCGTCCCGGGCAGTCGTCCCACGGGTCTCCGGGCCGACGGCATGTCAAAGTGCCCAGGACGGGCTCCATGCGTCCCGGGCATTCCTCCCCCCGGGCATCCGCCGCTCCCTTCCCTGGGCCGACGGCAGGTCAGATTGCCCAGGACGGGCTCCATGGGTCCCGGGCAGTCCTTCCCTGGGTGTCCGGCGCTCCCTTCTCCGGGCCGACGGCATGTCAAAGTGCCCAGGACGGGCTCCATGCGTCCCGGGCAGTCGTCCCCCGGGTCTCCAGGCCGACGGCATGTCAAAGTGCCCAGGACGGGCTCCATGCGTCCCGGGCAGTCGTCCCCCGGGTCTCCAGGCCGACGGCATGTCAAAATGTCCAGGACGGGCTCCATGCGTCCCAGGCAGTCGTCCCCCGGGTCTCCAGGCCGACGGCATGTCAAAGTGCCCAGGACGGGCTCCATGCGTCCCGGGCAGTCGTCCCCCGGGTCTCCAGGCCGACGGCATGTCAAAATGTCCAGGACGGGCTCCATGCGTCCCAGGCAGTCGTCCCCCGGGTCTCCAGGCCGACGGCATGTCAAAGTGCCCAGGACGGGCTCCATGCGTCCCGGGCAGTCGTCGTCCCGGGCGTCCGGGCCTGGGAGCTCCGGTGGTCCTCACCGTGCCTGAGGCCCAGCCGGGGTCCCCGAGCCCTGCCCGGCGTGGGCAGGCAGCAGCCCTACCACGAAGGCTCGGGGTGGGAAGCAGGGAGTCCTTTCGTTCCCGGCCACCTGGTTGCACCTTTCCCCTCGGCCATCTGGTCGCACGCAATGCTATCCAAAAGGGCGACCAGATGGCCAAACCTCCCTGGAAGTCCCTATGAGGTGCCATTTGCCTCCCCGATCCCAGCGAGGGCTCCAGGAGGTCGGGTACTTTTACGCCTTGGGTCCCCTCTGTCAACTCGTGTGCACAGATTACAAGAAAGGGGGGTAATTTTCCTCCGGATTACTAGGGGTAAGGGTATGCCCGGACACCCCTGCAAGGCTGGTGGTTCTCTGCCAGGGGGACCAGATGGGCTATGCCTGGGTAACAACACCCGGGGCTTCCCTCCTCCAGGCCAACGGCATGTCAAAGTGCCCAGGACGGGCTCCATGCGCCCCGGGCAGTCGTCCCCCGGGTCTCCAGGCCAACGGCATGAGCGAGTGCCCAGGTCGGGCTCCATGCTTCCCGGGCAGTCGTCCCCCGGGTCTCAAGGCCGATGGCATGTCAAAGTGCCCAGGATGGGCTCCATGCGTCCCGGGCATTCCTCCCCCCCGGGCGTCCGTCGCTCCCTTCTCCGGGCCGACGGCAGGTCAGATTGCCCAGGACGGGCTCCATGGGTCCCGGGCATTCCTCCGCTGGGTGTCCGGCTCTCCCTTCCCCGGGCCAACGGCTTGTCAGAGTGCCCAGGATGGGCTCCACGGGCCCCGGACGTCCGGGGCTCCCTTCCCCGTGCCAACGGCATGCCAGAGTGCCCAGGACGGGCTCCACGAGTCCCCGGCGTCCGGGGCTCCCTTCCCCGGGACACCGGCTTGTCAGAGTGCCCATGACGGGCTCCACGGGTCCCGGGTATCTGGGACTCCCTTCCCTGGGCCAACGGCATGCCGGAGTTCCCAGGACAGGCTCCACGGGTCCCGGGCGTCCGGGGCTCCCTTCCCCGGTCCGACGGCTTGTCAGAGTGCCCAGGACGGGCTCCACGGCTCCCGGGCGTCCGGGGTTCCCTTCCCCGGGTCAGCGGCATGTCAGAGTGCCCAGGACGAGTTCCACGGGTCCCGGGCAGTCCTCCCCCGGGCGTCCGGGGCTCCCTTCCCCGGGCCGTCGGCAGGTCAGAGTGCCCAGGACGGGCTCCATGGGTCCCGGGCAGTCCTCCCCCCGGGCGTCCGGGGCTCCCTTCCCCGGGCAGACGGCAGGTCAGAGTGCCCAGGACGGGCTCCACGGGTCCCGGGCAGTCCTCCCCCCGGGCGTCCGGCGCTCCCTTCTCCAGGCCGATGGCAGGTCAGAGTGACCAGGACGGGCTCCACGGGTCCCGGGCAGTCCTCTCCCGGGCGTACGTGGTTGTCCGACAGATTCGGGCAGATGTGCTTTTACGAACCGGATCGGAATCGGCCCAAATAATAATAATAATAATAATCCACATTTGTAAGGCGCACAATCACCCGTAAGGGTCTCTAGGCGCCGTTGGGAAGATTAAGCAAGCTATTGCACAGAGTCACATGGTGCTGGGCTAATCTGCGGCCGGTGCCGGGGATCGAACCCTGATCTCTGGGATGCTCGAGGGTTACTACGCGCTCTACAAAAACCTTAAATAAAAAAATCTCCAGATTCCGGAGTCAGCCGCCCTAGCCGCGGCGCCAGCTATTTCCCAGAGTCACCTGGTGCTGGGCTAATCTGCCGCCGGTGCCGGGGATCGAACCGTGATCTCCAGATTCCGGAGTCAGCCTCCCTAGCCGCGGCGCCAGCTATTTCCCAGAGTCACGTGGTGCTGGGCTAATCTGCGGCCGGTGCCGGGGATCGAACCCTGATCTCTGGGATGCTCGAGGGTTACTACGCGCTCTACAAAAACCTTAAATAAAAAAATCTCCAGATTCCGGAGTCAGCCGCCCTAGCCGCGGCGCCAGCTATTTCCCAGAGTCACCTGGTGCTGGGCTAATTTGCCGCCGGTGCCGGGGATCGAACCGTGATCCCCAGATGGGGATATCCCAAAAATCTGGCATGGATACGGCCCGCCAGGACTGGTTTGGGCACCCCTGGACTAGCACTATATTACCCAGACGTATTTGGCCTGAGTAGGTAAGCAATGTCATCTGACTACTGACATCTGTGTTCAAGGGGAAGTTGAAGGTAAGGCAGACAAGAGGTTACATTACAAAAAAGCATGAAATGGGAAACATTCATAGTCTAACCTGAAGGCAAGAAATGTGGAAGCAAGTTTAGAATGAGGACAGAAAGCAAAGTCTATGTTAAATTACTTGTGTTGTATATCAGTTGGAAAAAATTTGATGAATACAGAAAAAAGTACTGCAGCAGATTCCAAGACCTCTTTTGTCAGAAGCAAGGAACCTCTCAACTGTGCCGAAACCCGGGATTGAACCAGGGACCTTCAGATCTTCAGTCTAACGCTCTCCCAACTGAGCTATTTCGGCCTGATGCTATCTGTGGTCTTCATACTTTGATTTGAACCATTCAACAAACTAGATGCATGACCTGGATATTTACCCTTATATGTTAGAGATATGTTTTAAGGAGTCCTGTATCATTCAGCAGTTAACTTGTGCAATGGGTAAATAGCGTTTTTGGGATCCGGGTTAGGTAGCGTTTTTTTAACTCTGAATGGACTAGCACTATATTACCCAGACGTATGTGGCCTGAGTAGGTAAGCAACATCATCTGACCACTGACATCTGTGTTCAAGGGGAAGTTGAAGGTAATGCAGACAAGAGTTTACATTACAAAAAAGCATGAAATGGGAAACATTCATAGTCTAACCTGAAGGCAAGAAATGTGGAAGCAAGGTTAGAAGGAGGACACAAAGCAAAGTCTATGTTAAATTGCTTGTGTTGTATATCAGTTGGAAAAAATTTGATGAATAGAGAAAAAAGTACTACAGCTGATTCCAAGACCTATTTTGTTAGAAGCAAGGAACCTCTCAACTGTGCCGAAACCCGGGATTGAACCAGGCACCTTCAGATCTTCAGTCTAACGCTCTCCCAACTGAGCTATTTCGGCCTGCTGCTATCTGTGGTCTTCATACTTTGATTTGAACCATTCAATAAACTAGATGCATGACCTGGATATTTACCCTTATATGTTAGAGATATGTTTTAAGGAGTCCTGTATCATTCAGCAGTTAACTTGTGCAATGGGTAAATAGCGTTTTTGGGATCCGGGTTAGGTAGCGTTTTTTTAACTCGGAATGGACTAGCACTATATTACCCAGACGTATGTGGCCTGAGTAGGTAAGCAACGTCATCTGACTACTGACATCTGTGTTCAAGGGGAAGTTGAAGGTAATGCAGACAAGAGTTTACATTACAAAAAAGCATGAAATGGGAACCATTCATAGTCTAACCTGAAGGCAAGAAATGTGGAAGCAAGTTTAGAAGGAGGACACAAAGCAAAGTTTATGTTAAATTGCTTGTGTTGTATATCAGTTGGAAAGAATTTGATGAATAGAGAAAAAAGTACAACAGCTGATTCCAAGACCTATTTTGTTAGAAGCAAGGAACCTCTCAACTGTGCCGAAACCCGGGATTGAACCAGGGACCTATAGATCTTCAGTCTAACGCTCTCCCAACTGAGCTATTTCGGCCTACTGCTAGCTGTGGTCTTCATACTTTGATATGAACCATTCAACAAAATGGATGCATGACCTGGATATTTACCCTTATATGTTAGAGATATGTTTCAAGGAGTCCTGTATCATTCACCAGTTAACTTGTGCAATGGGTAAATAGCGTTTTTGGGATCCGGGTTAGGTAGCGTTTTTTTAACTCTGAATGGACTAGCACTATATTACCCAGACGTATTTGGCCTGAGTAGGTAAGCAATGTCATCTGACTACTGACATCTGTGTTCAAGGGGAAGTTGAAGGTAAGGCAGACAAGAGGTTACTTTACAAAAAAGCATGAAATGGGAAACATTCATAGTCTAACCTGAAGGCAAGAAATGTGGAAGCAAGTTTAGAATGAGGACAGAAAGCAAAGTCTATGTTAAATTACTTGTGTTGTATATCAGTTGGAAAAAATTTGATGAATAGAGAAAAAAGTACTGCAGCAGATTCCAAGATCTCTTTTGTCAGAAGCAAGGAACCTCTCAACTGTGCCGAAACACGGGATTGAACCAGGGACCTTCAGATCTTCAACGCTCTCCCAACTGAGCTATTTCGGCCTGCTGCTATCTGTGGTCTTCATACTTTGATTTGAACCATTCAATAAAATAGATGCATGACCTGGATATTTACCCTTATATGTTAGAGATATGTTTTAAGGAGTCCTG
>NC_136069.1:51987036-51989536 GCF_964261635.1 Lissotriton helveticus
CTGCAGCAGATTCCAAGACCTCTTTTGTCAGAAGCAAGCAACCTCTCAACTGTGCCGAAACCCGGGATTAAACCAGGGACCTTCAGATCTTCAGTCTAACGCTTTCCCAACTGATCTATTTCGGCCTGCTGCTAGCTGAGGTCTTCATACTTTGATTTGAACCATTCAACAAACTAGATGCATGACCTGGATATTTACCCTTATATGTTAGAGATATGTTTTAAGGAGTCCTTTATCATTCAGCAGTTAACTTGTGCAATGGGTAAATAGCGTTTTTGGGATCCGGGTTAGGTAGCGTTTTTTTAACTCTGAATGGACTAGCACTATATTACCCAGACGTATGTGGCCTGAGGAGGTAAGCAACGTCATCTGACCACTGACATCTGTGTTCAAGGGGAAGTTGAAGGTAATGCAGACAAGAGTTTACATTACAAAAAAGCCTGAAATGGGAAACATTCATAGTCTAACCTGAAGGCAAGAAATGTGGAAGCAAGTTTAGAAGGAGGACACAAAGCAAAGTCTATGTTAAATTGCTTGTGTTGTATATCAGTTGGAAAGAATTTGATGAATAGAGAAAAAAGTACTACAGCTGATTCCAAGACCTATTTTGTTAGAAGAAAGGAACCTCTCAACTGTGCCGAAACCCGGGATTGAACCAGGGACCTTTAGATCTTCAGTCTAACGCTCTCCCAACTGAGCTATTTCGGCCTGCTGCCAGATGTGGTCTTCATACTTTGATTTGAACCATTCAACAAACAAGATGCATGACCTGGATATTTACCCTTATATGTTAGAGATATGTTTTAAGGAGTCCTGTATCATTCAGCAGTTAACTTGTGCAATGGGTAAATAGCGTTTTTGGGATCCGGGTTAGATAGCGTTTTTTTAACTCTGAATGGACTAGCACTATATTACCCAGACGTATTTGGCCTGAGTAGGTAAGCAATGTCATCTGACTACTGACATCTGTGTTCAAGGGGAAGTTGAAGGTAAGGCAGACAAAAGGTTACTTTACAAAAAAGCATGAAATGGGAAAAATTCATAGTCTAACCTGAAGGCAAGAAATGTGGAAGCAAGTTTAGAATGAGGACAGAAAGCAAAGTCTATGTTAAATTACTTGTGTTGTATATCAGTTGGAAAAAATTTGATGAATAGAGAAAAAAGTACTGCAGCAGATTCCAAGACCTCTTTTGTCAGAAGCAAGGAACCTCTCAACTGTGCCGAAACACGGGATTGAACCAGGGACTTTCAGATATTCAGTCTAACGCTCTCCCAACTGAGCTATTTCGGCCTGCTGCTATCTGTGGTCTTCATACTTTGATTTGAACCATTCAATAAACTAGATGCATGACCTGGATATTTACCCTTATATGTTAGAGATATGTTTTAAGGAGTCCTGTATCATTCAGCAGTTAACTTGTGCAATGGGTAAATAGCGTTTTTGGGATCCGGGTTAGGTAGCGTTTTTTTAACTCGGAATGGACTAGCACTATATTACCCAGACGTATGTGGCCTGAGTAGGTAAGCAACGTCATCTGACTACTGACATCTGTGTTCAAGGGGAAGTTGAAGGTAATGCAGACAAGAGTTTACATTACAAAAAAGCATGAAATGGGAAACATTCATAGTCTAACCTGAAGGCAAGAAATGTGGAAGCAAGTTTAGAAGGAGGACACAAAGCAAAGTCTATGTTAAATTGCTTGTGTTGTATATCAGTTGGAAAGAATTTGATGAATAGAGAAAAAAGTACTACAGCTGATTCCAAGACCTATTTTGTTAGAAGCAAGGAACCTCTCAACTGTGCCGAAACCCGGGATTGAACCAGGGTCCTTTAGATCTTCAGTCTAACCCTCTCCCAACTGAGCTATTTCGGCCTACTGCTAGCTGTGGTCTTCATACTTTGATTTGAACCATTCAACAAACAAGATGCATGACCTGGATATTTACCCTTATATGTTAGAGATATGTTTTAAGGAGTCCTGTATCATTCAGCAGTTAACTTGTGCAATGGGTAAATAGCGTTTTTGGGATCCGGGTTAGGTAGCGTTTTTTTAACTCTGAATGGACTAGCACTATATTACCCAGACGTATTTGGCCTGAGTAGGTAAGCAATGTCATCTGACTACTGACATCTGTGTTCAAGGGGAAGTTGAAGGTAAGGCAGACAAGAGGTTACTTTACAAAAAAGCATGAAATGGGAAACATTCATAGTCTAACCTGAAGGCAAGAAATGTGGAAGCAAGTTTAGAATGAGGACAGAAAGCAAAGTCTATGTTAAATTACTTGTGTTGTATATCAGTTGGAAAAAATTTGATGAATAGAGAAAAAAGTACTGCAGCAGATTCCAAGACCTCTTTTGTCAGAAGCAAGCAACCTCTCAACTGTGCCGAAACCCGGAATTAAACCAGGGACCTTCAGATCTTCAGTCTAACGCTCTCCCAACTGATCTATTTCGGCCTGCTGCTAGCTGAGGTCTTCATACTTTGATTTGAACCATTCA
>NC_136069.1:51994536-51997036 GCF_964261635.1 Lissotriton helveticus
GAGGACAGAAAGCAAAGTCTATGTTAAATTACTTGTGTTGTATATCAGTTGGAAAAAATTTGATGAATAGAGAAAAAAGTACTGCAGCAGATTCCAAGACCTCTTTTGTCAGAAGCAAGAAAACCTCTCAACTGTGCCGAAACACGGGATTGAACCAGGGACCTTCAGATATTCAGTCTAACGCTCTCCCAACTGAGCTATTTCGTCCTGCTGCGATCTGTGGTCTTCATACTTTGATTTGAACCATTCAATAAACTAGATGCATGACCTGGATATTTACCCTTATATGTTAGAGATATGTTTTAAGGAGTCCTGTATCATTCAGCAGTTAACTTGTGCAATGGGTAAATAGCGTTTTTGGGATCCGGGTTAGGTAGCGTTTTTTTAACTCGGAATGGACTAGCACTATATTACCCAGACGTATGTGGCCTGAGTAGGTAAGCAACGTCATCTGACTACTGACATCTGTGTTCAAGGGGAAGTTGAAGGTAATGCAGACAAGAGTTTACATTACAAAAAAGCATGAAATGGGAAACATTCATAGTCTAACCTGAAGGCAAGAAATGTGGAAGCAAGTTTAGAAGGAGGACACAAAGCAAAGTCTATGTTAAATTGCTTGTGTTGTATATCAGTTGGAAAGAATTTGATGAATAGAGAAAAAAGTACTACAGCTGATTCCAAGACCTATTTTGTTAGAAGCAAGGAACCTCTCAACTGTGCCGAAACCCGGGATTGAACCAGGGTCCTTTAGATCTTCAGTCTACCGCTCTCCCAACTGAGCTATTTCGGCCTACTGCTAGCTGTGGTCTTCATACTTTGATTTGAACCATTCAACAAACAAGATGCATGACCTGGATATTTACCCTTATATGTTAGAGATATGTTTTAAGGAGTCCTGTATCATTCAGCAGTTAACTTGTGCAATGGGTAAATAGCGTTTTTGGGATCCGGGTTAGGTAGCGTTTTTTTAACTCTGAATGGACTAGCACTATATTACCCAGACGTATTTGGCCTGAGTAGGTAAGCAATGTCATCTGACTACTGACATCTGTGTTCAAGGGGAAGTTGAAGGTAAGGCAGACAAGAGGTTGCTTTACAAAAAAGCATGAAATGGGAAACATTCATAGTCTAACCTGAAGGCAAGAAATGTGGAAGCAAGTTTAGAATGAGGACAGAAAGCAAAGTCTATGATAAATTACTTGTGTTGTATATCAGTTGGAAAAAATTTGATGAATAGAGAAAAAAGTACTGCAGCAGATTCCAAGACCTCTTTTGTCAGAAGCAAGCAACCTCTCAACTGTGCCGAAACCCGGGATTAAACCAGGGACCTTCAGATCTTCAGTCTAACGCTCTCCCAACTGAGCTATTTCGGCCTGCTGCTAGCTGTGGTCTTCATACTTTGATTTGAACCATTCAACAAACAAGATGCATGACCTGGCTATTTACCCTTATATGTTAGAGATATGTTTTAAGGAGTCCTTTATCATTCAGCAGTTAACTTGTGCAATGGGTAAATAGCGTTTTTGGGATCCGGGTTAGGTAGCGTTTTTTTAACTCTGAATGGACTAGCACTATATTACCCAGACGTATGTGGCCTGAGGAGGTAAGCAACGTCATCTGACCACTGACATCTGTGTTCAAGGGGAAGTTGAAGGTAATGCAGACAAGAGTTTACATTACAAAAAAGCCTGAAATGGGAAACATTCATAGTCTAACCTGAAGGCAAGAAATGTGGAAGCAAGTTTAGAAGGAGGACACAAAGCAAAGTCTATGTTAAATTGCTTGTGTTGTATATCAGTTGGAAAGAATTTGATGAATAGAGAAAAAAGTACTACAGCTGATTCCAAGACCTATTTTGTTAGAAGAAAGGAACCTCTCAACTGTGCCGAAACCCGGGCTTGAACCAGGGACCTATAGATCTTCAGTCTAACGCTCTCCCAACTGAGCTATTTCGGCCTGCTGCTAGCTGTGGTCTTCATACTTTGATTTGACCCATTCAACAAACAAGATGCATGACCTGGCTATTTACCCTTATATGTTAGAGATATGTTTTAAGGAGTCCTGTATCATTCAGCAGTTAACTTGTGCAATGGGTAAATAGCGTTTTTGGGATCCGGGTTAGATAGCGTTTTTTTAACTCTGAATGGACTAGCACTATATTACCCAGACGTATTTGGCCTGAGTAGGTAAGCAATGTCATCTGACTACTGACATCTGTGTTCAAGGGGAAGTTGAAGGTAAGGCAGACAAAAGGTTACTTTACAAAAAAGCATGAAATGGGAAACATTCATAGTCTAACCTGAAGGCAAGAAATGTGGAAGCAAGTTTAGAATGAGGACAGAAAGCAAAGTCTATGTTAAATTACTTGTGTTGTATATCAGTTGGAAAAAATTTGATGAATAGAGAAAAAAGTACTGCAGCAGATTCCAAGACCTCTTTTGTCAGAAGCAAGGAACCTCTCAACTGTGCCGAAACGCGGGATTGAATCAGGGACCTTCAG
>NC_136069.1:52032036-52034536 GCF_964261635.1 Lissotriton helveticus
TTCTGCCTGCTGCTAGCTGTGGTCTTCATACTTTGATTTGAACCATTCAACAAACTAGATGCATGACCTGGATGTTTACCCTTATATGTTAGAGATATGTTTTAAGGAGTCCTGTATCATTCAGCAGTTAACTTGTGCAATGAGTAAATAGAGTTTTGGGATCCGGGTTAGGTAGCGTTTTTTTAACTCTGAATGGACTAGCACTATATTACCCAGACGTATGTGGCCTGAGTAGGTAAGCAACGTCATCTGACTACTGACATCTGTGTTCAAGGGGAAGTTGAAGGTAAGGCAGACAAGAGTTTACATTACAAAAAAGCATGAAATGGGAAACATTCATAGTCTAACCTGAAGGCAAGAAATGTGGAAGCAAGTTTAGAAGGAGGACACAAAGCAAAGTCTATGTTAAATTGCTTGTGTTGTATATCAGTTGGAAAAAGTTTGATGAATAGAGAAAAAAGTACTGCAGCAGATTCCAAGACCTCTTTTGTCAGAAGCAAGCAACCTCTCAACTGTGCCGAAACCCGGGATTGAACCAGGGACCTTCAGATCTTCAGTCTAACGCTCTCCCAACTGAGCTATTTCGGCCTGCTGCTAGCTGAGGTCTTCATACTTTGATTTGAACCATTCAACAAACTAGATGCATGACCTGGATATTTACCCTTATATGTTAGAGATATGTTTTAAGGAGTCCTGTATCATTCAGCAGTTAACTTGTGCAATGGGTAAATAGCGTTTTTGGGATCCGGGTTAGGTAGCGTTTTTTTAACTCTGAATGGACTAGCACTATATTACCCAGACGTATGTGGCCTGAGTAGGTAAGCAACGTCATCTGACCACTGACATCTGTGTTCAAGGGGAAGTTGAAGGTAATGCAGACAAGAGTTTACATTACAAAAAAGCCTGAAATGGGAAACATTCATAGTCTAACCTGAAGGCAAGAAATGTGGAAGCAAGTTTAGAAGGAGGACACAAATCAAAGTCTATGTTAAATTGCTTGTGTTTTATATCAGTTGGAAAGAATTTGATGAATAGAGAAAAAAGTACTACAGCTGATTCCAAGACCTATTTTGTTAGAAGAAAGGAACCTCTCAACTGTGCCGAAACCCGGGATTGAACCAGGGACTTTTAGATCTTCAGTCTAACGCTCTCCCAACTGAGCTATTTCAGCCTGCTGCTAGCTGTGGTCTTCATACTTTGATTTGAACCATTCAACAAACTAGATGCATGACCTGGATATTTACACTTATATGTTAGAGATATGTTTTAAGGAGTCCTGTATCATTCAGCAGTTAACTTGTGCAATGGGTAAATAGCGTTTTTGGGATCCGGGTTAGGTAACGTTTTTTTAACTCTGAATGGACTAGCACTATATTACCCAGACGTATGTGGCCTGAGAAGGTAAGCAATGTCATCTGACTACTGACATCTGTGTTCAAGGGGAAGTTGAAGGTAATGCAGACAAGAGTTTACATTACAAAAAAGCATGAAATGGGAAACATTCATAGTCTAACCTGAAGGCAAGAAATGTGGAAGCAAGTTTAGAAGGAGGACACAAAGCAAAGTCTATGTTAAATTGCTTGTGTTGTATATCAGTTAGAAAAAATTTGATGAATAGTGAAAAAAGTACTACAGCTGATTCCAAGACCTATTTTGTTAGAAGCAAAGAACCTCTCAACTGTGCCGAAACCCTGGATTGAACAAGGGACCTTTAGATCTTCAGTCTAACGCTCTCCCAACTGAGCTATTTCGGCCTGCTGCTAGCTGTGGTCTTCATACTTTGATTTGAACCATTCAACAAACTAGATGCATGACCTGGATGTTTACCCTTATATGTTAGAGATATGTTTTAAGGAGTCCTGTATCATTCAGCAGTTAACTTGTGCAATGGGTAAATAGAGTTTTGGGATCCGGGTTAGGTAGCTTTTTTTAACTCTGAATGGACTAGCACTATATTACCCAGACGTATGTGGCCTGAGTAGGTAAGCAACGTCATCTGACTACTGACATCTGTGTTCAAGGGGAAGTTGAAGGTAAGGCAGACAAGAGTTTACATTACAAAAAAGCATGAAATGGGAAACATTCATAGTCTAACCTGAAGGCAAGAAATGTGGAAGCAAGTTTAGAAGGAGGACACAAAGCAAAGTCTATGTTAAATTGCTTGTGTTGTATATCAGTTGGAAAAAATTTGATGAATAGAGAAAAAAGTACTGCAGCAGATTCCAAGACCTCTTTTGTCAGAAGCAAGCAACCTCTCAACTGTGCCGAAACCCGGGATTGAACCAGGGACCTTCAGATCTTCAGTCTAACGCTCTCCCAACTGAGCTATTTCGGCCTGCTGCTAGCTGAGGTCTTCATACTTTGATTTGAACCATTCAACAAACTAGATGCATGACCTGGATATTTACCCTTATATGTTAGAGATATGTTTTAAGGAGTCCTGTATCATTCAGCAGTTATCTTGTGCAATGGGTAAATAGCGTTTTTGGGATCCGGGTTA
>NC_136069.1:52047036-52049536 GCF_964261635.1 Lissotriton helveticus
TTGGAAAAAGTTTGATGAATAGAGAAAAAAGTACTGCAGCAGATTCCAAGACCTCTTTTGTCAGAAGCAAGCAACCTCTCAACTGTGCCGAAACCCGGGATTGAACCAGGGACCTTCAGATCTTCAGTCTAACGCTCTCCCAACTGAGCTATTTCGGCCTGCTGCTAGCTGAGGTCTTCATACTTTGATTTGAACCATTCAACAAACTAGATGCATGACCTGGATATTTACCCTTATATGTTAGAGATATGTTTTAAGGAGTCCTGTATCATTCAGCAGTTAACTTGTGCAATGGGTAAATAGCGTTTTTGGGATCCGGGTTAGGTAGCGTTTTTTTAACTCTGAATGGACTAGCACTATATTACCCAGACGTATGTGGCCTGAGTAGGTAAGCAACGTCATCTGACCACTGACATCTGTGTTCAAGGGGAAGTTGAAGGTAATGCAGACAAGAGTTTACATTACAAAAAAGCCTGAAATGGGAAACATTCATAGTCTAACCTGAAGGCAAGAAATGTGGAAGCAAGTTTAGAAGGAGGACACAAATCAAAGTCTATGTTAAATTGCTTGTGTTTTATATCAGTTGGAAAGAATTTGATGAATAGAGAAAAAAGTACTACAGCTGATTCCAAGACCTATTTTGTTAGAAGAAAGGAACCTCTCAACTGTGCCGAAACCCGGGATTGAACCAGGGACTTTTAGATCTTCAGTCTAACGCTCTCCCAACTGAGCTATTTCAGCCTGCTGCTAGCTGTGGTCTTCATACTTTGATTTGAACCATTCAACAAACTAGATGCATGACCTGGATATTTACACTTATATGTTAGAGATATGTTTTAAGGAGTCCTGTATCATTCAGCAGTTAACTTGTGCAATGGGTAAATAGCGTTTTTGGGATCCGGGTTAGGTAACGTTTTTTTAACTCTGAATGGACTAGCACTATATTACCCAGACGTATGTGGCCTGAGAAGGTAAGCAATGTCATCTGACTACTGACATCTGTGTTCAAGGGGAAGTTGAAGGTAATGCAGACAAGAGTTTACATTACAAAAAAGCATGAAATGGGAAACATTCATAGTCTAACCTGAAGGCAAGAAATGTGGAAGCAAGTTTAGAAGGAGGACACAAAGCAAAGTCTATGTTAAATTGCTTGTGTTGTATATCAGTTAGAAAAAATTTGATGAATAGTGAAAAAAGTACTACAGCTGATTCCAAGACCTATTTTGTTAGAAGCAAAGAACCTCTCAACTGTGCCGAAACCCTGGATTGAACAAGGGACCTTTAGATCTTCAGTCTAACGCTCTCCCAACTGAGCTATTTCGGCCTGCTGCTAGCTGTGGTCTTCATACTTTGATTTGAACCATTCAACAAACTAGATGCATGACCTGGATGTTTACCCTTATATGTTAGAGATATGTTTTAAGGAGTCCTGTATCATTCAGCAGTTAACTTGTGCAATGGGTAAATAGAGTTTTGGGATCCGGGTTAGGTAGCTTTTTTTAACTCTGAATGGACTAGCACTATATTACCCAGACGTATGTGGCCTGAGTAGGTAAGCAACGTCATCTGACTACTGACATCTGTGTTCAAGGGGAAGTTGAAGGTAAGGCAGACAAGAGTTTACATTACAAAAAAGCATGAAATGGGAAACATTCATAGTCTAACCTGAAGGCAAGAAATGTGGAAGCAAGTTTAGAAGGAGGACACAAAGCAAAGTCTATGTTAAATTGCTTGTGTTGTATATCAGTTGGAAAAAATTTGATGAATAGAGAAAAAAGTACTGCAGCAGATTCCAAGACCTCTTTTGTCAGAAGCAAGCAACCTCTCAACTGTGCCGAAACCCGGGATTGAACCAGGGACCTTCAGATCTTCAGTCTAACGCTCTCCCAACTGAGCTATTTCGGCCTGCTGCTAGCTGAGGTCTTCATACTTTGATTTGAACCATTCAACAAACTAGATGCATGACCTGGATATTTACCCTTATATGTTAGAGATATGTTTTAAGGAGTCCTGTATCATTCAGCAGTTATCTTGTGCAATGGGTAAATAGCGTTTTTGGGATCCGGGTTAGATAGCGTTTTTTTAACTCTGAATGGACTAGCACTATATTACCCAGACGTATTTGGCCTGAGTAGGTAAGCAATGTCATCTGACTACTGACATCTGTGTTCAAGGGGAAGTTGAAGGTAAGGCAGACAAGAGGTTACTTTACAAAAAAGCATGAAATGGGAAACATTCATAGTCTAACCTGAAGGCAAGAAATGTGAAAGCAAGTTTAGAATGAGGACAGAAAGCAAAGTCTATGTTAAATTACTTGTGTTGTATATCAGTTGGAAAAAATTTGATGAATAGAGAAAGAAGTACTGCAGCAGATTCCAAGACCTCTTTTGCCAGAAGCAAGGAACCTCTCAACTGTGCCGAAACTCGGGATTGAACCAGGGACCTTCAGATCTTCAGTCTAACGCTCTCCCAACTGAGCTATTTCGGCCTGCTGCTATCT
>NC_136069.1:52067036-52069536 GCF_964261635.1 Lissotriton helveticus
TTCAACAAACTAGATGCATGACCTGGATATTTACCCTTATATGTTAGAGATATGTTTTAAGGAGTCCTGTATCATTCAGCAGTTAACTTGTGCAATGGGTAAATAGCGTTTTTGGGATCCGGGTTAGGTAGCGTTTTTTTAACTCTGAATGGACTAGCACTATATTACCCAGACGTATGTGGCCTGAGTAGGTAAGCAACGTCATCTGACCACTGACATCTGTGTTCAAGGGGAAGTTGAAGGTAATGCAGACAAGAGTTTACATTACAAAAAAGCCTGAAATGGGAAACATTCATAGTCTAACCAAAAGGCAAGAAATGTTGAAGCAAGTTTAGAAGGAGGACACAAATCAAAGTCTATGTTAAATTGCTTGTGTTGTATATCAGTTGGAAAGAATTTGATGAATAGAGAAAAAAGTACTACAGCTGATTCCAAGACCTATTTTGTTAGAAGAAAGAAACCTCTCAACTGTGCCGAAACCCGGGATTGAACCAGGGACCTTTAGATCTTCAGTCTAACGCTCTCCCAACTGAGCTATTTCGGCCTGCTGCTAGCTGTGGTCTTCATACTTTGATTTGAACCATTCAACAAACTAGATGCATGACCTGGATATTTACCCTTATATGTTAGAGATATGTTTTAAGGAGTCCTGTATCATTCAGCAGTTAACTTGTGCAATGGGTAAATAGCGTTTTTGGGATCCGGGTTAGGTAGCGTTTTTTTAACTCTGAATGGACTAGCACTATATTACCCAGACGTATGTGGCCTGAGTAGGTAAGCAACGTCATCTGACCACTGACATCTGTGTTCAAGGGGAAGTTGAAGGTAATGCAGACAAGAGTTTACATTACAAAAAAGCCTGAAATGGGAAACATTCATAGTCTAACCAAAAGGCAAGAAATGTTGAAGCAAGTTTAGAAGGAGGACACAAATCAAAGTCTATGTTAAATTGCTTGTGTTGTATATCAGTTGGAAAGAATTTGATGAATAGAGAAAAAAGTACTACAGCTGATTCCAAGACCTATTTTGTTAGAAGAAAGAAACCTCTCAACTGTGCCGAAACCCGGGATTGAACCAGGGACCTTTAGATCTTCAGTCTAACGCTCTCCCAACTGAGCTATTTCGGCCTGCTGCTAGCTGTGGTCTTCATACTTTGATTTGAACCATTCAACAAACTAGATGCATGACCTGGATATTTACACTTATATGTTAGAGATATGTTTTAAGGAGTCCTGTATCATTCAGCAGTTAACTTGTGCAATGGGTAAATAGCGTTTTTGGGATCCGGGTTAGGTAGCGTTTTTTTAACTCTGAATGGACTAGCACAATATTACCCAGACGTATGTGGCCTGAGTAGGTAAGCAACGTCATCTGACCACTGACATCTGTGTTCAAGGGGAAGTTGAAGGTAATGCAGACAAGAGTTTACATTACAAAAAAGCCTGAAATGGGAAACATTCATAGTCTAACCTGAAGGCAAGAAATGTGGAAGCAAGTTTAGAAGGAGGACACAAATCAAAGTCTATGTTAAATTGCTTGTGTTGTATATCAGTTGGAAAGAATTTGATGAATAGAGAAAAAAGTACTACAGCTGATTCCAAGACCTACTTTGTTAGAAGCAAAGAACCTCTCAACTGTGCCGAAAACCGGGATTGAACCAGGGACCTTTAGATCTTCAATCTAACGCTCTCCCAACTGAGCTATTTCGGCCTGCTGCTAGCTGTGTTCTTCATACTTTGATTTGAACCATTCAACAAACTAGATGCATGACCTGGATGTTTACCCTTATATGTTAGAGATATGTTTTAAGGAGTCCTGTATCATTCAGCAGTTAACTTGTGCAATGGGTAAATAGAGTTTTGGGATCCGGGTTAGGTAGCGTTTTTTTAACTCTGAATGGACTAGCACTATATTACCCAGACGTATGTGGCCTGAGTAGGTAAGCAACGTCATCTGACCACTGACATCTATGTTCAAGGGGAAGTTGAAGGTAATGCAGACAAGAGTTTACATTACAAAAAAGCCTGAAATGGGAAACATTCATAGTCTAACCTGAAGGCAAGAAATGTGGAAGCAAGTTTAGAAGGAGGACACAAATCAAAGTCTATGTTAAATTGCTTGTGTTGTATATCAGTTGGAAAAAATTTGATGAATAGAGAAAAAAGTACTGCAGCAGATTCCAAGACCTCTTTTGCCAGAAGCAAGGAACCTCTCAACTGTGCCGAAACCAGGGATTGAACCAGGGACCTTCAGATCTTCAGTCTAACTCTCTCCCAACTGAGCTATTTCGGCCTGCTGCTATCTGTGGTCTTCATACTTTGATTTGAACCATTCAACAAACTAGATGCATGACCTGGATATTTACCCTTATATGTTAGAGATATGTTTTAAGGAGTCCTGTATCATTCAGCAGTTAACTTGTGCAATGGGTAAATAGCGTTTTTGGGATCCGGGTTAGGTAGCGTTTTTTTAACTCTGAATGGACTAGCACTATATTACC
>NC_136069.1:52084536-52089536 GCF_964261635.1 Lissotriton helveticus
TTTACCCTTATATGTTAGAGATATGTTTTAAGGAGTCCTGTATCATTCAGCAGTTAACTTGTGCAATGGGTAAATAGCGTTTTTGGGATCCGGGTTAGATAGCGTTTTTTTAACTCTGAATGGACTAGCACTATATTACCCAGACGTATTTGGCCTGAGTAAGTAAGCAATGTCATCTGACTACTGACATCTGTGTTCAAGGGGAAGTTGAAGGTAAGGCAGACAAGAGGTTACTTTACAAAAAAGCATGAAATGGGAAACATTCATAGTCTAACCTGAAGGCAAGAAATGTGGAAGCAAGTTTAGAATGAGGACAGAAAGCAAAGTCTATGTTAAATTACTTGTGTTGTATATCAGTTGGAAAAAAATTGATGAATAGAGAAAAAAGTACTGCAGCAGATTACAAGACCTCTTTTGCCAGAAGCAAGGAACCTCTCAACTGTGCCGAAACCAGGGATTGAACCAGGGACCTTCAGATCTTCAGTCTAACACTCTCCCAACTGAGCTATTTCGGCCTGCTGCTATCTGTGGTCTTCATACTTTGATTTGAACCATTCAACAAACTAGATGCATGACCTGGATATTTACCTTTATATGTTAGAGATATGTTTTAAGGAGTCCTGTATCATTCAGCAGTTAACTTGTGCAATGGGTAAATAGCGTTTTTGGGGTCCGGGTTAGGTAGCGTTTTTTTAACTCTGAATGGACTAGCACTATATTACCCAGACGTATGTGGCCTGAGTAGGTAAGCAACGTCATCTGACCACTGACATCTGTGTTCAAGGGGAAGTTGAAGGTAATGCAGACAAGAGTTTACATTACAAAAAAGCATGAAATGGGAAACATTCATAGTCTAACCTGAAGGCAAGAAATGTGGAAGCAAGTTTAGAAGGAGGACACAAAGCAAAGTCTATGTTAAATTGCTTGTGTTGTATATCAGTTAGAAAAAATTTGATGAATAGTGAAAAAAGTACTACAGCTGATTCCAAGACCTATTATGTTAGAAGCAAAGAACCTCTCAACTGTGCCGAAACCCGGGATTGAACCAGGGACCTTTAGATCTTCAGTCTAACGCTCTCCCAACTGAGCTATTTCGGCCTGCTGCTAGCTGTGGTCTTCATACTTTGATTTGAACCATTCAACAAACTAGATGCATGACCTGGATGTTTACCCTTATATGTTAGAGATATGTTTTAAGGAGTCCTGTATCATTCAGCAGTTAACTTGTGCAATGGGTAAATAGAGTTTTGGGATCCGGGTTAGGTAGCGTTTTTTTAACTCTGAATGGACTAGCACTATATTACCCAGACGTATGTGGCCTTAGTAGGTAAGCAACGTCATCTGACTACTGACATCTGTGTTCAAGGGGAAGTTGAAGGTAAGGCAGACAAGAGTTTACATTACAAAAAAGCATGAAATGGGAAACATTCATAGTCTAACCTGAAGGCAAGAAATGTGGAAGCAAGTTTAGAAGGAGGACACAAAGCAAAGTCTATGTTAAATTGCTTGTGTTGTATATCAGTTGGAAAAAATTTGATGAATAGAGAAAAAAGTACTGCAGCAGATTCCAAGACCTCTTTTGTCAGAAGCAAGCAACCTCTCAACTGTGCCGAAACCCGGGATTGAACCAGGGACCTTCAGATCTTCAGTCTAACGCTCTCCCATCTGAGCTATTTCGGCCTGCTGCTAGCTGAGGTCTTCATACTTTGATTTGAACCATTCAACAAACTAGATGCATGGCCTGGATATTTACCCTTATATGTTAGAGATATGTTTTAAGGAGTCCTGTATCATTCAGCAGTTAACTTGTGCAATGGGTAAATAGCGTTTTTGGGATCCGGGTTAGGTAGCGTTTTTTTAACTCTGAATGGACTAGCACTATATTACCCAGACGTATGTGGCCTGAGTAGGTAAGCAACGTCATCTGACCACTGACATCTGTGTTCAAGGGGAAGTTGAAGGTATTGCAGACAAGAGTTTACATTACAAAAAAGCCTGAAATGGGAAACATTCATAGTCTAACCTGAAGGCAAGAAATGTGGAAGCAAGTTTAGAAGGAGGACACAAATCAAAGTCTATGTTAAATTGCTTGTGTTGTATATCAGTTGGAAAGAATTTGATGAATAGAGAAAAAAGTACTACAGCTGATTCCAAGACCTATTTTGTTAGAAGAAAGGAACCTCTCAACTGTGCCGAAACCCGGGATTGAACCAGGGACCTTTAGATCTTCAGTCTAACGCTCTCCCAACTGAGCTATTTCGGCCTGCTGCTAGCTGTGGTCTTCATACTTTGATTTGAACCATTCAACAAACTAGATGCATGACCTGGATATTTACACTTATATGTTAGAGATATGTTTTAAGGAGTCCTGTATCATTCAGCAGTTAACTTGTGCAATGGGTAAATAGCGTTTTTGGGATCCGGGTTAGGTAAAGTTTTTTTAACTCTGAATGGACTAGCACTATATTACCCAGACGTATGTGGCCTGAGAAGGTAAGCAATGTCATCTGACTACTGACATCTGTGTTCAAGGGGAAGTTGAAGGTAATGCAGACAAGAGTTTACATTACAAAAAAGCATGAAATGGGAAACATTCATATTCTAACCTGAAGGCAAGAAATGTGGAAGCAAGTTTAGAAGGAGGACACAAAGCAAAGTCTATGTTAAATTGCTTGTGTTGTATATCAGTTAGAAAAAATTTGATGAATAGTGAAAAAAGTACTACAGCTGATTCCAAGACCTATATTGTTAGAAGCAAAGAACCTCTCAACTGTGCTGAAACCCGGGATTGAACCAGGGACCTTCAGATCTTCAGTCTAACGCTCTCCCAACTGAGCTATTTCGGCCTGCTGCTAGCTGAGGTCTTCATACTTTGATTTGAACCATTCAACAAACTAGATGCATGACCTGGATATTTACCCTTATATGTTAGAGATATGTTTTAAGGAGTCCTGTATCATTCAGCAGTTAACTTGTGCAATGGGTAAATAGCGTTTTTGGGATCCGGGTTAGGTAGCGTTTTTTTAACTCTGAATGGACTAGCACTATATTACCCAGACGTATGTGGCCTGAGTAGGTAAGCAACGTCATCTGACCACTGACATCTGTGTTCAAGGGGAAGTTGAAGGTAATGCAGACAAGAGTTTACATTACAAAAAAGCCTGAAATGGGAAATATTCATAGTCTAACCTGAAGGCAAGAAATGTGGAAGCAAGTTTAGAAGGAGGACACAAATCAAAGTCTATGTTAAATTGCTTGTGTTGTATATCAGTTGGAAAGAATTTGATGAATAGAGAAAAAAGTACTACAGCTGATTCCAAGACCTATTTTGTTAGAAGAAAGGAACCTCTCAACTGTGCCGAAACCCGGGATTGAACCAGGGACCTTTAGATCTTCAGTCTAACGCTCTCCCAACTGAGCTATTTCGGCCTGCTGTTAGCTGTGGTCTTCATACTTTGATTTGAACCATTCAACAAACAAGATGCATGACCTGGATATTTACCCTTATATGTTAGAGATATGTTTTAAGGAGTCCTGTATCATTCAGCAGTTAACTTGTGCAATGGGTAAATAGCGTTTTTGGGATCCGGGTTAGGTAGCATTTTTTTAACTCTGAATGGACTAGCACTATATTACCCAGACGTATTTGGCCTGAGTAGGTAAGCAATGTCATCTGACTACTGACATCTGTGTTCAAGGGGAAGTTGAAGGTAAGGCAGACAAGAGGTTACTTTACAAAAAAGCATGAAATGGGAAACATTCATAGTCTAACCTGAAGGCAAGAAATGTGGAAGCAAGTTTAGAATGAGGACAGAAAGCAAAGTCTATGTTAAATTACTTGTGTTGTATATCAGTTGGAAAAAAATTGATGAATAGAGAAAAAAGTACTGCAGCAGATTCCAAGACCTCTTTTGCCAGAAGCAAGGAACCTCTCAACTGTGCCGAAACCCGGGATTGAACCAGGGACCTTCAGATCTTCAGTCTAACGCTCTCCCAACTGAGCTATTTGGGCCTGCTGCTATCTGTGGTCTTCATACTTTGATTTGAACCATTCAACAAACTAGATGCATGACCTGGATATTTACCCTTATATGTTAGAGATATGTTTTAGGGAGTCCTGTATCATTCAGCAGTTAACTTGTGCAATGGGTAAATAGCGTTTTTGGGATCCGGGTTAGGTAGCGTTTTTTTTAACTCTGAATGGACTAGCACTATATTACCCAGACGTATGTGGCCTGAGTAGGTAAGCAACGTCATCTGACCACTGACATCTGTGTTCAAGGGGAAGTTGAAGGTAATGCAGACAAGAGTTTACATTACAAAAAAGCATGAAATGGGAAACATTCATAGTCTAACCTGAAGGCAAGAAATGTGGAAGCAAGTTTAGAAGGAGGACACAAAGCAAAGTCTATGTTAAATTGCTTGTGTTGTATATCAGTTAGAAAAAATTTGATGATTAGTGAAAAAAGTACTACAGCTGATTCCAAGACCTATTTTGTTAGAAGCAAAGAACCTCTCAACTGTGCCGAAACGCGGGATTGAACCAGGGACCTTTAGATCTTCAGTCTAACGCTCTCCCAACTGAGCTATTTCGGCCTGCTGCTAGCTGTGGTCTTCATACTTTGATTTGAACCATTCAACAAACTAGATGCATGACCTGGATGTTTACCCTTATATGTTAGAGATATGTTTTAAGGAGTCCTGTATCATTCAGCAGTTAACTTGTGCAATGGGTAAATAGAGTTTTGGGATCCGGGTTAGGTAGCGTTTTTTTAACTCTGAATGGACTAGCACTATATTACCCAGACGTATGTGGCCTGAGTAGGTAAGCAACGTCATCTGACTACTGCCATCTGTGTTCAAGGGGAAGTTGAAGGTAAGGCAGACAAGAGTTTACATTACAAAAAAGCATGAAATGGGAAACATTCATAGTCTAACCTGAAGGCAAGAAATGTGGAAGCAAGTTTAGAAGGAGGACACAAAGCAAAGTCTATGTTAAA
>NC_136069.1:52134536-52142036 GCF_964261635.1 Lissotriton helveticus
ACCCGGGATTGAACCAGGAACCTTCAGATCTTCAGTCTAACGCTCTCCCAACTGAGCTATTTCGGCCTGCTGCTATCTGTGGTCTTCATACTTTGATTTGAACCATTCAACAAACTAGATGCATGACCTGGATATTTACCCTTATATGTTAGAGATATGTTTTAAGGAGTCCTGTATCATTCAGCAGTTAACTTGTGCAATGGGTAAATAGCGTTTTTGGGATCCGGGTTAGGTAGCGTTTTTTTTAACTCTGAATGGACTAGCACTATATTACCCAGACGTATGTGGCCTGAGTAGGTAAGCAACGTCATCTGACCACTGACATCTGTGTTCAAGGGGAAGTTGAAGGTAATGCAGACAAGAGTTTACATTACAAAAAAGCATGAAATGGGAAACATTCATCGTCTAACCTGAAGGCAAGAAATGTGGAAGCAAGTTTAGAAGGAGGACACAAAGCAAAGTCTATGTTAAATTGCTTGTGTTGTATATCAGTTAGAAAAAATTTGATGAATAGTGAAAAAAGTACTACAGCTGATTCCAAGACCTACTTTGTTAGAAGCAAAGAACCTCTCAACTGTGCCGAAACCCAGGATTGAACCAGGGACCTTTAGATCTTCAGTCTAACGCTCTCCCAACTGAGCTATTTCGGCCTGCTGCTAGCTGTGGTCTTCATACTTTGATTTGAACCATTCAACAAACTAGATGCATGACCTTGATGTTTACCCTTATATGTTAGAGATATGTTTTAAGGAGTCCTGTATCATTCAGCAGTTAACTTGTGCAATGGGTAAATAGAGTTTTGGGATCCGGGTTAGGTAGCGTTTTTTTAACTCTGAATGGACTAGCACTATATTACCCAGACGTATTTGGCCTGAGTAGGTAAGCAACGTCATCTGACCACTGACATCTGTGTTCAAGGGGAAGTTGAAGGTAATGCAGACAAGAGTTTACATTACAAAAAAGCCTGAAATGGGAAACATTCATAGTCTAACCAAAAGGCAAGAAATGTGGAAGCAAGTTTAGAAGGAGGACACAAATCAAAGTCTATGTTAAATTGCTTGTGTTGTATATCAGTTGGAAAAAATTTGATGAATAGAGAAAAAAGTACTGCAGCAGATTCCAAGACCTCTTTTGTCAGAAGCAAGCAACCTCTCAACTGTGACGAAACCCGGGAATGAACCAGGGACCTTTAGATCTTCAGTCTAACGCTCTCCCAACTGAGCTATTTCGGCCTGCTGCTAGCTGTGGTCTTCATACTTTGATTTGAACCATTCAACAAACTAGATGCATGACCTGGATATTTACACTTATATGTTAGAGATATGTTTTAAGGAGTCCTGTATCATTCAGCAGTTAACTTGTGCAATGGGTAAATAGCGTTTTTGGGATCCGGGTTAGGTAACGTTTTTTTAACTCTGAATGGACTAGCACTATATTACCCAGACGTATGTGGCCTGAGAAGGTAAGCAATGTCATCTGACTACTGACATCTGTGTTCAAGGGGAAGTTGAAGGTAATGCAGACAAGAGTTTACATTACAAAAAAGCATGAAATGGGAAACATTCATAGTCTAACCTGAAGGCAAGAAATGTGGAAGCAAGTTTAGAAGGAGGACACAAAGCAAAGTCTATGTTAAATTGCTTGTGTTGTATATCAGTTAGAAAAAATTTGATGAATAGTGAAAAAAGTACTACAGCTGATTCCAAGACATACTTTGTTAGAAGCAAAGAACCTCTCAACAGTGCCGAATCCCGGGATTGAACCAGGGACCTTTAGATCTTCAGTCTAACGCTCTCCCAACTGAGCTATTTCGGCTTGCTGCTAGCTGTGGTCTTCATACTTTGATTTGAACCATTCAACAAACTAGATGCATGACCTGGATATTTACACTTATATGTTAGAGATATGTTTTAAGGAGTCCTGTATCATTCAGCAGTTAACTTGTGCAATGGGTAAATAGCGTTTTTGGGATCCGGGTTAGGTAACGTTTTTTTAACTCTGAATGGACTAGCACTATATTACCCAGACGTATGTGGCCTGAGAAGGTAAGCAATGTCATCTGACTACTGACATCTGTGTTCAAGGGGAAGTTGAAGGTAATGCAGACAAGAGTTTACATTACAAAAAAGCATGAAATGGGAAACATTCATAGTCTAACCTGAAGGCAAGAAATGTGGAAGCAAGTTTAGAAGGAGGACACAAAGCAAAGTCTATGTTAAATTGCTTGTGTTGTATATCAGTTAGAAAAAATTTGATGAATAGTGAAAAAAGTACTACAGCTGATTCCAAGACCTACTTTGTTAGAAGCAAAGAACCTCTCAACTGTGACGAAACCCGGGATTGAACCAGGGACCTTTAGATCTTCAGTCTAACGCTCTCCCAACTGAGCTATTTCGGCCTGCTGCTAGCTGTGGTCTTCATACTTTGATTTGAACCATTCAACAAACTAGATGCATGACCTGGATGTTTACCCTTATATGTTAGAGATATGTTTTAAGGAGTCCTGTATCATTCAGCAGTTAACTTGTGCAATGGGTAAATAGCGTTTTTGGGATCCGGGTTAGGTAGCGTTTTTTTAACTCTGAATGGACTAGCACTATATTACCCAGACGTATGTGGCCTGAGTAGGTAAGCAACGTCATCTGACCACTGACATCTGTGTTCAAGGGGAAGTTGAAGGTAATGCAGACAAGAGTTTACATTACAAAAAAGCCTGAAATGGGAAACATTCATAGTCTAACCTGAAGGCAAGAAATGTGGAAGCAAGTTTAGAAGGAGGACACAAAGCAAAGTCTATGTTAAATTGCTTGTGTTGTATATCAGTTGGAAAAAATTTGATGAATAGAGAAAAAAGTACTGCAGCAGATTCCATGACCTCTTTTGTCAGAAGCAAGCAACCTCTCAACTGTGCCGAAACCCAGGATTGAACCAGGGACCTTCAGATCTTCAGTCTAATGCTCTCCCAACTGAGCTATTTCGGCCTGCTGCTAGCTGAGGTCTTCATACTTTGATTTGAACCATTCAACAAACTAGATGCATGACCTGGATATTTACCCTTATATGTTAGAGATATGTTTTAAGGAGTCCTGTATCATTCAGCAGTTAACTTGTGCAATGGGTAAATAGCGTTTTTGGGATCCGGGTTAGGTAGCGTTTTTTTAACTCTGAATGGACTAGCACTATATTACCCAGACGTATGTGGCCTGAGTAGGTAAGCAACGTCATCTGACCACTGACATCTGTGTTCAAGGGGAAGTTGAAGGTAATGCAGACAAGAGTTTACATTACAAAAAAGCCTGAAATGGGAAACATTCATAGTCTAACCTGAAGGCAAGAAATGTGGAAGCAAGTTTAGAAGGAGGACACAAATCAAAGTCTATGTTAAATTGCTTGTGTTGTATATCAGTTGGAAAGAATTTGATGAATAGAGAAAAAAGTACTACAGCTGATTCCAAGACCTATTTTGTTAGAAGAAAGGAACCTCTCAACTGTGCCGAAACCCGGGATTGAACCAGGGACCTTTAGATCTTCATTCTAACGCTCTCCCAACTGAGCTATTTCAGCCTGCTGCTAGCTGTGGTCTTCATACTTTGATTTGAACCATTCAACAAACTAGATGCATGACCTGGATATGTACACTTATATGTTAGAGCAGGGGTGCCCAAACCAGTCCTGGCGGGCCGTATCCATGCCAGATTTTTGGGATATCCCCATCTGGGGATCACGGTTCGATCCCCGGCACCGGCGGCAGATTAGCCCAGCACCAGGTGACTCTGGGAAATAGCTGGCGCCGCGGCTAGGGCGGCTGACTCCGGAATCTGGAGATTTTTTTATTTAAGGTTTTTGTAGAGCGCGTAGTAACCCTCGAGCATCCCAGAGATCAGGGTTCGATCCCCGGCACCGGCCGCAGATTAGCCCAGCACCACGTGACTCTGGGAAATAGCTGGCGCCGCGGCTAGGGAGGCTGACTCCGGAATCTGGAGATCACGGTTCGATCCCCGGCACCGGCGGCAGATTAGCCCAGCACCAGGTGACTCTGGGAAATAGCTGGCGCCGCGGCTAGGGCGGCTGACTCCGGAATCTGGAGATTTTTTTATTTAAGGTTTTTGTAGAGCGCGTAGTAACCCTCGAGCATCCCAGAGATCAGGGTTCGATCCCCGGCACCGGCCGCAGATTAGCCCAGCACCATGTGACTCTGGGCAATAGCTTGCTTAATCTTCCCAACGGCGCCTAGAGACCCTTACGGGGGATTGTGCGCCTTACAAATGTGGATTATTATTATTATTATTATTTGGGCCGATTCCGATCCGGTTCGTAAAAGCACATCTGCCCGAATCTGTCGGACAACCACGTACGCCCGGGAGAGGACTGCCCGGGACCCGTGGAGCCCGTCCTGGTCACTCTGACCTGCCATCGGCCTGGAGAAGGGAGCGCCGGACGCCCGGGGGGAGGACTGCCCGGGACCCGTGGAGCCCGTCCTGGGCACTCTGACCTGCCGTCTGCCCGGGGAAGGGAGCCCCGGACGCCCGGGGGGAGGACTGCCCGGGACCCATGGAGCCCGTCCTGGGCACTCTGACCTGCCGACGGCCCGGGGAAGGGAGCCCCGGACGCCCGGGGGAGGACTGCCCGGGACCCGTGGAACTCGTCCTGGGCACTCTGACATGCCGCTGACCCGGGGAAGGGAACCCCGGACGCCCGGGAGCCGTGGAGCCCGTCCTGGGCACTCTGACAAGCCGTCGGACCGGGGAAGGGAGCCCCGGACGCCCGGGACCCGTGGAGCCTGTCCTGGGAACTCCGGCATGCCGTTGGCCCAGGGAAGGGAGTCCCAGATACCCGGGACCCGTGGAGCCCGTCATGGGCACTCTGACAAGCCGGTGTCCCGGGGAAGGGAGCCCCGGACGCCGGGGACTCGTGGAGCCCGTCCTGGGCACTCTGGCATGCCGTTGGCACGGGGAAGGGAGCCCCGGACGTCCGGGGCCCGTGGAGCCCATCCTGGGCACTCTGACAAGCCGTTGGCCCGGGGAAGGGAGAGCCGGACACCCAGCGGAGGAATGCCCGGGACCCATGGAGCCCGTCCTGGGCAATCTGACCTGCCGTCGGCCCGGAGAAGGGAGCGACGGACGCCCGGGGGGGAGGAATGCCCGGGACGCATGGAGCCCATCCTGGGCACTTTGACATGCCATCGGCCTTGAGACCCGGGGGACGACTGCCCGGGAAGCATGGAGCCCGACCTGGGCACTCGCTCATGCCGTTGGCCTGGAGACCCGGGGGACGACTGCCCGGGGCGCATGGAGCCCGACCTGGGCACTCGCTCATGCCGTTGGCCTGGAGACCCGGGGGACGACTGCCCGGGACGCATGGAGCCCGTCCTGGGCACTTTGACATGCCGTTGGCCTGGAGGAGGGAAGCCCCGGGTGTTGTTACCCAGGCATAGCCCATCTGGTCCCCCTGGCAGAGAACCACCAGCCTTGCAGGGGTGTCCGGGCATACCCTTACCCCTAGTAATCCGGAGGAAAATTACCCCCCTTTCTTGTAATCTGTGCACACGAGTTGACAGAGGGGACCCAAGGCGTAAAAGTACCCGACCTCCTGGAGCCCTCGCTGGGATCGGGGAGGCAAATGGCACCTCATAGGGACTTCCAGGGAGGTTTGGCCATCTGGTCGCCCTTTTGGATAGCATTGCGTGCGACCAGATGGCCGAGGGGAAAGGTGCAACCAGGTGGCCGGGAACGAAAGGACTCCCTGCTTCCCACCCCGAGCCTTCGTGGTAGGGCTGCTGCCTGCCCACGCCGGGCAGGGCTCGGGGACCCCGGCTGGGCCTCAGGCACGGTGAGGACCACCGGAGCTCCCAGGCCCGGACGCCCGGGACGACGACTGCCCGGGACGCATGGAGCCCGTCCTGGGCACTTTGACATGCCGTCGGCCTGGAGACCCGGGGGACGACTGCCTGGGACGCATGGAGCCCGTCCTGGACATTTTGACATGCCGTCGGCCTGGAGACCCGGGGGACGACTGCCCGGGACGCATGGAGCCCGTCCTGGGCACTTTGACATGCCGTCGGCCTGGAGACCCGGGGGACGACTGCCTGCGACGCATGGAGCCCGTCCTGGACATTTTGACATGCCGTCGGCCTGGAGAGCCGGGGGACGACTGCCCGGGACGCATGGAGCCCGTCCTGGGCACTTTGACATGCCGTCGGCCTGGAGACCCGGGGGACGACTGCCCGGGACGCATGGAGCCCGTCCTGGGCACTTTGACATGCCGTCGGCCCGGAGAAGGGAGCGCCGGACACCCAGGGAAGGACTGCCCGGGACCCATGGAGCCCGTCCTGGGCAATCTGACCTGCCGTCGGCCCAGGGAAGGGAGCGGCGGATGCCCGGGGGGAGGAATGCCCGGGACGCATGGAGCCCGTCCTGGGCACTTTGACATGCCGTCGGCCCGGAGACCCGTGGGACGACTGCCCGGGACGCATGGAGCCCAACCTGGGCACTTTGACATGCCGTCGGCCTGGAGACCCGGGGGACGACTGCCCGGGACGCATGGAGCCCGTCCTGGACATTTTGACATGCCGTCGGCCTGGAGACCCGGGGGACGACTGCCCGGGACGCATGGAGCCCGTCCTGGGCACTTTGACATGCCGTCGGCCCGGAGAAGGGAGCGCCGGACACCCAGGGGAGGACTGCCCGGGACCCATGGAGCCCGTCCTGGGCAATCTGACCTGCCGTCGGCCCGGAGAAGGGAGCGGCGGATGCCCGGGGGGACGACTGCCCGGGACGCATGGAGCCCGTCCTGGGCACTTTGACATGCCATCGGCCTGGAGACCCGGGGGACAACTGCCCGGGACGCATGGAGCCCAACCTGGGCACTTTGACATGCCGTCGGCCTGGAGACCCGGGGGACGACTGCCCGGGACGCATGGAGCCCGTCCTGGACATTTTGACATGCCGTCGGCCTGGAGACCCGGGGGACGACTGCCCGGGACGCATGGAGCCCGTCCTGGGCACTTTGACATGCCGTCGGCCTGGAGACCCGGGGGACGACTGCCCGGGACGCATGGAGCCCGTCCTGGGCACTTTGACATGCCGTCGGCCTGGAGATCCGGGGGACGACTGCCCGGGACGCATGGAGCCCGTCCTGGGCACTTTGACATGCCGTGGGCCTGGAGACCCGGGGGACGACTGCCCGGGACGCATGGAGCCCGTACTGGGCACTTTGACATGCCATCGGCCTGGAGACCCGGGGGACGACTGCCCAAGAGCCATGGAGCCCGTCCTGGGCAATTTGACAAGCCGTTGGCCTGGAGGAAGGAAGCCCCGGGTGGCCTAGGGAGGTGTTACCCAGGCATAGCCCATCTGGTCCCCCTAGCAGAGAACCACCAGCCTTGGAGGGGTGTCCGGGCATACCCTGCCCCCTAGTAATCCGGAGGGAAATTACCTGACTTTCTTGCAATCTGTGCACACAAGGTGACAGAGGGGACCCAAGGCGCGAAAGTACCCGACC
>NC_136069.1:52154536-52159536 GCF_964261635.1 Lissotriton helveticus
GGCTGGGAGACAGGGCCCAGGGCCGGAGCACCCGACCCGGGGCCCGGCCGGGCCCCTGGACGCAGCCGGGGCTCCCAAGCCCGGAGGCGCATGGGACACCTCCCCGGTCCCTCCGGACCCCGTCCCGGGCACCCTGCCACGCAGCAGGACCAAGGACAGAGCCCGGGGTGGGGAGGCCGCCCTCCCCGGGCCCTCAGGGGCCCTAGCCACTGCTCCTGAACCCAGCCAAGCAAGGGGAGGCTCCCCGGGCACATCGGAACCCCTTCCCGGGCCCTTGGCAGTGCGGCAGGCTGGGAGACAGGGCCCAGGGCCGTAGCACCCGACCCGGGGCCCGGCCGGGCCCCTGGACGCAGCCGGGGCTCCCAAGCCCAGAGGTGCATGGGACGCCTCCCCGGTCCCTCCGGACCCCGTCCCGGGCACCCTGCCACGCAGCAGGACCAAGGACAGAGCCCGGGGTGGGGAGGCCGCCCTCCCCGGGCCCTCAGGGGCCCTAGCCACTGCTCCTGAACCCAGCCAAGCAAGGGGAGGCTCCCCGGGCACATCGGAACCCCTTCCCGGGCCCTTGGCAGTGCGGCAGGCTGGGAGACAGGGCCCAGGGCCGGAGCACCCGACCCGGGGCCCGGCCGGGCCCCTGGACGCAGCCGGGGCTCCCAAGCCCGGAGGTGCATGGGACGCCTCCCCGGTCCCTCCGGACCCCGTCCCGGGCACCCTGCCACGCAGCAGGACCAAGGACAGAGCCCGGGGTGGGGAGGCCGCCCTCCCCGGGCCCTCAGGGGCCCTAGCCACTGCTCCTGAACCCAGCCAAGCAAGGGGAGGCTCCCCGGGAACAACGGAACCCATTCCTAGGCCCTTGGCAGTGCGGTAGGCTGGAAGACAGGGACCAGGGCCAGAGCACCCCACCCGGGGCCCGCCCGGGCCCCTGGACCCAGCCGGGGCTCCCAAGCCCGGAGGCGCATGGGACGCCACCCCGGACCCATGGAGCCCGTCCTGGGCATTGAGCCATGCCGTTGGCCTGGAGATGGGTGCCCCGGACGCCCGGGGGAGGTCTGTCTGGGACACATGGAGCCCGTCCTGGGCATTGAACCATGCCGTTGGCCTGGAGAAGGGAGCCCCGGACGCCCGGGGGAGGACTGCCCGGTACCCGTGGAGCCCTTCCCGGGTACTTTGCAACGCCGTTGGCCTCCTGGAGATGGGTGCCCCGAACGCCCGGGGGGTGGGCTGCCCGGGACCCGTGGAGCCCGTCCTGGGCACTCTGACCTGCTGTTGGCCCGGGGGAGGGACCCCAGACGACCGGGACCCGTGGAGCCCGTCCTTGGCACTCTGACAAGCCGTTGGCCCGGGGAAGGGAGCCCCAGTTGACCGGGACCTGTGGAGCCCGTCCTGGGCACTCCTGTATGCAGTTGGCCCGGGGAAGGGAGCCCCGGACGTCCGGGACCCGTGGAGCCCGTCCTGGGCACTCCTGTATGCCGTTGGCCCGGGGAAGGGAGCCCCGGACGTCCGGGACCCGTGGAGTCCGTCCTGGGCACTCTGAAATGCTTTGGCCCGGGGAAGGGAGCCCCGGACACCCGGGGGGGAGGACTGCCCGGGACCCGTGGAACTCGTCCTGGGCACTCTGACATGCCGCTGGCCCGGGGAAGGGTGCCCCGGACGCCCGGGGCCCGTGGAGCCCGTCCTGGGCACTCTGACAAGCCGTTGGCCCGGGGAAGGGAGACCTGGACGCCCGGAACCCGTGGAGCCCGTCCTGGGCACTCTGAAATGCTTTGGCCCGGGGAAGGGAGCCCCGGACGCCCGGGGGAGGACTGCCCGGGACCCGTGGAACTGGTCCTGGGCACTCTGACATGCCGCTGGCCCGGGGAAGGGTGCCCCGGATGACCGGGGCCCGTGGAGCCCGTCCTGGGCACTCTGACATGCCGCTGGCCCGGGGAAGGGAGCCCCAGACGCCTGGGGCCCGTGGAGCCCGTCCCGGGCACTCTGCCATGCCGTCAGCCTGGATGGAGCCCCGGACGCCCGGGGGGGGGGGCGAAGGCCCGGGACGCATGGAGCCTGTCCCGGGCACTCTGCCATGCCGTCGGCCTGGATGGAGCACCGGACGCCCGGGGGACGACTGCCCAAGAGCCATGGAGCCCATCCTGGGCAATTTGACATGCAGTTGGCCTGGAGGAAGGAAGCTCCGGGTGGCCTAGGGAGGTGTTGCCCAGGCATATCCCATCTGGTCCCCATGGCAGAGAACCACCAACCCTGGAGGGGTGTCCGGGCATACCCTGCCACATAGTAATCCGGAGGCAAATTACCCCCCTTTCTTGCAATCTGTGCACGCGAGGTGACAGAGGGGACCCAAGGCGTGAAAGAACCCGACCTCATGGAGCCCTCGCTGGGATCCGGGAGGCGAATGGCACCTCATTAGGACTTCCAGGGAAGTTCGGCCATCTGGTCCCCCCCATAGGAAAGCGTTGCGGGCGACCAGATGCCCGAGGGGATCCGGGCGACCAGATGGCCGAGGGAATCCGGGCGACCAGATGGCTGGGCATGGAGGTGAAGCCGCCTGGACTCTTCCCCACCCCGTCCCCGTCCCGGGACGAATGCCCGGGACGCATGGAGCCCGTCCTGGCCACTTGATGTCCCGTCCTGGGCATTGAACCATGCCGTCGGCCTGGAGAAGGGAGCCCCCGGACGCCCGGGGGAGGACTGCCCGGTACCCGTGGAGCCCTTCCCGGGTACTTTGCAACGCCGTTGGCCTCCTGGAGATGGGTGCCCCAGATGCCCGGGGGTGGGCTGCCCGGGACCCATGGAGCCCGTCCTGGGCACTTTTACATGCCGTCGGCCTGGAGGTGGGTGCCCTGGACGCCCGGGGGAGGCCTGCCCGGGACCCGTGGAGCCCCTCCCGGGTACTTTGCCAATGCCGTTGGCCTCATGGAGATGGGTGCCCCGGACGCCCGGGGGGAGGACTGCCCGGTACCCGTGGAGTCCTTTCCGGGTACTTTGCAACGCCGTTGGCCCCCTGGAGATATGTGCCCCGAACGCCCGGGGGGAGGGCTGTCCGGGGCCCATGGAGCCCGTCCTGGGCACTGTGACATGCCGTCGGCCTGGAGGTGGGAGCCCCGGACGCCCGGGGGAAGGCTGCCCGGGACCCGTGGAGCCCTTCCCGGGTACTTTGCCATCCCGTTGGCCTCCTGGAGATGGGTGCCCCGGACGCCCGGGGGAGGTCTGTCCGGGGCCCATGGAGCCCGTCCTGGGCAGTGTGACATGCCGTCGGCCTAAAGGTGGGAGCCCCGGACGCCCGGGGGAAGGCTGCCCGGGACCCGTGGAGCCCTTCCCGGGTACTTTGCCATCCCGTTGGCCTCATGGAGATGGGTGCCCCGGACGCCCAGGGGAGGTCTGTCCGGGACACGTGGAGCCCGTCCTGGGCATTGAGCCATGCCGTTGGCCCGGAGAATGGAGCCCCCAGACGCCCGGGGGAGGTGTTGCCCAGGCATATCTCATCTGGTCCCCCGGGCAGAGAACCACCAGCCCTGGAGAGGTGTCCGGGCGTACCCTGCCCCTAGTAATCCGGAGGGAAATTACCCCCCTTTCTTGCAATCCGTGCACGCGCGGTGACAGAGGAGACCCAAGGCGTAAAAGAACCCGACCTCATGGAGCCCTCGCTGGGATCCAGGAGCCGAATGGCACCTCATCGGGACTTCCAGGGAAGCCCGGCCATCTGGTCGCCCCATTGGAAAGCATCGCGGGCGACCAGAGGGCCGGGATCGAAAGGACTCCCAGCTCCCCATCCATCCCAAGCCTTCGCGGTAGGGTTCCTGACTGCCTGCCCACGCAAGGCAGGGCTCTTGGACCCCGGCTGGGCCTCAGGCGCAGGTTGGACCACCGGAGCTCTAGGGCCCGGACGACCTGGGGGAGGAATGCCCGGGACCCGTGGAGCCCGTCCTGGGTACTTTGACATGCCGTCGGCCTGGAGGTGGGTGCCCCGGACGCCCCGGGGGAAGCTGCCCGGGACCCATGGAGCCCGTCCTGGGTACTTTGACATTCCGTCGGCCTGGAGGTGGGAGCCCCGGACGCCCGGGGGGAGGTCTGCACGGGACCCATGGAGACCGTCCTGGGTACTTTGCCAATGCCGTTGGCCTCATGGAGATGGGTGCCCCGGACGCCCGGGGGGACGAATGCCCGGGACGCATGGAGCCCGTCCTGGGCACTTTTCCATGCCTTCGGCCTGGAGCCCCCAGACACCCAGGGGAGGACCACCGTGAAAACCATGGAGCCCGACCCGGGCACTCTGCCATACCGTCAGCCTAGATGGAGCCCCGGACGCCCAGGGGACGAATGCCCGGGACGCATGGAGCCCGTCCTGGGCACTTTTCAATGCCGTCAGCCTGGATGGAGCCCCGGACGCCCGGGGGACGACTGCCCAGGAGCCATGGAGCCCGTCCTGGGCAATTTGACATGCAGTTGGCCTGGAGGAAGGAAGCCCCGGGTGGCCTAGGGAGGTGTTGCCCAGGCATAGCCCATCTGGTCCCCATGGCAGAGAACCACCAGCCTCGGAGGGGTGTCCGGGCGTACCCTTCTCCCTAGTAATCCGGAGGAAAATTACCCCCTTTTCTTGTAATCTGTGCACGCGAGGTGACAGAGGGGACCCAAGGCGCAAATGTACCCAACCTCCTGGAGCCCTCGCTGGGATCCGGGCGGCGAATGGCACCTCATCGGGACTTCCAGGGAAGTTCGGCCATCTGGTCGCCCCATAGGAAAGCGTTGCGGGCGACCAGATGCCCGAGGGGATCCGGGCGACCAGATGGCCGAGGGAATCTGGGCGATCAGATGGCTGGACACGGAAGTGAAGCCGCCTGGACTCTCCCGACCCTGTCCCCGTCCCCGTGCCCGTGCCCGGGACGCATGGAGCCCGTCCTGGGCACTTTTCCATGCCTTCGGCCTGGAGCCCCCAGACACCCAGGGGAGGACCACCGTGAAAGCCATGGAGCCCGACCCGGGCACTCTGCCATGCCGTCGGCCTG
>NC_136069.1:52184536-52219536 GCF_964261635.1 Lissotriton helveticus
TTTAACTCTGAATGGACTAGCACTATATTACCCAGACGTATGTGGCCTGAGTAGGTAAGCAACGTCATCTGACCACTGACATCTGTGTTCAAGGGGAAGTTGAAGGTAATGCAGACAAGAGTTTACATTACAAAAAAGCCTGAAATGGGAAACATTCATAGTCTAACCTGAAGGCAAGAAATGTGGAAGCAAGTTTAGAAGGAGGACACAAAGCAAAGTCTATGTTAAATTGCTTGTGTTGTATATCAGTTGGAAAAAATTTGATGAATAGAGAAAAAAGTACTGCAGCAGATTCCATGACCTCTTTTGTCAGAAGCAAGCAACCTCTCAACTGTGCCGAAACCCAGGATTGAACCAGGGACCTTCAGATCTTCAGTCTAACGCTCTCCCAACTGAGCTATTTCGGCCTGCTGCTAGCTGAGGTCTTCATACTTTGATTTGAACCATTCAACAAACTAGATGCATGACCTGGATATTTACCCTTATATGTTAGAGATATGTTTTAAGGAGTCCTGTATCATTCAGCAGTTAACTTGTGCAATGGGTAAATAGCGTTTTTGGGATCCGGGTTAGGTAGCGTTTTTTTAACTCTGAATGGACTAGCACTATATTACCCAGACGTATGTGGCCTGAGTAGGTAAGCAACGTCATCTGACCACTGACATCTGTGTTCAAGGGGAAGTTGAAGGTAATGCAGACAAGAGTTTACATTACAAAAAAGCCTGAAATGGGAAACATTCATAGTCTAACCTGAAGGCAAGAAATGCGGAAGCAAGTTTAGAAGGAGGACACAAATCAAAGTCTATGTTAAATTGCTTGTGTTGTATATCAGTTGGAAAGAATTTGATGAATAGAGAAAAAAGTACTACAGCTGATTCCAAGACCTATTTTGTTAGAAGAAAGGAACCTCTCAACTGTGCCGAAACCCGGGATTGAACCAGGGACCTTTAGATCTTCAGTCTAACGCTCTCCCAACTGAGCTATTTCGGCCTGCTGCTAGCTGTGGTCTTCATACTTTGATTTGAACCATTCAACAAACTAGATGCATGACCTGGATATGTACACTTATATGTTAGAGATATGTTTTAAGGAGTCCTGTATCATTCAGCAGTTAACTTGTGCAATGGGTAAATAGCGTTTTTGGGATCCGGGTTAGGTAACTTTTTTTAACTCTGAATGGACTAGCACTATATTACCCAGACGTATGTGGCCTGAGAAGGTGAGCAATGTCATCTGACTACTGACATCTGTGTTCAAGGGGAAGTTGAAGGTAATGCAGACAAGAGTTTACATTACAAAAAAGCATGAAATGGGAAACATTCATAGTCTAACCTGAAGGCAAGAAATGTAATGAAATGAAATGAAATGAAAAATTGCATTTGTATAGCGCATAACTGCCCTAGGGCCTCGCAGCGCTTGAAGATAAAATGGTTTAGCGCAGGCTCGGGGCAGATCAGCAGGATTTAGCAAACAAATGCGTTTTCAAGGCCTTTCTGAATGAGAGGAGGTTGCTATTTCCTCGGATGGCAAAGGGGAGGGCATTCCAAAGTCTGGTCGCCGAATGGGAAAAAGAGCGGCCACCCCAACGGGCTTTGTTAATTTTAGAGGAGGTGGCCAGCTGCAAGGTACCAGACCGAAGGGGGCGTGCTGGGACATAAGGCGTGACCAAAGGGTGCAGAATCGCTGGGCCTACACGGTGAAAGGATTTGTGCATAATGCACAAAGCTTTAAACTGCACTCTGGCAGCCATTGGGAGCCAGTGGAGGTCTTTCAGAGCCTTCCTCGCCGACTGCCGACGGGAGAGATTGAACAGTAGGCGGGCCGCACTGTTTTGTGTGACCTGAAGCCTCTGCAGTACCGAAGCCGGTGCTCCTAGGTAGAGAGCATTCCCATAATCCAGGCGAGAGAGAATCAGGGCCTGGACCATGGTCCTCCTCGCCTGGAAAGGGAGCAAAGGGAGCACCCGCCGGAGCATCCTCATTAGTCCAAAGCAAGTGGCGGCAGTCTTAGTAGCCTGGACCGAGAAATCAAGGGCGGTGTCAAGCCAGATCCCGAGGCTCTTTATCTGGGACTTGGGGGCAGGAGGAGCGCCAAGACATGGTGGCCAGACGGGTGCAAGAGCAGACGGGGAGGGATTTCCGAGTAGAATGATGTCTGTCTTCTCCCCGTTAAGCTTCAAACAGGAGGCTTGCATCCATCTGGCAACAGCCTCTAGACAGGGGCCTAAGGTGTCGGATGATCCATCTGCGTGGTCTAACGAGACCACAAGCTGCGTGTCATCCGCGTAGGTGACTATACGCACACCAAAGGGATGGACTATCCTGTCCAGAGGTTCCATGTAGGCGTTAAAGAGGGTCGGGCTCAGGGAGGAGCCCTGAGGGACCCCACACCTGAGAGGGTGTTTGGGAGAGACTATCTCACCCTCGAAGACCTGGAAAAAGCGCTCACTCAGAAAGGAGGTAAGCCAGTCTAGAACCGCGCCCGACACGCCCATGCCCGCCAGTCGGTGTAATAGCGTGGCATGGTTCACCGTGTCGAACGCGGCGCTAAGGTCTAACAGGATAATGGCCACCTTTCCTCCCCGATCCAAAGTCGTTCTTGCTTCCTCTGAAACCGCTAACATAGCGGTTTCTGTGCCATGTTGAGGGCGAAAACCTGTCTGGGAGGCACGCAACAGACAGTTGGACTCCAAATAGTCTGTTAAGATATTGTTGGCGTGCCTCTCCAGCAGTTTACTCAGCCAGGGGAGCAACGAAATGGGGCGATAGTTGGACAAGTTGCTCTGGTCCAGGGAGGGCTTCTTGAGAAGCGCCCTCACCATGGCACACTTCCAGGGGAGTGGGACCGACCTGGCCACGATGGAGGTGTTTAAGGCTTCCAGGATGACAGGACGAATAACGTCCAGTGCCTTGACAAGGATCCGGGGGGGTGCCGGGTCATTGGGAGACCCGGAAGAAACTTTAGAAATTAATCTATCCAGGCTGCCGGCATCAAGAAGCGGAATTATATCCAGTTTGCAGAGAGCCGGAGAATCAGCTGGCTTAGATGGGACGGAGGGGGCGTTGACCGTAGGATTACTAAAAGAAGAGTATATGGTCGAAATTTTCTTGGAGAAGAAGGCAGCTAGCTCATTACAGCGGTCTTGTGCCCCTTCAGCAGTAGGACGCTCAGCCGGGGGTGAAATAAGGGACTTGGCTATCCTAAAGATTTCCCTAGGCGCGTTGGCTGCAGCACTAATTTTCCCTTCGTAGAAGGAGGTTTGCGCCAATTTAATCTCTGATTTATAGAGCCTTATTGCGGACCTATAATCATCTTTCCTAGACAGAGAATGGTCCTTCCTCCACGCTCTCTCTAGTTTGCGGCAGTCAAGCTTTAATAACCTCAGAGCAGGAGTGTACCAGGGTGCAACTTTAGGTCTTCTGATGAGTTTACAGGGGCGTTTGGGAAGAACTCGGTCTAGGGTGCTGGAGATCCAGTGATCAAAGTTGCTAGAAGCAGAGGCAGGGGTCAAGGCCCTTCTCGGGGGGTCTTGAGTGAGAGCCAATGTCCAGTCGGTGAGGGGAAGTGAGGACCATTTCCTGCCCATGTACTTGGTAGAGGCCTCACGGGGGGAACAGGAGTTAGAAAGCCAGGTGAACGGTATCAAAAAATGATCAGTCCAAGGCAGTGGAACAGGGGACTCTACATTAAGGTTGGTATTACTGTATATGTGATCAAGGAGATGTCCCTTCTTGTGGGTCGCCTGATGGCCTCTCTGGCAGAGGTCTAACGCTTGCATGTTGGCACGCAAGTTATTAGCTGCCATATCCTGGGGGTCATCTGAATGGATGTTAAAATCCCCAAGCAGGGTGAGGTTAGATGAGGTCAAGACTGCGTTGGCAGTGAGATCAGTAATTTGAGTGATAAAATTATTCAGGGAACCCGGTGGGCGGTAGAGTAAAATACCAGAAAAAGTGGTGGTAGGGGAGAGATCAAGTGCAAAGTGTAAGCTCTCGCAAGTCAGCAGGGAATTAGGAGTGACCCGACACTTAAAGCTGTCCCTGTATATAATTGCTAGGCCTCCGCCTCTCCCCGATTGGCGGTCGAGGCGCTTAAGTGTGTAGCCTGGAGGTGTGGCCCATATTAAGGACGGGTCGTTGTCAATCTGAAGCCAAGTTTAGAAGCAAGTTTAGAAGGAGGACACAAAGCAAAGTCTATGTTAAATTGCTTGTGTTGTATATCAGTTAGAAAAAATGTGATGAATAGTGAAAAAAGTACTACAGCTGATTCCAAGACCAATTTTGTTAGAAGCAAAGAACCTCTCAACTGTGCCGAAACCCAGGATTGAACCAGGGACCTTTAGATCTTCAGTCTAACGCTCTCCCAACTGAGCTATTTCGGCCTGCTGCTAGCTGTGGTCTTCATACTTTGATTTGAACCATTCAACAAACTAGATGCATGACCTGGATGTTTACCCTTATATGTTAGAGATATGTTTTAAGGAGTCCTGTATCATTCAGCAGTTAACTTGTGCAATGGGTAAATAGAGTTTTGGGATCCGGGTTAGGTAGCGTTTTTTTAACTCTGAATGGACTAGCACTATATTACCCAGACGTATGTGGCCTGAGTAGGTAAGCAACGTCATCTGACTACTGACATCTGTGTTCAAGGGGAAGTTGAAGGTAAGGCAGACAAGAGTTTACATTACAAAAAAGCATGAAATGGGAAACATTCATAGTCTAACCTGAAGGCAAGAAATGTGGAAGCAAGTTTAGAAGGAGGACACAAAGCAAAGTCTATGTTAAATTGCTTGTGTTGTATATCAGTTGGAAAAAATTTGATGAATAGAGAAAAAAGTACTGCAGCAGATTCCAAGACCTCTTTTGTCAGAAGCAAGCAACCTCTCAACTGTGCCGAAACCCGGGATTGAACCAGGGACCTTCAGATCTTCAGTCTAACGCTCTCCCAACTGAGCTATTTCGGCCTGCTGCTAGCTTAGGTCTTCATACTTTGATTTGAACCATTCAACAAACTAGATGCATGACCTGGATATTTACCCTTATATGTTAGAGATATGTTTTAAGGAGTCCTGTATCATTCAGCAGTTAACTTGTGCAATGGGTAAATAGCGTTTTTGGGATCCGGGTTAGGTAGCGTTTTTTTAACTCTGAATGGACTAGCACTATATTACCCAGACGTATGTGGCCTGAGTAGGTAAGCAACGTCATCTGACCACTGACATCTGTGTTCAAGGGGAAGTTGAAGGTAATGCAGACAAGAGTTTACATTACAAAAAAGCCTGAAATGGGAAACATTCATAGTCTAACCTGAAGGCAAGAAATGTGGAAGCAAGTTTAGAAGGAGGACACAAATCAAAGTCTATGTTAAATTGCTTGTGTTGTATATCAGTTGGAAAGAATTTGATGAATAGAGAAAAAAGTACTACAGCTGATTCCAAGACCTATTTTGTTAGAAGAAAGGAACCTCTCAACTGTGCCGAAACCCAGGATTGAACCAGGGACCTTTAGATCTTCAGTCTAACGCTCTCCCAACTGAGCTATTTCGGCCTGCTGCTAGCTGTGGTCTTCATACTTTGATTTGAACCATTCAACAAACAAGATGCATGACCTGGATATTTACCCTTATATGTTAGAGATATGTTTTAAGGAGTCCTGTATCATTCAGCAGTTAACTTGTGCAATGGGTAAATAGCGTTTTTGGGATCCGGGTTAGATAGCGTTTTTTTAACTCTGAATGGACTAGCACTATATTACCCAGACGTATTTGGCCTGAGTAGGTAAGCAATGTCATCTGACTACTGACATCTGTGTTCAAGGGGAAGTTGAAGGTAAGGCAGACAAGAGGTTACTTTACAAAAAAGCATGAAATGGGAAACATTCATAGTCTAACCTGAAGGCAAGAAATGTGGAAGCAAGTTTAGAATGAGGACAGAAAGCAAAGTCTATGTTAAATTACTTGTGTTGCATATCAGTTGGAAAAAATTTGATGAATAGAGAAAAAAGTACTGCAGCAGATTCCAAGACCTCTTTTGCCAGAAGCAAGGAACCTCTCAACTGTGCCGAAACCCGGGATTGAACCAGGGACCTTAAGATCTTCAGTCTAACGCTCTCCCAACTGAGCTATTTCGGCCTGCTGCTATCTGTGGTCTTCATACTTTGATTTGAACCATTCAACAAACTAGATGCATGACCTGGATATTTACCCTTATATTTTAGAGATATGTTTTAAGGAGTCCTGTATCATTCAGCAGTTAACTTGTGCAATGGGTAAATAGCGTTTTTGGGATCCGGGTTAGGTAGCGTTTTTTTAACTCTGAATGGACTAGCACTATATTACCCAGACGTATGTGGCCTGAGTAGGTAAGCAACGTCATCTGACCACTGACATCTGTGTTCAAGGGGAAGTTGAAGGTAATGCAGACAAGAGTTTACATTACAAAAAAGCATGAAATGGGAAACATTCATAGTCTAACCTGAAGGCAAGAAATGTGGAAGCAAGTTTAGAAGGAGGACACAAATCAAAGTCTATGTTAAATTGCTTGTGTTGTATATCAGTTGGAAAGAATTTGATGAATAGAGAAAAAGTACTACAGCTGATTCCAAGACCTATTTTGTTAGAAGAAAGTAACCTCTCAACTGTGCCGAAACCCAGGATTGAACCAGGGACCTTTAGATCTTCAGTCTAACGCTCTCCCAACTGAGCTATTTCGGCCTGCTGTTATCTGTGGTCTTCATACTTTGATTTGAACCATTCAACAAACAAGATGCATGACCTGGATGTTTACCCTTATATGTTAGAGATATGTTTTAAGGAGTCCTGTATCATTCAGCAGTTAACTTGTGCAATGGGTAAATAGCGTTTTTGGGATCCGGGTTAGGTAGCGTGTTTTTTAACTCTGAATGGACTAGCACTATATTACCCAGACGTATTTGGCCTGAGTAGGTAAGCAATGTCATCTGACTACTGACATCTGTGTTCAAGGGGAAGTTGAAGGTAAGGCAGACAAGAGGTTACTTTACAAAAAAGCATGAAATGTAAAACATTCATAGTCTAACCTGAAGGCAAGAAATGTGGAAGCAAGTTTAGAATGAGGACAGAAAGCAAAGTCTATGTTAAATTACTTGTGTTGTATATCAGTTGGAAAAAATTTGATGAATAGAGAAAAAAGTACTGCGGCAGATTCCAAGACCTCTTTTGCCAGAAGCAAGGAACCTCTCAACTGTGCCGAAACCCGGGATTGAACCAGGGACCTTCAGATCTTCAGTCTAAAGCTCTCCCAACTGAGCTATTTCGGCCTGCTGCTATCTGTGGTCTTCATACTTTGATTTGAACCATTCAACAAACTAGATGCATGACCTGGATATTTACCCTTATATGTTAGAGATATGTTTTAAGGAGTCCTGTATCATTCAGCAGTTAACTTGTGCAATGGGTAAATAGCGTTTTTGGGATCCGGGTTAGGTAGCGTTTTTTTTAACTCTGAATGGACTAGCACTATATTACCCAGACGTATGTGGCCTGAGTAGGTAAGCAACGTCATCTGACCACTGACATCTGTGTTCAAGGGGAAGTTGAAGGTAATGCAGACAAGAGTTTACATTACAAAAAAGCATGAAATGGGAAACATTCATCGTCTAACCTGAAGGCAAGAAATGTGGAAGCAAGTTTAGAAGGAGGACACAAAGCAAAGTCTATGTTAAATTGCTTGTGTTGTATATCAGTTAGAAAAAATTTGATGAATAGTGAAAAAAGTACTACAGCTGATTCCAAGACCTACTTTGTTAGAAGCAAAGAACCTCTCAACTGTGCCGAAACCCGGGATTGAACCAGGGACCTTTAGATCTTCAGTCTAACGCTCTCCCAACTGAGCTATTTCGGCCTGCTGCTAGCTGTGGTCTTCATACTTTGATTTGAACCATTCAACAAACTAGATGCATGACCTGGATGTTTACCCTTATATGTTAGAGATATGTTTTAAGGAGTCCTGTATCATTCAGCAGTTAACTTGTGCAATGGGTAAATAGAGTTTTGGGATCCGGGTTAGGTAGCGTTTTTTTAACTCTGAATGGACTAGCACTATATTACCCAGACGTATTTGGCCTGAGTAGGTAAGCAATGTCATCTGACTACTGACATCTGTGTTCAAGGGGAAGTTGAAGGTAAGGCAGACAAGAGTTTACATTACAAAAAAGCATGAAATGGGAAACATTCATAGTCTAACCTGAAGGCAAGAAATGTGGAAGCAAGTTTAGAAGGAGGACACAAAGCAAAGTCTATGTTAAATTGCTTGTGTTGTATATCAGTTGGAAAAAATTTGATGAATAGAGAAAAAAGTACTGCAGCAGATTCCAAGACCTCTTTTGTCAGAAGCAAGCAACCTCTCAACTGGGCCGAAACCCGGGATTGAACCAGGGACCTTCAGATCTTCAGTCTAACGCTCTCCCAACTGAGCTATTTCGGCCTGCTGCTAGCTGAGGTCTTCATACTTTGATTTGAACCATTCAACAAACTAGATGCATGACCTGGATATTTACCCTTATATGTTAGAGCAGGGGTGCCCAAACCAGTCCTGGCGGGCCGTATCCATGCCAGATTTTTGGGATATCCCCATCTGGGGATCACGGTTCGATCCCCGGCACCGGCGGCAGATTAGCCCAGCACCAGGTAACTCTGGGAAATAGCTGGCGCCGCGGCTAGGGCGGCTGACTCCGGAATCTGGAGATTTTTTTATTTAAGGTTTTTGTAGAGCGCGTAGTAACCCTCGAGCATCCCAGAGATCAGGGTTCGATCCCCGGCACCGGCCGCAGATTAGCCCAGCACCACGTGACTCTGGGAAATAGCTGGCGCCGCGGCTAGGGAGGCTGACTCCGGAATCTGGAGATCACGGTTCGATCCCCGGCACCGGCGGCAGATTAGCCCAGCACCAGGTGACTCTGGGAAATAGCTGGCGCCGCGGCTAGGGCGGCTGACTCCGGAATCTGGAGATTTTTTTATTTAAGGTTTTTGTAGAGCGCGTAGTAACCCTCGAGCATCCCAGAGATCAGGGTTCGATCCCCGGCACCGGCCGCAGATTAGCCCAGCACCATGTGACTCTGGGCAATAGCTTGCTTAATCTTCCCAACGGCGCCTAGAGACCCTTACGGGTGATTGTGCGCCTTACAAATGTGGATTATTATTATTATTATTATTTGGGCCGATTCCGATCCGGTTCGTAAAAGCACATCTGCCCGAATCTGTCGGACAACCACGTACGCCCGGGAGAGGACTGCCCGGGACCCGTGGAGCCCGTCCTGGTCACTCTGACCTGCCATCGGCCTGGAGAAGGGAGCGCCGGACGCCCGGGGGGAGGACTGCCCGGGACCCGTGGAGCCCGTCCTGGGCACTCTGACCTGCCGTCTGCCCGGGGAAGGGAGCCCCGGACGCCCGGGGGGAGGACTGCCCGGGACCCATGGAGCCCGTCCTGGGCACTCTGACCTGCCGACGGCCCGGGGAAGGGAGCCCCGGACGCCCGGGGGAGGACTGCCCGGGACCCGTGGAACTCGTCCTGGGCACTCTGACATGCCGCTGACCCGGGGAAGGGAACCCCGGACGCCCGGGAGCCGTGGAGCCCGTCCTGGGCACTCTGACAAGCCGTCGGACCGGGGAAGGGAGCCCCGGACGCCCGGGACCCGTGGAGCCTGTCCTGGGAACTCCGGCATGCCGTTGGCCCAGGGAAGGGAGTCCCAGATACCCGGGACCCGTGGAGCCCGTCATGGGCACTCTGACAAGCCGGTGTCCCGGGGAAGGGAGCCCCGGACGCCGGGGACTCGTGGAGCCCGTCCTGGGCACTCTGGCATGCCGTTGGCACGGGGAAGGGAGCCCCGGACGTCCGGGGCCCGTGGAGCCCATCCTGGGCACTCTGACAAGCCGTTGGCCCGGGGAAGGGAGAGCCGGACACCCAGCGGAGGAATGCCCGGGACCCATGGAGCCCGTCCTGGGCAATCTGACCTGCCGTCGGCCCGGAGAAGGGAGCGACGGACGCCCGGGGGGGAGGAATGCCCGGGACGCATGGAGCCCATCCTGGGCACTTTGACATGCCATCGGCCTTGAGACCCGGGGGACGACTGCCCGGGAAGCATGGAGCCCGACCTGGGCACTCGCTCATGCCGTTGGCCTGGAGACCAGGGGGACGACTGCCCGGGGCGCATGGAGCCCGACCTGGGCACTCGCTCATGCCGTTGGCCTGGAGACCCGGGGGACGACTGCCCGGGACGCATGGAGCCCGTCCTGGGCACTTTGACATGCCGTTGGCCTGGAGGAGGGAAGCCCCGGGTGTTGTTACCCAGGCATAGCCCATCTGGTCCCCCTGGCAGAGAACCACCAGCCTTGCAGGGGTGTCCGGGCATACCCTTACCCCTTGTAATCCGGAGGAAAATTACCCCCCTTTCTTGTAATCTGTGCACACGAGTTGACAGAGGGGACCCAAGGCGTAAAAGTACCCGACCTCCTGGAGCCCTCGCTGGGATCGGGGAGGCAAATGGCACCTCATAGGGACTTCCAGGGAGGTTTGGCCATCTGGTCGCCCTTTTGGATAGCATTGCGTGCGACCAGATGGCCGAGGGGAAAGGTGCAACCAGGTGGCCGGGAACGAAAGGACTCCCTGCTTCCCACCCCGAGCCTTCGTGGTAGGGCTGCTGCCTGCCCACGCCGGGCAGGGCTCGGGGACCCCGGCTGGGCCTCAGGCACGGTGAGGACCACCGGAGCTCCCAGGCCCGGACGCCCGGGACGACGACTGCCCGGGACGCATGGAGCCCGTCCTGGGCACTTTGACATGCCGTCGGCCTGGAGACCCGGGGGACGACTGCCTGGGACGCATGGAGCCCGTCCTGGACATTTTGACATGCCGTCGGCCTGGAGACCCGGGGGACGACTGCCCGGGACGCATGGAGCCCGTCCTGGGCACTTTGACATGCCGTCGGCCTGGAGACCCGGGGGACGACTGCCTGGGACGCATGGAGCCCGTCCTGGACATTTTGACATGCCGTCGGCCTGGAGACCCGGGGGACGACTGCCCAGGACGCATGGAGCCCGTCCTGGGCACTTTGACATGCCGTCGGCCCGGAGAAGGGAGCGCCGGACACCCAGGGAAGGACTGCCCGGGACCCATGGAGCCCGTCCTGGGCAATCTGACCTGCCGTCGGCCCAGGGAAGGGAGCGGCGGATGCCCGGGGGGAGGAATGCCCGGGACGCATGGAGCCCGTCCTGGGCACTTTGACATGCCGTCGGCCCGGAGACCCGTGGGACGACTGCCCGGGACGCATGGAGCCCAACCTGGGCACTTTGACATGCCGTCGGCCTGGAGACCCGGGGGACGACTGCCCGGGACGCATGGAGCCCGTCCTGGACATTTTGACATGCCGTCGGCCTGGAGACCCGGGGGACGACTGCCCGGGACGCATGGAGCCCGTCCTGGGCACTTTGACATGCCGTCGGCCCGGAGAAGGGAGCGCCGGACACCCAGGGGAGGACTGCCCGGGACCCATGGAGCCCGTCCTGGGCAATCTGACCTGCCGTCGGCCCGGAGAAGGGAGCGGCGGATGCCCGGGGGGACGACTGCCCGGGACGCATGGAGCCCGTCCTGGGCACTTTGACATGCCATCGGCCTGGAGACCCGGGGGACAACTGCCCGGGACGCATGGAGCCCAACCTGGGCACTTTGACATGCCGTCGGCCTGGAGACCCGGGGGACGACTGCCCGGGACGCATGGAGCCCGTCCTGGACATTTTGACATGCCGTCGGCCTGGAGACCCGGGGGACGACTGCCCGGGACGCATGGAGCCCGTCCTGGGCACTTTGACATGCCGTCGGCCTGGAGACCCGGGGGACGACTGCCCGGGACGCATGGAGCCCGTCCTGGGCACTTTGACATGCCGTCGGCCTGGAGATCCGGGGGACGACTGCCCGGGACGCATGGAGCCCGTCCTGGGCACTTTGACATGCCGTCGGCCTGGAGACCCGGGGGACGACTGCCCGGGACGCATGGAGCCCGTCCTGGGCACTTTGACATGCCATCGACCTGGAGACCCGGGGGACGACTGCCCAAGAGCCATGGAGCCCGTCCTGGGCAATTTGACAAGCCGTTGGCCTGGAGGAAGGAAGCCCCGGGTGGCCTAGGGAGGTGTTACCCAGGCATAGCCCATCTGGTCCCCCTAGCAGAGAACCACCAGCCTTGGAGGGGTGTCCGGGCATACCCTGCCCCCTAGTAATCCAGAGGGAAATTACCTGACTTTCTTGCAATCTGTGCACACAAGGTGACAGAGGGGACCCAAGGCGCGAAAGTACCCGACCTCCTGGAGCCCTCGCTGGGATCCAGGAGGCGAATGGCACCTCATCATGACTTCCAGGGCGACCAGATGGCCGAGGCGAGAGGGGCGACCAGATGGCCGGGACCAAAAGGACGCCAATCTGCCTGCCCCGGAGCTGCAGGGCTCTGGGGCTGCAGGGTTCCGGGGGCTGCAGAGCTGCAGGTCTCTGGGGCTGCAGGGCTCCGGGGCTTCAGGCCTCCCCGGGCCCTGATGGACCCTCCGTCCCGGGTACCTCCGACCCCCGGCCGGCTTGCAGGACGGAGGGGGGATTCCCGCACCACTGGGCCCTGCCTGACGGGGCTCAAGCCCCGGGCCCGGTCCCCGGCCCCAGTCCCGGCTTTCCAAACCCTATGCCGGGCCGGGGAGAGCCTCCCCTGGGCCCCCGGTGGACCCTCCGTCCCGGGCGCCCCGGCCCCCTGGCCGGATAGCTGGACGGAGGGGTACCAGCACCCTCGGGGCCTGGCCAGATGGAGTTCAAGCCCCGGGTCCGGTCCCACCTTCCGAACCCTAGCCAGGCTGGGGAGAGCCTCCCCGGGAACCGGTGGAGCCCCGTCCCCAGCGCACGGACCCACTGGTGGCCTGCGGGACAGGGGGCTCCAGCACCCTCGGGGCCTGGCCAGATGGAATTCAAGCCCCGGGTCCGGTCCCACCTTCCGAACCCTAGCCAGGCTGGGGAGAGCCTCCCCGGGAACCGGTGGAGCCGCGTCCCCAGCGCACGGACCCACTGGTGGCCTGCGGGACAGGGGGCTCCAGCACCCTCGGGGCCTGGCCAGATGGAGTTCAAGCCCCGGGTCCGGTCCCACCTTCCGAACCAGAGCCAGGCTGGGGAGAGCCTCCCCGGGCCCCGGTGGACCCTACGTCCCGGGCACCCCGGATCCCCGGCCGGATTGCAGGACGGAGGGGTACCAGCACCCTCGGGGCCTGGCCAGATGGAGTTCAAGCCCCGGGTCCGGTCCCACCTTCCGAACCCTAGCCAGGCTGGGGAGAGCCTCCCCGGGCCCCGGTGGAGCCCCGTCCCCAGCGCCCGGACCCTCTGGTGGCCTGCGGGACAGGGGGCTCCAGCACCCTCGGGGCCTGGCCAGATGGAGTTCAAGCCCCGGGCCCGGTCCCACCTTCTGAACCCTAGCCAGGCTGGGGAGAGCCTCCCCGGGCCCCGGTGGAGCCCCGTCCCCAGTGCCCGGACCCTCTGGTGGCCGGCGGGACGGGGAGCTCGCGCAGGATCAACCAGGTAGCCGCACCTGACGACGGGGTGGGAGCCGCGTGCCCATCTCCCCGACCGGCAACCTTCGCGCACCCCTTCGGTCTCTCGGGAGCCTGCCAGGAGCCGGCCCCGCCTGGGCGGGAGGTCTCGCTGCAGGGGTGCGGAGCAGTGGCGCGGTCGCATGGGCACCGGCAGGCCCAGCCGTCTCCCCCGGGAGGGAGAGGCGGGCCGAGGCGCAGCCTGAGTGAGAGGCAGGGGTGCCGGAGCCTGGCGGCGGCGGCACCCCTCGGAACGGTCGTTCCGAGCTGCTGTGGAAACGTGCTGAGGCAGAGAGGGGCGGCGGAGTGGCGCACGGGGCCTAACGGACCTGCTGGGCAGCAGGCATCCGAGGGCCTGGCGCCACCCGACCCCTCCTGCTCGGGTCGGACCACTGGGGGGCACGAGCTGCCGGGGCCGCTCGGCCTTCGCTCTGCTGGGTTGAAAGGGGCCTCCCGCCAGGCGGCAGGCAGGCCCTCGAGTCGGACGGTCCATGCGGGGTGGAAGCTAATTGCTTGAAACAACAGCCGAGGCTGGCCAAGCAGTCCATCCCTAAACGGACCGAGAGTGCCCAATCGATCAGAGAGTACAGCCGGGAAAAAGTCTCCTGGCATCCCCGGACCTCACGGAGGTCTGCCTGAGCAAACTCCTAAGAAAAGGGACCATCGGGAAGGGGCCGAGAGGCAGGTGCGTACCCGGGCCCCTGGGGGCCCCGCGACGCGGGCCCGGGTGCTGCCTGTCCCCGTCTCGGCATGGCCAGACCTCGGGGAGGCCTGCCTGAGCAAACTCGGAGGAAAAGGCCCATCGGCAAGGGGGCTGAGCGGCAGGTGCGTACCCGGGCCCCTGGGGGCCCCGGCGGGCGGGCCCGGGTCCTGCCTTCCCCTGATTCGGAACCGCCGGACCTATCGGAGGTCAGACTGTGGAAAAAAACTCGGAGAAAAAGGACCATCGGGAAAGGGCTGAGAGGCAGGTGCATTCCCGGGCCCCTGGGGGCCCCGGCGGGCGGGCCCGGGTGCTGCCTGGCCCCGTCTCAGCATGGCCAGACCTCGCGGGGACCTGCCTGAGCAAACTCGGAGGAAAAGGCCCATCGGCAAGGGGGCTAAGCAGCAGGTGCGTACCCAGGCCCCTGGGGGCCCCGGCGGGAGGGCCCGGGTCCTGCCTTCCCCTGATTCAGAATCGCCAGACCACACGGAGGTCTGACTGACCCTCTCCCTAGTAATCCGGAGGAAAATTACCCCCCTTTCTTGTAATCCGTGCACTAGAGGTGACAGAGGGGACCCAAGGCGCGAAAGTACCCGACCTCCTGGAGCCCTCGCTGGGATCCGGGAGGCAAATGGCACCTCATCGGGACTTCCAGGGAAGTTCGGCCATCTGGTCGCCCCCATTGGAAAGCATTGCGGGCGACCAGATGGCCGAGGCGATCCGGGAGACCAGATGGCCGAGGGGATCCTGGAGACCAGATGGCCGAGGGGATCCGGGAGACCAGATGGCCGAGGGGATCCGGGCGACCAGATGGCCGGGCACGAAAGGGATGCCATCCGGTCGCCCCGTGCCCCCACGAAGGAGGGAGCGGGCACCCGGGGCATGCCGGGCCGGAGGCCCGGGGCCCCAGCCGGGCCACAGCCATGGAGGCTGCCAGGGGCCGGCGGGCCCTCCGACCCGGGGCCCGCTTACACCTTGACAAGCAGGGGAGGCCTGCAAGGGACCGACGGACCCCTGTCCTGGGCCCTGGGTGGAGCGGCAGCCCGGGGGACCGGGCCCAGGGCCGGAGCGCCCGACCCGGGGCCCCGACCGGGCCCCTGGACCCAGCCGGGGCTCCCAGGCCCGGAGGCACAGGGGAAGCCTCCCTGGGCCCGCCGGACCCCGTCCCGGGCACCCTGCCCCGCGGCAGGACCCAGGACGGAGCCCGGGGTGGGGAGGCCACCCTCCCCGGGGCCCTCAGGGGCCCCGGATGGAGCTCCTGAACACAGACAAGCAAGGGGAGGCTCCCCGGGCACATCGGAACCCCTTCCCGGGCCCTTGGCAGTGCGGCAGGCTGGGAGACAGGGCCCAGGGCCTGAGCACCCGACCCGGGGCCCGCCCGGGCCCCTGGACCCAGCCGGGGCTCCCAAGCCCGGAGGCGCATGGGACGCCTCCCCGGTCCCTCCGGACCCCGTCCCGGGCACCCTGCCACGCAGCAGGACCAAGGACAGAGCCCGGGGTGGGGAGGCCGCCCTCCCCGGGCCCTCAGGGGCCCTAGCCACTGCTCCTGAACCCAGCCAAGCAAGGGGAGGCTCCCCGGGCACATCGGAACCCCTTCCCGGGCCCTTGGCAGTGCGGCAGGCTGGGAGACAGGGCCCAGGGCCGGAGCACCCGACCCGGGGCCCGGCCGGGCCCCTGGATGCAGCCGTGGCTCCCAAGCCCGGAGGCGCATGGGACGCCTCCCCGGTCCCTCCGGACCCCGTCCCGGGCACCCTGCCACGCAGCAGGACCAAGGACAGAGCCCGGGGTGGGGAGGCCGCCCTCCCCGGGCCCTCAGGGGCCCTAGCCACTGCTCCTGAACCCAGCCAAGCAAGGGGAGGCTCCCCGGGCACATCGGAACCCCTTCCCGGGCCCTTGGCAGTGCGGCAGGCTGAGAGACAGGGCCCAGGGCCGGAGCACCCGACCCGGGGCCCGGCCGGGCCCCTGGACGCAGCCGGGGCTCCCAAGCCCGGAGGCGCATGGGACGCCTCCCCGGTCCCTCCGGACCCCGTCCCGGGCACCCTGCCACGCAGCAGGACCAAGGACAGAGCCCGGGGTGGGGAGGCCGCCCTCCCCGGGCCCTCAGGGGCCCTAGCCACTGCTCCTGAACCCAGCCAAGCAAGGGGAGGCTCCCCGGGCACATCGGAACCCCTTCCCGGGCCCTTGGCAGTGCGGCAGGCTGGGAGACAGGGCCCAGGGCCGGAGCACCCGACCCGGGGCCCGGCCGGGCCCCTGGACGCAGCCGGGGCTCCCAAGCCCGGAGGCGCATGGGACACCTCCCCGGTCCCTCCGGACCCCGTCCCGGGCACCCTGCCACGCAGCAGGACCAAGGACAGAGCCCGGGGTGGGGAGGCCGCCCTCCCCGGGCCCTCAGGGGCCCTAGCCACTGCTCCTGAACCCAGCCAAGCAAGGGGAGGCTCCCCGGGCACATCGGAACCCCTTCCCGGGCCCTTGGCAGTGCGGCAGGCTGGGAGACAGGGCCCAGGGCCGGAGCACCCGACCCGGGGCCCGGCCGGGCCCCTGGACGCAGCCGGGGCTCCCAAGCCCGGAGGTGCATGGGACGCCTCCCCGGTCCCTCCGGACCCCGTCCCGGGCACCCTGCCACGCAGCAGGACCAAGGACAGAGCCCGGGGTGGGGAGGCCGCCCTCCCCGGGCCCTCAGGGGCCCTAGCCACTGCTCCTGAACCCAGCCAAGCAAGGGGAGGCTCCCCGGGCACATCGGAACCCCTTCCCGGGCCCTTGGCAGTGCGGCAGGCTGGGAGACAGGGCCCAGGGCCGGAGCACCCGACCCGGGGCCCGGCTGGGCCCCTGGACGCAGCCGGGGCTCCCAAGCCCGGAGGTGCATGGTACGCCTCCCCGGTCCCTCCGGACCCCGTCCCGGGCACCCTGCCACGCAGCAGGACCAAGGACAGAGCCCGGGGTGGGGAGGCCGCCCTCCCTGGGCCCTCAGGGGCCCTAGCCACTGCTCCTGAACCCAGCCAAGCAAGGGGAGGCTCCCCGGGAACAACGGAACCCATTCCTAGGCCCTTGGCAGTGCGGTAGGCTGGAAGACAGGGACCAGGGCCGGAGCACCCCACCCGGGGCCCGCCCGGGCCCCTGGACCCAGCCGGGGCTCCCAAGCCCGGAGGCGCATGGGACGCCACCCCGGACCCATGGAGCCCGTCCTGGGCATTGAGCCATGCCGTTGGCCTGGAGATGGGTGCCCCGGACGCCCGGGGGAGGTCTGTCTGGGACACATGGAGCCCGTCCTGGGCATTGAACCATGCCGTTGGCCTGGAGAAGGGAGCCCCGGACGCCCGGGGGAGGACTGCCCGGTACCCGTGGAGCCCTTCCCGGGTACTTTGCAACGCCGTTGGCCTCCTGGAGATGGGTGCCCCGAACGCCCGGGGGGTGGGCTGCCCGGGACCCGTGGAGCCCGTCCTGGGCACTCTGACCTGCTGTTGGCCCGGGGGAGGGACCCCAGACGACCGGGACCCGTGGAGCCCGTCCTTGGCACTCTGACAAGCCTTTGGCCCGGGGAAGGGAGCCCCAGACGACCGGGACCTGTGGAGCCCGTCCTGGGCACTCCTGTATGCCGTTGGCCCGGGGAAGGGAGCCCCGGACGTCCGGGACCCGTGGAGCCCGTCCTGGGCACTCCTGTATGCTGTTGGCCCGGGGAAGGGAGCCCCGGACGTCCGGGACCCGTGGAGCCCGTCCTGGGCACTCTGAAATGCTTTGGCCCGGGGAAGGGAGCACCGGACACCCGGTGGGGGAGGACTGCCCGGGACCCGTGGAACTCGTCCTGGGCACTCTGACATGCCGCTGGCCCGGGGAAGGGTGCCCCGGATGCCCGGGGCCCGTGGAGCCCGTCCTGGGCACTCTGACAAGCCGTTGGCCCGGGGAAGGGAGACCTGGACGCCCGGAACCCGTGGAGCCCGTCCTGGGCACTCTGAAATGCTTTGGCCCGGGGAAGGGAGCCCCGGACGCCCGGGGGAGGACTGCCCGGGACCCGTGGAACTGGTCCTGGGCACTCTGACATGCCGCTGGCCCGGGGAAGGGTGCCCCGGATGACCGGGGCCCGTGGAGCCCGTCCTGGGCACTCTGACATGCCGCTGGCCCGGGGAAGGGAGCCCCAGACGCCTGGGGCCCGTGGAGCCCGTCCCGGGCACTCTGCCATGCCGTCAGCCTGGATGGAGCCCCGGATGCCCGGGGGGGGGGCGAAGGCCCGGGACGCATGGAGCCTGTCCCGGGCACTCTGCCATGCCGTCGGCCTGGATGGAGCACCGGACGCCCGGGGGACGACTGCCCAAGAGCCATGGAGCCCATCCTGGGCAATTTGACATGCAGTTGGCCTGGAGGAAGGAAGCTCCGGGTGGCCTAGGGAGGTGTTGCCCAGGCATATCCCATCTGGTCCCCATGGCAGAGAACCACCAACCCTGGAGGGGTGTCCGGGCATACCCTGCCACATAGTAATCCGGAGGCAAATTACCCCCCTTTCTTGCAATCTGTGCACGCGAGGTGACAGAGGGGACCCAAGGCGTGAAAGAACCCGACCTCATGGAGCCCTCGCTGGGATCCGGGAGGCGAATGGCACCTCATTAAGACTTCCAGGGAAGTTCGGCCATCTGGTCCCCCCCATAGGAAAGCGTTGCGGGCGACCAGATGCCCGAGGGGATCCGGGCGACCAGATGGCCGAGGGAATCCGGGCGACCAGATGGCTGGGCATGGAGGTGAAGCCGCCTGGACTCTTCCCCACCCCGTCCCGGGACGAATGCCCGGGACGCATGGAGCCCGTCCTGGCCACTTGATGTCCCGTCCTGGGCATTGAACCATGCCGTCGGCCTGGAGAAGGGAGCCCCCGGACGCCCGGGGGAGGACTGCCCGGTACCCGTGGAGCCCTTCCCGGGTACTTTGCAACGCCGTTGGCCTCCTGGAGATGGGTGCCCCAGATGCCCGGGGGTGGGCTGCCCGGGACCCATGGAGCCCGTCCTGGGCACTTTTACATGCCGTCGGCCTGGAGGTGGGTGCCCTGGACGCCCGGGGGAGGCCTGCCCGGGACCCGTGGAGCCCCTCCCGGGTACTTTGCCAATGCCGTTGGCCTCATGGAGATGGGTGCCCCGGACGCCCGGGGGGAGGACTGCCCGGTACCCGTGGAGTCCTTTCCGGGTACTTTGCAACGCCGTTGGCCCCCTGGAGATATGTGCCCCGAACGCCCGGGGGGAGGGCTGTCCGGGGCCCATGGAGCCCGTCCTGGGCACTGTGACATGCCGTCGGCCTGGAGGTGGGAGCCCCGGACGCCCGGGGGAAGGCTGCCCGGGACCCGTGGAGCCCTTCCCGGGTACTTTGCCATCCCGTTGGCCTCCTGGAGATGGGTGCCCCGGACGCCCGGGGGAGGTCTGTCCGGGGCCCATGGAGCCCGTCCTGGGCAGTGTGACATGCCGTCGGCCTAAAGGTGGGAGCCCCGGACGCCCGGGGGAAGGCTGCCCGGGACCCGTGGAGCCCTTCCCGGGTACTTTGCCATCCCGTTGGCCTCATGGAGATGGGTGCCCCGGACGCCCAGGGGAGGTCTGTCCGGGACACGTGGAGCCCGTCCTGGGCATTGAGCCATGCCGTTGGCCCGGAGAATGGAGCCCCCAGACGCCCGGGGGAGGTATTGCCCAGGCATATCTCATCTGGTCCCCCGGGCAGAGAACCACCAGCCCTGGAGAGGTGTCCGGGCGTACCCTGCCCCTAGTAATCCAGAGGGAAATTACCCCCCTTTCTTGCAATCCGTGCACGCGCGGTGACAGAGGAGACCCAAGGCGTAAAAGAACCCGACCTCATGGAGCCCTCGCTGGGATCCAGGAGCCGAATGGCACCTCATCGGGACTTCCAGGGAAGCCCGGCCATCTGGTCGCCCCATTGGAAAGCATCGCGGGCGACCAGAGGGCCGGGATCGAAAGGACTCCCAGCTCCCCATCCATCCCAAGCCTTCGCGGTAGGGTTCCTGACTGTCTGCCCACGCAAGGCAGGGCTCTTGGACCCCGGCTGGGCCTCAGGCGCAGGTTGGACCACCGGAGCTCTAGGGCCCGGACGACCTGGGGGAGGAATGCCCGGGACCCGTGGAGCCCGTCCTGGGTACTTTGACATGCCGTCGGCCTGGAGGTGGGTGCCCCGGACGCCCCGGGGGAAGCTGCCCGGGACCCATGGAGCCCGTCCTGGGTACTTTGACATTCCGTCGGCCTGGAGGTGGGAGCCCCGGACGCCCGGGGGGAGGTCTGCACGGGACCCATGGAGACCGTCCTGGGTACTTTGCCAATGCCGTTGGCCTCATGGAGATGGGTGCCCCGGACGCCCGGGGGGACGAATGCCCGGGACGCATGGAGCCCGTCCTGGGCACTTTTCCATGCCTTCGGCCTGGAGCCCCCAGACACCCAGGGGAGGACCACCGTGAAAACCATGGAGCCCGACCCGGGCACTCTGCCATACCGTCAGCCTAGATGGAGCCCCGGACGCCCAGGGGACGAATGCCCGGGACGCATGGAGCCCGTCCTGGGCACTTTTCAATGCCGTCAGCCTGGATGGAGCCCCGGACGCCCGGGGGACGACTGCCCAGGAGCCATGGAGCCCGTCCTGGGCAATTTGACATGCAGTTGGCCTGGAGGAAGGAAGCCCCGGGTGGCCTAGGGAGGTGTTGCCCAGGCATAGCCCATCTGGTCCCCATGGCAGAGAACCACCAGCCTCGGAGGGGTGTCCGGGCGTACCCTTCTCCCTAGTAATCCGGAGGAAAATTACCCCCTTTTCTTGTAATCTGTGCACGCGAGGTGACAGAGGGGACCCAAGGCGCAAATGTACCCAACCTCCTGGAGCCCTCGCTGGGATCCGGGCGGCGAATGGCACCTCATCGGGACTTCCAGGGAAGTTCGGCCATCTGGTCGCCCCATAGGAAAGCGTTGCGGGCGACCAGATGCCCGAGGGGATCCGGGCGACCAGATGGCCGAGGGAATCTGGGCGATCAGATGGCTGGACACGGAAGTGAAGCCGCCTGGACTCTCCCGACCCTGTCCCCGTCCCCGTGCCCGTGCCCGGGACGCATGGAGCCCGTCCTGGGCACTTTTCCATGCCTTCGGCCTGGAGCCCCCAGACACCCAGGGGAGGACCACCGTGAAAGCCATGGAGCCCGACCCGGGCACTCTGCCATGCCGTCGGCCTGGATGGAGCCCCGGACGCCCGGGGGACAAATGCCCGGGACGCATGGAGCCCGTCCTGGGCACTTTTCCATGCCTTCGGCATGGAGCGCCCCGACACCCTGGGGAGGACCACCCTGGAAACCATGGAGCCCGACCCGGGCACTCTGCCATGCCGTCGGCCTGGATGGAGCCCCGGACGCCCGGGGGACAAATGCCCGGGACGCATGGAGCCCGTCCTGGGCACTTTTCCATGCCTTCGGCATGGAGCGCCCCGACACCCTGGGGAGGACCACCCTGGAAACCATGGAGCCCGACCCGGGAACTCTGCCATGCCGTCGGCCTGGATGGAGCCCCGGACGCCCGGGGGACAAATGCCCGGGACGCATGGAGCCTGTCCTGGGTACTTTTCCATGCCGTCGGCCAGGAGCCCCCTGACACCCAGGGGAGGACCACCGTGAAAACCATGGAGCCTGACCCGGGCACTCTGCCATACCGTCAGCCTGGATGTAGCCCCGGACGCCCGGGGGACGAATGCCCGGGACGCATGGAGCCCGTCCCGGGCACTCTGCCATGCCGTCCCGACAAATTCGTACGGACTCCTAACCTTACGACACGGATCGGAATCGAGCCCTCTCTGACCCAGCAGTTTCAGGCGCCCGGGGGACGAATGCCCGGGACGCATGGAGCCCGACCCGGGCACACTGCCTTGCCGCCGGCCTGGATGGAGCCCCGGACGCCCGGGGGACGAATGCCCGGGACGCATGGAGCCCGTCCCGGGCACTCTGCCATGCCGTCGGCCTGGATGGAGCCCCGGACGCCCGGGGGACGACTGCCCAAGAGCCATGGAGCCCATCCCGGGCACTCTGCCATGCCGTCCCGACAAATTCGTACGGACTCCTAACCTTCCGACACGGATCGGAATCGAGCCCTTTCTGACCCAGCAGATTTCAGGTTGATTTGCTATATACTTTACGTACGATTTTATGGGGGCCGATTCCGATCCGGTACGTAAAAGCAAATACGACCGACATGTCGGACAACCACGTACACCCAGGGGATAGGACTGCCCGGGTCACATGGACCCCGTCCTAGGCACTCTGATCTGCCGCCGGCGCCGGGGATCGAACCGTGATCACCAGATGGGGATATCCCAAAAATCTGGCATGGATACGGCCCGCCAGGACAGGTTTGGGCACCCCTGTTGTACGGACTCCCAAGCCCTACGGTCCTTCTGACACGGATCGGAATCGAACCCAGCAGATTTCGCGTTGACTGCCTCTATATCAGGGGTGCCCAAACCAGTCCTGGCGGGCCGTATCCATGCCAGATTTTTGGGATATCCCCATCTGGGGATCACGGTTCGATCCCCGGCACCGGCGGCAGATTAGCCCAGCACCAGGTGACTCTGGGAAATAGCTGGCGCCGCGGCTAGGGCGGCTGACTCCGGAATCTGGAGATTTTTTTATTTAAGGTTTTTGTAGAGCGCGTAGTAACCCTCGAGCATCCCAGAGATCAGGGTTCGATCCCCGGCACCGGCCGCAGATTAGCCCAGCACCATGTGACTCTGGGCAATAGCTTGCTTAATCTTCCCAACGGCGCCTAGAGACCCTTACGGGTGATTGTGCGCCTTACAAATGTGGATTATTATTATTATTATTATTTGGGCCGATTCCGATCCGGTTCGTAAAAGCACATCTGCCCGAATCTGTCGGACAACCACGTACGCCCGGGAGAGGACTGCCCGGGACCCGTGGAGCCCGTCCTGGTCACTCTGACCTGCCATCGGCCTGGAGAAGGGAGCGCCGGACGCCCGGGGGGAGGACTGCCCGGGACCCGTGGAGCCCGTCCTGGGCACTCTGACCTGCCGTCTGCCCGGGGAAGGGAGCCCCGGACGCCCGGGGGGAGGACTGCCCGGGACCCATGGAGCCCGTCCTGGGCACTCTGACCTGCCGACGGCCCGGGGAAGGGAGCCCCGGACGCCCGGGGGAGGACTGCCCGGGACCCGTGGAACTCGTCCTGGGCACTCTGACATGCCGCTGACCCGGGGAAGGGAACCCCGGACGCCCGGGAGCCGTGGAGCCCGTCCTGGGCACTCTGACAAGCCGTCGGACCGGGGAAGGGAGCCCCGGACGCCCGGGACCCGTGGAGCCTGTCCTGGGAACTCCGGCATGCCGTTGGCCCAGGGAAGGGAGTCCCAGATACCCGGGACCCGTGGAGCCCGTCATGGGCACTCTGACAAGCCGGTGTCCCGGGGAAGGGAGCCCCGGACGCCGGGGACTCGTGGAGCCCGTCCTGGGCACTCTGGCATGCCGTTGGCACGGGGAAGGGAGCCCCGGACGTCCGGGGCCCGTGGAGCCCATCCTGGGCACTCTGACAAGCCGTTGGCCCGGGGAAGGGAGAGCCGGACACCCAGCGGAGGAATGCCCGGGACCCATGGAGCCCGTCCTGGGCAATCTGACCTGCCGTCGGCCCGGAGAAGGGAGCGACGGACGCCCGGGGGGAGGAATGCCCGGGACGCATGGAGCCCATCCTGGGCACTTTGACATGCCATCGGCCTTGAGACCCGGGGGACGACTGCCCGGGAAGCATGGAGCCCGACCTGGGCACTCGCTCATGCCGTTGGCCTGGAGACCCGGGGGACGACTGCCCGGGGCGCATGGAGCCCGACCTGGGCACTCGCTCATGCCGTTGGCCTGGAGACCCGGGGGACGACTGCCCGGGACGCATGGAGCCCGTCCTGGGCACTTTGACATGCCGTTGGCCTGGAGGAGGGAAGCCCCGGGTGTTGTTACCCAGGCATAGCCCATCTGGTCCCCCTGGCAGAGAACCACCAGCCTTGCAGGGGTGTCCGGGCATACCCTTACCCCTAGTAATCCGGAGGAAAATTACCCCCCTTTCTTGTAATCTGTGCACACGAGTTGACAGAGGGGACCCAAGGCGTAAAAGTACCCGACCTCCTGGAGCCCTCGCTGGGATCGGGGAGGCAAATGGCACCTCATAGGGACTTCCAGGGAGGTTTGGCCATCTGGTCGCCCTTTTGGATAGCATTGCGTGCGACCAGATGGCCGAGGGGAAAGGTGCAACCAGGTGGCCAGGAACGAAAGGACTCCCTGCTTCCCACCCCGAGCCTTCGTGGTAGGGCTGCTGCCTGCCCACGCCGGGCAGGGCTCGGGGACCCCGGCTGGGCCTCAGGCACGGTGAGGACCACCGGAGCTCCCAGGCCCGGACGCCCGGGACGACGACTGCCCGGGACGCATGGAGCCCGTCCTGGGCACTTTGACATGCCGTCGGCCTGGAGACCCGGGGGACGACTGCCTGGGACGCATGGAGCCCGTCCTGGACATTTTGACATGCCGTCGGCCTGGAGACCCGGGGGACGACTGCCCGGGACGCATGGAGCCCGTCCTGGGCACTTTGACATGCCGTCGGCCTGGAGACCCGGGGGACGACTGCCTGGGACGCATGGAGCCCGTCCTGGACATTTTGACATGCCGTCGGCCTGGAGACCCGGGGGACGACTGCCCGGGACGCATGGAGCCCGTCCTGGGCACTTTGACATGCCGTCGGCCTGGAGACCCGGGGGACGACTGCCCGGGACGCATGGAGCCCGTCCTGGGCACTTTGACATGCCGTCGGCCCGGAGAAGGGAGCGCCGGACACCCAGGGAAGGACTGCCCGGGACCCATGGAGCCCGTCCTGGGCAATCTGACCTGCCGTCGGCCCAGGGAAGGGAGCGGCGGATGCCCGGGGGGAGGAATGCCCGGGACGCATGGAGCCCGTCCTGGGCACTTTGACATGCCGTCGGCCCGGAGACCCGTGGGACGACTGCCCGGGACGCATGGAGCCCAACCTGGGCACTTTGACATGCCGTCGGCCTGGAGACCCGGGGGACGACTGCCCGGGACGCATGGAGCCCGTCCTGGACATTTTGACATGCCGTCGGCCTGGAGACCCGGGGGACGACTGCCCGGGACGCATGGAGCCCGTCCTGGGCACTTTGACATGCCGTCGGCCCGGAGAAGGGAGCGCCGGACACCCAGGGGAGGACTGCCCGGGACCCATGGAGCCCGTCCTGGGCAATCTGACCTGCCGTCGGCCCGGAGAAGGGAGCGGCGGATGCCCGGGGGGACGACTGCCCGGGACGCATGGAGCCCGTCCTGGGCACTTTGACATGCCATCGGCCTGGAGACCCGGGGGACAACTGCCCGGGACGCATGGAGCCCAACCTGGGCACTTTGACATGCCGTCGGCCTGGAGACCCGGGGGACGACTGCCCGGGACGCATGGAGCCCGTCCTGGACATTTTGACATGCCGTCGGCCTGGAGACCCGGGGGACGACTGCCCGGGACGCATGGAGCCCGTCCTGGGCACTTTGACATGCCGTCGGCCTGGAGACCCGGGGGACGACTGCCCGGGACGCATGGAGCCCATCCTGGGCACTTTGACATGCCGTCGGCCTGGAGATCCGGGGGACGACTGCCCGGGACGCATGGAGCCCGTCCTGGGCACTTTGACATGCCGTCGGCCTGGAGACCCGGGGGACGACTGCCCGGGACGCATGGAGCCCGTCCTGGGCACTTTGACATGCCATCGGCCTGGAGACCCGGGGGACGACTGCCCAAGAGCCATGGAGCCCGTCCTGGGCAATTTGACAAGCCGTTGGCCTGGAGGAAGGAAGCCCCGGGTGGCCTAGGGAGGTGTTACCCAGGCATAGCCCATCTGGTCCCCCTAGCAGAGAACCACCAGCCTTGGAGGGGTGTCCGGGCATACCCTGCCCCCTAGTAATCCGGAGGGAAATTACCTGACTTTCTTGCAATCTGTGCACACAAGGTGACAGAGGGGACCCAAGGCGCGAAAGTACCCGACCTCCTGGAGCCCTCGCTGGGATCCGGGAGGCGAATGGCACCTCATCATGACTTCCAGGGCGACCAGATGGCCGAGGCGAGAGGGGCGACCAGATGGCCGGGACCAAAAGGACGCCAATCTGCCTGCCCCGGAGCTGCAGGGCTCTGGGGCTGCAGGGTTCCGGGGGCTGCAGAGCTGCAGGTCTCTGGGGCTGCAGGGCTCCGGGGCTTCAGGCCTCCCCGGGCCCTGATGGACCCTCTGTCCCGGGTACCTCCGACCCCCGGCCGGCTTGCAGGACGGAGGGGGGATTCCCGCACCACTGGGCCCTGCCGGACGGGGCTCAAGCCCCGGGCCCGGTCCCCGGCCCCAGTCCCGGCTTTCCAAACCCTATGCCGGGCCGGGGAGAGCCTCCCCTGGGCCCCCGGTGGACCCTCCGTCCCGGGCGCCCCGGCCCCCTGGCCGGATAGCTGGACGGAGGGGTACCAGCACCCTCGGGGCCTGGCCAGATGGAGTTCAAGCCCCGGGTCCGGTCCCACCTTCCGAACCCTAGCCAGGCTGGGGAGAGCCTCCCCGGGAACCGGTGGAGCCCCGTCCCCAGCGCACGGACCCACTGGTGGCCTGCGGGACAGGGGGCTCCAGCACCCTCGGGGCCTGGCCAGATGGAATTCAAGCCCCGGGTCCGGTCCCACCTTCCGAACCCTAGCCAGGCTGGGGAGAGCCTCCCCGGGAACCGGTGGAGCCCCGTCCCCAGCGCACGGACCCACTGGTGGCCTGCGGGACAGGGGGCTCCAGCACCCTCGGGGCCTGGCCAGATGGAGTTCAAGCCCCGGGTCCGGTCCCACCTTCCGAACCCAAGCCAGGCTGGGGAGAGCCTCCCCGGGCCCCGGTGGACCCTACGTCCCGGGCACCCCGGATCCCCGGCCGGATTGCAGGACGGAGGGGTACCAGCACCCTCGGGGCCTGGCCAGATGGAGTTCAAGCCCCGGGTCCGGTCCCACCTTCCGAACCCTAGCCAGGCTGGGGAGAGCCTCCCCGGGCCCCGGTGGAGCCCCGTCCCCAGCACCCGGACCCTCTGGTGGCCTGCGGGACAGGGGGCTCCAGCACCCTCGGGGCCTGGCCAGATGGAGTTCAAGCCCCGGGCCCGGTCCCACCTTCTGAACCCTAGCCAGGCTGGGGAGAGCCTCCCCGGGCCCCGGTGGAGCCCCGTCCCCAGTGCCCGGACCCTCTGGTGGCCGGCGGGACGGGGAGCTCGCGCACCACCGGGCCCCGCCGGCCGAGCTCAAGCCCAGGGCCCGGTCCCACCTTCCGAACCCTAGCCAGGCTGGGGAGAGCCTCCCCGGGCCCCGGTGGAGCCCCGTCCCCAGCGCCCGGACCCTCTGGTGGCCGGCGGGACGGGGAGCTCGCGCACCCCGGGGCCAGCCGGAGCTCAAGCCCCGGGCCCGGTCCCACCTTCCGAACCCTAGCCAGGCTGGGGAGAGCCTCCCCGGGCCCCGGTGGAGCCCCGTCCCCAGCACCCAGGCCCAAGGAGGGTTAAGCCCAGGCCACGTCCACTCCCCGACGGCCTGCCCGGGGAGCCCATTTTCCTTGACTATTAAGCCCCCACGTAGTGGGGGCTTACAGAACTTTGGGGAAGGACAAAAGTTGGAGTTAGCCCGGCCGCCAGCCCGCAGGGCCATCTGGTCACCCGGCCCGCAGGGCCATCTGGTCGCCCGGCCCGCAGGGCCATCTGGTCGCCCGGCCCACAGGGCCATCTGGTCGCGCAGCCAGGCGACCAGATGCCCCGGGGCAACCCAGCACCCGGACGGCCCCGGACGGCCCCGGAGGGCGCCGTACCCAGTCGCCCTCGCAGTTCCAGCCAGCAAGGGTGGTCGGGGCGCTCCGAGGCAGCCGTTTGGGATTCTCCTTCCCCGGGGACTGCCGCTGCTCGCCTCCCCGCTTTGGCTTGCCCGGGAGCAGCAGCGGAGAAGGGGAACTGCCCGGCCGGCCCGAGCCATCTGGTCGCCCTGCCGACCTGCAGATGGAATGTGGCCCCCATCCCCGCTCCCCGGTGGGGCAGGGACGGGAGGGGGAGGCCCCCGTGCCGCAGGCCACCAGTGGGTCCGGGCGCTGGGGACGGGGCCCCACCGGGGCCCGGGGAGGCTCTCCCCAGCCTGGCTAGGGTTCGGAAGGTGGGACCGGACCCGGGGCTTGAACTCCATCTGGCCAGGCCCCGAGGGTGCTGGAGCCCCCTGTCCCGCAGGCCACCAGTGGGTCCGTGCGCTGGGGACGGGGCTCCACCGGTTCCCGGGGAGGCTCTCCCCAGCCTGGCTAGGGTTCGGAAGGTGGGACCGGACCCGGGGCTTGAATTCCATCTGGCCAGGCCCCGAGGGTGCTGGATCCCCCTGTCCCGCAGGCCACCAGTGGGTCCGTGCGCTGGGGACGGGGCTCCACCGGTTCCCGGGGAGGCTCTCCCCAGCCTGGCTAGGGTTCGGAAGGTGGGACCGGACCCGGGGCTTGAACTCCATCTGGCCAGGCCCCGAGGGTGCTGGTACCCCTCCGTCCAGCAATCCGGCCGGGGGTCCGGGGCGCCCGGGACGGAGGGTCCACCGGGGGCCCAGGGGAGGCTCTCCCCGGCCCGGCATAGGGTTTGGAAAGCCGGGACTGGGGCCGGGGACCGGGCCCGGGGCTTGAGCCCCGTCCGGCAGGGCCCAGTGGTGCGGGAATCCCCCCTCCGTCCTGCAAGCCGGCCGGGGGTCGGAGGTACCCGGGACGGAGGGTCCATCAGGGCCCGGGGAGGCCTGAAGCCCCGGAGCCCTGCAGCCCCAGAGACCTGGAGCTCTGCAGCCCCCGGAACCCTGCAGCCCCAGAGCCCTGCAGCTCCGGGGCAGGCAGATTGGCGTCCTTTTGGTCCCGGACATCTGGTCGCCCCTCTCGCCTCGGCCATCTGGTCGCCCTGGAAGTCATGATGAGGTGCCATTCGCCTCCCGGATCCCAGCGAGGGCTCCAGGAGGTCGGGTACTTTCGCGCCTTGGGTCCCCTCTGTCACCTTGTGTGCACAGATTGCAAGAAAGTCAGGTAATTTCCCTCCGGATTACTAGGGGGCAGGGTATGCCCGGACACCCCTCCAAGGCTGGTGGTTCTCTGCTAGGGGGACCAGATGGGCTATGCCTGGGTAACACCTCCCTAGGCCACCCGGGGCTTCCTTCCTCCAGGCCAACGGCTTGTCAAATTGCCCAGGACGGGCTCCATGGCTCTTGGGCAGTCGTCCCCCGGGTCTCCAGGCCGATGGCATGTCAAAGTGCCCAGGACGGGCTCCATGCGTCCCGGGCAGTCGTCCCCCGGATCTCCAGGCCGACGGCATGTCAAAGTGCCCAGGACGGGCTCCATGCGTCCCGGGCAGTCGTCCCCCGGGTCTCCAGGCCGACGGCATGTCAAAGTGCCCAGGACGGGCTCCATGCGTCCCGGGCAGTCGTCCCCCGGATCTCCAGGCCGACGGCATGTCAAAGTGCCCAGGACGGGCTCCATGCGTCCCGGGCAGTCGTCCCCCGGGTCTCCAGGCCGACGGCATGTCAAAGTGCCCAGGACGGGCTCCATGCGTCCCGGGCAGTCGTCCCCCGGGTCTCCAGGCTGACGGCATGTCAAAATGTCCAGGACGGGCTCCATGCGTCCCGGGCAGTCGTCCCCCGGGTCTCCAGGCCGACGGCATGTCAAAGTGCCCAGGTTGGGCTCCATGCGTCCCGGGCAGTTGTCCCCCGGGTCTCCAGGCCGATGGCATGTCAAAGTGCCCAGGACGGGCTCCATGCGTCCCGGGCAGTCATCCCCCCGGGCATCCGCCGCTCCCTTCTCCGGGCCGACGGCAGGTCAGATTGCCCAGGACGGGCTCCATGGGTCCCGGGCAGTCCTCCCCTGGGTGTCCGGCGCTCCCTTCTCCGGTCCGACGGCATGTCAAAGTGCCCAGGACGGGCTCCATGCGTCCCGGGCAGTCGTCCCCCGGGTCTCCAGGCCGACGGCATGTCAAAATGTCCAGGACGGGCTCCATGCGTCCCGGGCAGTCGTCCCCCGGGTCTCCAGGCCGACGGCATGTCAAAGTGCCCAGGTTGGGCTCCATGCGTCCCGGGCAGTCGTCCCACGGGTCTCCGGGCCGACGGCATGTCAAAGTGCCCAGGACGGGCTCCATGCGTCCCGGGCATTCCTCCCCCCGGGCATCCGCCGCTCCCTTCCCTGGGCCAACGGCAGGTCAGATTGCCCAGGACGGGCTCCATGGGTCCCGGGCAGTCCTTCCCTGGGTGTCCGGCGCTCCCTTCTCCGGGCCGACGGCATGTCAAAGTGCCCAGGACGGGCTCCATGCGTCCCGGGCAGTCGTCCCCCGGGTCTCCAGGCCGACGGCATGTCAAAGTGCCCAGGACGGGCTCCATGCGTCCCGGGCAGTCGTCCCCCGGGTCTCCAGGCCGACGGCATGTCAAAATGTCCAGGACGGGCTCCATGCGTCCCAGGCAGTCGTCCCCCGGGTCTCCAGGCCGACGGCATGTCAAAGTGCCCAGGACGGGCTCCATGCGTCCCGGGCAGTCGTCCCCCGGGTCTCCAGGCCGACGGCATGTCAAAATGTCCAGGACGGGCTCCATGCGTCCCAGGCAGTCGTCCCCCGGGTCTCCAGGCCGACGGCATGTCAAAGTGCCCAGGACGGGCTCCATGCGTCCCGGGCAGTCGTCGTCCCGGGCGTCCGGGCCTGGGAGCTCCGGTGGTCCTCACCGTGCCTGAGGCCCAGCCGGGGTCCCCGAGCCCTGCCCGGCGTGGGCAGGCAGCAGCCCTACCACGAAGGCTCGGGGTGGGAAGCAGGGAGTCCTTTCGTTCCCGGCCACCTGGTTGCACCTTTCCCCTCGGCCATCTGGTCGCATGCAATGCTATCCAAAAGGGCGACCAGATGGCCAAACCTCCCTGGAAGTCCCTATGAGGTGCCATTTGCCTCCCCGATCCCAGCGAGGGCTCCAGGAGGTCGGGTACTTTTACGCCTTGGGTCCCCTCTGTCAACTTGTGTGCACAGATTACAAGAAAGGGGGGTAATTTTCCTCCGGATTACTAGGGGTAAGGGTATGCCCGGACACCCCTGCAAGGCTGGTGGTTCTCTGCCAGGGGGACCAGATGGGCTATGCCTGGGTAACAACACCCGGGGCTTCCCTCCTCCAGGCCAACGGCATGTCAAAGTGCCCAGGACGGGCTCCATGCGTCCCGGGCAGTCGTCCCCCGGGTCTCCAGGCCAACGGCATGAGCGAGTGCCCAGGTCGGGCTCCATGCGCCCCGGGCAGTCGTCCCCCGGGTCTCCAGGCCAACGGCATGAGCGAGTGCCCAGGTCGGGCTCCATGCTTCCCGGGCAGTCGTCCCCCGGGTCTCAAGGCCGATGGCATGTCAAAGTGCCCAGGATGGGCTCCATGCGTCCCGGGCATTCCTCCCCCCGGGCGTCCGTCGCTCCCTTCTCCGGGCCGACGGCAGGTCAGATTGCCCAGGACGGGCTCCATGGGTCCCGGGCATTCCTCCGCTGGGTGTCCGGCTCTCCCTTCCCCGGGCCAACGGCTTGTCAGAGTGCCCAGGATGGGCTCCACGGGCCCCGGACGTCCGGGGCTCCCTTCCCTGGGCCAACGGCATGCCAGAATGCCCAGGACGGGCTCCACGAGTCCCGGGCGTCCGGGGCTCCCTTCCCTGGTACAACGGCTTGTCAGAGTGCCCAGGACGGGCTCCACGGGTCCCGGGCATCTTGGGCTCCCTTCCCCGGGCCAACGGCATGCCAGAGTGCCCAGGACGGGCTCCACGAGTCCCCGGCGTCCGGGGCTCCCTTCCCCGGGACAACGGCTTGTCAGAGTGCCCAGGACGGGCTCCACGGGTCCCGGGCATCTGGGGCTCCCTTCCCCATGCCAACGGCATGCCAGAGTGCCCAGGACGGGCTCCACGAGTCCCCGGCATCCGGGGCTCCCTTCCCCGGGACACCGGCTTGTCAGAGTGCCCATGACGGGCTCCACGGGTCCCGGGTATCTGGGACTCCCTTCCCTGGGCCAACGGCATGCCGGAGTTCCCAGGACAGGCTCCACGGGTCCCGGGCGTCCGGGGCTCCCTTCCCCGGTCCGACGGCTTGTCAGAGTGCCCAGGACGGGCTCCACGGCTCCCGGGCGTCCGGGGTTCCCTTCCCCGGGTCAGCGGCATGTCAGAGTGCCCAGGACGAGTTCCACGGGTCCCGGGCAGTCCTCCCCCGGGCGTCCAGGGCTCCCTTCCCCGGGCCGTCGGCAGGTCAGAGTGCCCAGGACGGGCTCCATGGGTCCCGGGCAGTCCTCCCCCCGGGCGTCCGGGGCTCCCTTCCCCGGGCAGACGGCAGGTCAGAGTGCCCAGGACGGGCTCCATGTGTCCCGGGCAGTCCTCCCCCCGGGCGTCCGGGGCTCCCTTCCCCGGGCAGACGGCAGGTCAGAGTGACCAGGACGGGCTCCACGGGTCCCGGGCAGTCCTCTCCCGGGCGTACGTGGTTGTCCGACAGATTCGGGCAGATGTGCTTTTACGAACCGGATCGGAATCGGCCCAAATAATAATAATAATAATAATAATCCACATTTGTAAGGCGCACAATCACCCGTAAGGGTCTCTAGGCGCTAGGGGCCATTGGGAAGATTAAGCAAGCTATTGCCCAGAGTCACATGGTGCTGGGCTAATCTGCCGCCGGTGCCGGGGATCGAACCGTGATCCCCAGATTCCGGAGTCAGCCGCCCTAGCCGCGGCGCCAGCTATTTCCCAGAGTCACGTGGTGCTGGGCTAATCTGCGGCCGGTGCCGGGGATCGAACCCTGATCTCTGGGATGCTCGAGGGTTACTACGCGCTCTACAAAAACCTTAAATAAAAAAATCTCCAGATTCCGGAGTCAGCCGCCCTAGCCGCGGCGCCAGCTATTTCCCAGAGTCACCTGGTGCTGGGCTAATCTGCCGCCGGTGCCGGGGATCGAACCGTGATCCCCAGATGGGGATATCCCAAAAATCTGGCATGGATACGGCCCGCCAGGACTGGTTTGGGCACCCCTGCCTTAAAACATATCTCTAACATATAAGGGTAAATATCCAGGTCATGCATCTAGTTTGTTGAATGGTTCAAATCAAAGTATGAAGACAACAGCTAGCAGTAGGCCGAAATAGCTCAGTTGGGAGAGCGTTAGACTGAAGATCTAAAGGTCCCTGGTTCAATCCCGGGTTTCGGCACAGTTGAGAGGTTCCTTGCTTCTAACAAAATAGGTCTTGGAATCAGCTGTAGTACTTTTTTCTCTATTCATCAAATTCTTTCCAACTGATATACAACACAAGCAATTTAACATAGATTTTGCTTTGTGTCCTCCTTCTAAACTTGCTTCCACATTTCTTGCCTTCAGGTTAGACTATGAATGTTTCCCATTTCATGCTTTTTTGTAATGTAAACTCTTGTCTGCATTACCTTCAACTTCCCCTTGAACACAGATGTCAGTAGTCAGATGACATTGCTTACCTACTCAGGCCAAATACGTCTGGGTAATATAGTGCTAGTCCATTCAGAGTTAAAAAAACGCTATCTAACCCGGATCCCAAAAACGCTATTTACCCGTTGCACAAGTTAACTGCTGAATGATACAGGACTCCTTAAAACATATCTCTAACATATAAGGGTAAATACCCAGGTCATGCATCTAGTTTGTTGAATGGTTCAAATCAAAGTATGAAGACCACAGCTAGCAGCAGGCCGAAATAGCTCAGTTGGGAGAGCGTTAGACTGAAAATCTAAAGGTCCCTGGTTCAATCCCGGGTTTCGGCACAGATGAGAGGTTCCTTGCTTCTGACAAAATAGGTCTTGGAATCAGCTGTAGTACTTTTTTCTCTATTCATCAAATTTTTTCCAACTGATATACAACACAAGCAATTTAACATAGACTTTGCTTTGTGTCCTCCTTCTAAACTTGCTTCCACATTTCTTGCCTTCAGGTTAGACTATGAATGTTTCCCATTTCATGCTTTTTTGTAATGTAAACTCTTGTCTGCATTACCTTCAACTTCCCCTTGAACACAGATGTCAGTGGTCAGATGACGTTGCTTACCTACTCAGGCCACATATGTCTGGGTAATATAGTGCTAGTCCATTCAGAGTTAAAAAAACGCTACCTAACCCGGATCCCAAAAACGCTATTTACCCATTGCACAAGTTAACTGCTGAATGATACAGGACTCCTTAAAACATATCTCTAACATATAAGGGTAAATATCCAGGTCATGCATCTTGTTTGTTGAATGGTTCAAATCAAAGTATGAAGACCACAGCTAGCAGCAGGCCGAAATAGCTCAGTTGCGAGAGCGTTAGACTGAAGATCTAAAGGTCCCTGGTTCAATCCCGGATTCGGCACAGTTGAGAGGTTCCTTTCTCCTAACAAAATAGGTCTTGGAATCAGCTGTAGTACTTTTTTCTCTATTCATCAAATTCTTTCCAACTGATATACAACACAAGCAATTTAACATAGACTTTGCTTTGTGTCCTCCTTCTAAACTTGCTTCCACATTTCTTGCCTTCAGGTTAGACTATGAATGTTTCCCATTTTATGCTTTTTTGTAAAGTAACCTCTTGTCTGCCTTACCTTCAACTTCCCCTTGAACACAGATGTCAGTAGTCAGATGACATTGCTTACCTACTCAGGCCAAATACGTCTGGGTAATATAGTGCTAGTCCATTCAGAGTTAAA
>NC_136069.1:52227036-52237036 GCF_964261635.1 Lissotriton helveticus
TGTCAGTAGTCAGATGACATTGCTTACCTACTCAGGCCAAATACGTCTGGGTAATATAGTGCTAGTCCATTCAGAGTTAAAAAAACGCTACCTAACCCGGATCCCAAAAACGCTATTTACCCATTGCACAAGTTAACTGCTGAATGATACAGGACTCCTTAAAACATATCTCTAACATATAAGGGTAAATATCCAGGTCATGCATCTAGTTTGTTGAATGGTTCAAATCAAAGTATGAAGACCACAGATAGCAGCAGGCCGAAATAGCTCAGTTGGGAGAGCGTTAGACTGAAGATTTGAAGGTCCCTGGTTCAGTCCCGGGTTTCGGCACAGTTGAGAGGTTCCTTGCTTCTGACAAAAGAGGTCTTGGAATCTGCTGCAGTACTTTTTTCTCTATCCATCAAATTTTTTCCAACTGATATACAACACAAGCAATTTAACATAGACTTTGCTTTCTGTCCTCATTCTACGCTTGCTTCCACATTTCTTGCCTTCAGGTTAGACTATGAATGTTTCCCATTTCATGCTTTTTTGTAAAGTAACCTCTTGTCTGCCTTACCTTCAACTTCCCCTTGAACACAGATGTCAGTAGTCAGATGACATTGCTTACCTACTCAGGCCAAATACGTCTGGGTAATATAGTGCTAGTCCATTCGGAGTTAAAAAAACGCTACCTAACCCGGATCCCAAAACTCTATTTACCCATTGCACAAGTTAACTGCTGAATGATACAGGACTCCTTAAAACATATCTCTAACATATAAGGGTAAATATCCAGGTCATGCATCTTGTTTGTTGAATGGTTCAAATCAAAGTATGAAGACCACAGCTAGCAGCAGGCCGAAATAGCTCAGTTGGGAGAGCGTTAGACTGAAGATCTAAAGGTCCCTGGTTCAATCCCGTGTTTCGGCACAGTTGAGAAGTTCCTTTCTTCTAAAAAAATAGATCTTGGAATCAGCTGTAGTACTTTTTTCTCTATTCATCAAATTCTTTCCAACTGATATACAACACAAGCAATTTAACATAGACTTTGCTTTGTGTCCTCCTTCTAAACTTGCTTCCACTTTTCTTGCCTTCAGGTTAGACTATGAATGTTTCCCATTTCAGGCTTTTTTGTAATGTAAACTCTTGTCTGCATTACCTTCAACGTCCCCTTGAACACAGATGTCAGTGGTCAGATGACGTTGCTTACCTACTCAGGCCACATACGTCTGGGTAATATAGTGCTAGTCCATTCAGAGTTAAAAAAACGCTACCTAACCCGGATCACAAAAACGCTATTTACCCATTGCACAAGTTAACTGCTGAATGATAAAGGACTCCTTAAAACATATCTCTAACATATAAGGGTAAATATCCAGGTCATGCATCTAGTTTGTTGAATGGTTCAAATCAAAGTATGAAGACCTCAGCTAGCAGCAGGCCGAAATAGCTCAGTTGGGAGAGCGTTAGACTGAAGATCTGAAGGTCCCTGGTTCAATCCCGGGTTTCGGCACAGTTGAGAGGTTGCTTGCTTCTGACAAAAGAGGTCTCTGAATCTACTGCAGTACTTTTTTCTCTATTCATCAAATTATTTCCAACTGATATACAACACAAGTAATTTAACATAGACTTTGCTTTCTGTCCTCATTTTAAACTTGCTTCCACATTTCTTGCCTTCAGGTTAGACTATGAATGTTTCCCATTTCATGCTTTTTTGTAAAGTAACCTCTTGTCTGCCTTACCTTCAACTTCCCCTTGAACACAGATGTCAGTAGTCAGATGACATTGCTTACCTACTCAGGCCAAATACGTCTGGGTAATATAGTGCTAGTCCATTCAGAGTTAAAAAAACGCTACCTAACCCGGATCCCAAAAACGCTATTTACCCATTGCACAAGTTAACTGCTGAATGATACAGGACTCCTTAAAACATATCTCTAACATATAAGGGTAAATATCCAGGTCATGCATCTTGTTTGTTGAATGGTTCAAATCAAAGTATGAAGACCACAGCTAGCAGTAGGCCGAAATAGCTCAGTTGGGAGAGCGTTAGACTGAAGATCTAAAGGTCTCTGGTTCAATCCCGGGTTTCGGCACAGTTGAGGGGTTCCTTGCTTCTAACAAAATAGGTCTTGGAATCAGCTGTAGTACTTTTTTCTCTATTCATCAAATTCTTTCCAACTGATATACAACACAAGCAATTTAACATAGACTTTGCTTTGTGTCCACCTTCTAAACTTGCTTCCACATTTCTTGCCTTCAGGTTAGATTATGAATGTTTCCCATTTCATGCTTTTTTGTAATGTAAACCCTTGTCGGCATTACCTTCAACTTCCCCTTGAACACAGATGTCAGTAGTCAGATGACGTTGCTTACCTACTCAGGCCACATACGTCTGGGTAATATAGTGCTAGTCCATTCCGAGTTAAAAAAACGCTACCTAACCCGGATCCCAAAAACTCTATTTACCCATTGCACAAGTTAACTGCTGAATGATACAGGACTCCTTAAAACATATCTCTAACATATAAGGGTAAATATCCAGGTCATGCATCTAGTTTGTTGAATGGTTCAAATCAAAGTATGAAGACCACAGACAGCAGCAGGCCGAAATAGCTCAGTTGGGAGAGCGTTAGACTGAAGATCTAAAGGTCCCTGGTTCACTCCCGGGTTTCGGCACAGTTGAGAGGTTCCTTGCTTCTAACAAAATAGGTCTTGGAATCAGCTGTAGTACTTTTTTCTCTAGTCATCAAATTTATTCCAACTGATATACAACACAAGCAATTTAACATAGACTTTGCTTTGTGTCCTCCTTCTAAACTTGCTTCCACATTTCTTGCCTTCAGGTTAGACTATGAATGTTTCCCATTTCATGCTTTTTTGTAATGTAAACTCTTGTCTGCATTACCTTCAACTTCCCCTTGAACACAGATGTCAGTAGTCAGATGACATTGCTTACCTACTCAGACCAAATACGTCTGGGTAATATAGTGCTAGTCCATTCAGAGTTAAAAAAACGCTACCTAACCCGGATCCCAAAAATGCTATTTACCCATTGCACAAGTTAACTGCTGAATGATACAGTACCATTTAAAACATATCTCTAACATATAAGGGTAAATATCCAGGTCATGCATCTAGCTTGTTGAATGGTTCAAATCAAAGTATGAAGAGCACAGATAGCAGCAGGCCAAAATAGCTCAGTTGGGAGAGTGTTATACTGAAGATCTAAAGGTCCCTGCTTCAATCCCGGGTTTCTGCACAGTTGAGAAGTTGCTTGCTTCTAACAAAATAGGTCTTGGAAACAGCTGTAGTACTTTTTTCTCTATTCATAACATTTTTTTCCAACTGATATACAACACAAGCAATTTAACATAGTGTAGGAGAGTAGGGTCTGCTATCCTATGGTCACCCAAAATTTTTGCTTTTTGCTTCACTGGTTTTCGACTACTGAGGCTGTGGGCCTGCTGATCAGACCCCCAGCCTGCTGTTCTCTCACTAAATTACTGACATGTGCTATAGGCACATAACCCAATTGGAAATGGACTCCTTGTCAGCCCCTGTATAATGCACTATAGGTGCCCAGGGCATAGGGGCCACCAAGGCCTACCAGGGGCTGCAGCATATCTTTTGCCACCCCTGGCTGGTTCTTAAATTGACACAACTGGCTGATCACTCAGCTGGGGTAAGGTGGTGTAAACACCCCTTGCTTAGATATAGTATACCTATATCTAAACCTATATCTGGACACATGTAAACCTGTGAGCCACTCCTATGGAAGGCCTCATCAATCCTGGAGGCAGAGTGCGTGGTTTTATGTGAGATGGAGCTCTAGCATGAGCTGAGCCTGTCTGCAGCTGTCGGGAACAACTCCCTAAGCTGTTTCAGGATAATGCCATACCATATACTCTTAAGTGCCTTATAATCCTCGCGGTTAAATAGCAACTTTGGTTTGGCTTTATCAAAACATGTCGTGTAAGGTGTCATACGATTTGGAATACCATCCCCTCGCCAGTTCTGGCGACGGGGATGGCATTCCACCCCTCTAGAGGGGTAAGACATGTTGCTTTACTTAAATGCGTTTAATTTCTCCAAAGACCTTAGATCCACAAAATGGATGCCTCTGCCACAGACAAATGTCTGGACCCCTGCAGTTGACCGAAACTCAACCAAATGGGTCCTGGACAAAGGGTTTCCTGTCACAGGAGGGTGTCACCGCCCTCCAGACAGGAGATAGTGGATTGTAGCAGGGAGGTTTGAAAGAAACCAGACACTGCTTGGGGCGCACAAGGCTGCCCCTTGCATAATCCGGCCAAACCGGTTCTGGGGCACTCCAGCCCTCGTGCCAGGGCGGCCTGGATCAAAGGAAGGGGGTGTATCCACCCACTTCCTGGGTCCCACCCATAGGGAGGGACCTAGCAGGTAATCACGCCCCCCAGATTGGAATAAGAGTGGGAGCAGTGCCAATGCACATCAGATTTCCTGGAAGAAACATTTGAAACGAAATTCTGGACCCTTCGCCCTCCATCTCAACGTGGAAGCCCAAAGAATCTCCCTTGTGGTCAAGGAGTGACCACCCTGCAGCAGCAGGCACCATCCAGCCCTCGACGTCTACTTAGTTGCAGTTCCCGCCAGAACTCGAGCGACTGAGATCGACGAGATCAAGCCTGCCTGCCTTCTAACAGCCCGATCCACAGTCCCTGCAAAGCGGAGACCCGTGGAGGCGACCGGAAGCGTGGGGCACGCCATCTTGAATTGACCATGAGACGCTGACCGTGCGGCCCACGAGTGATCCTCGAAGCTGTGCACCGGGGTTTGAGAAGCCCCCACCCTGAGCTACTCCTGAGCCGAAGTTCAGCCCTCCACACTTGACGAGTGCTGCGTGGGGCCCTTCTACTCTATTTGGCTCAACGCGTTGGCCCGGTCACTTGCCAGCTGGCTAGTGGTCCCTGTGCCGACGAAACTACTAAGAAGACTCGTGAATCTGGTTGCTCCCGATCCACACCAGCTCCCCTGAAAAGGAGCCCCGACTCTGACCTTCCTGGTCCGAGTGAGAAGCAATCTTCCGATCCCGTGTGGATTGCTCTTGCCAAGGCTTGTTTGCTCCAAACTTGAAGCCAACTGCACCGACGGTGAGAGCCTGCGTGGGACAGATCGTGACCTGCTCCTGGACGTCGCAGATGCCCCAGAGCCCACGTGACAGCGGAGAGAAGCTCCTCAACGACCACCTGATTGCGCCCGACATTGCCTGGTTCCGTCCTGGTTCCACCCTGGTCACTGCTGAGTGACCCAGACTCTGTCCCCTCTGCTTTCAGGTACCCTTCGACTTGAGTCCACCCTTGGACTCCACCGGACACTTCATCTTTAACCCGCCTGCAGCCCTTTCAGCTTCAAGCACCAAGAGCCTGCGTGTCAGAACCCGACGCCACTTCGACCCTGTGCACCCACTTCCTGTGGGTGAGGTAACTTTGCTCCGCCGGTGTTCCCACACTGGTGCACACCTCTAGGGTCTGTGTGTTAAGTTTTGTTCCTCTAGGTTCAGCGGAAGTGTCCTTTAACTTTAACTTTACAACTTTTACGCACCATTGGTTAACATTGGTGCATGCGTGCGCTTTCCGCACATCTCCCGAATCCCGAGGGCCATTCCCGACTTCAGCATTGCTTGTCCTGACTGCTCCCAGCGATTCCCTAGGCCCTAGGCCTAACCACTGCTCGAGTGGCATCTCTTATACTACTTGTTTAGTATATGGTTTGAGTGGCCCCCTGCCCTCATCCATAATTGTGCAACTTTGTATGTTTAAACAGTGCTTTTGATTTAACGCTTGTGCCCCTTTATTCATAAAGAATACTGGGGATTGTTTTTAGTAATAAATACATATATTTTTATAATATATACTTGTGTGGTGTCCTTTCATTTGGTACTACAGGATTGTATGTGGTAAAACAGCTCGCTTAACACGACCTCTTAAGTTAAGCCTTTAGGCTGCTTAGTCCATGCTACCCCTAGGATAGCTTGTCTAATAAGGTTGACTTACAACCAGACACCATAAGGGATTGTTTGGTCTGATAACAGGTGGTTCCAGAATTGGAAACATCACCTATCAGGCCAACTTCTCACATTGGTGAGCAGCGGTGCGGATTTGAGCTTGCTGTTGTTTTACCATTGCAATCTTTGTATCAAATTGAAAGATCACATCAAGTACCTCTAGGTACATATAAATCAAAAGCTTAGCATATTAAGTTCTACTGAACTTAGTAGTTGTAGATTAAAGGGATTAGCACACCCTGACTACAACTCACTAGCAAGGTACAGTAGGAAAACACTTAGTGTAGGTAAGTGCACCACTTACACCTCAATAGCAGCCATGTCTGACACAGGAAAAGCCTCAGGGTCTACTCCTGTGACAGTTGACCTTACCCAGGCAACTTTTGGATATGACAAATTAACCCGTAGAGACTTGATTGCCTTGTGCAAAGCAAGAGGGTTAAAAAGGGGCAGAAGCCCCACCTGCCTAATCCTGGTAGGAATCCTAGAGCAGGATGACTTAGAAAGGGCGAAGGAAGCTTCCCTAGAAACAGGAAATGGAGGGAACCCCCCTGTAACTGACCCCCCTCAGGAGGAAGATGATGATGAAGAAGAGGAGGAGGAGGACTCAGAAGTTGAGGACTTAGAAGATCAGGATCAGAGGGGTAGCCAGGTTCCAGTTGCCAGGCTTAGCCAGGCCAACTTGGACCTACTGGGGAATGGAGAGGGCCAGCACCTCCCCAGAACCCACCATGTTATTCTCCCAGGCAACAGAAGAGTGAGATCCCCCTCAGGGGACTCTCATATTTCTAGTGCCTCCAGAGAATCAGAGAGAGGCATGACTGCTTCTCAGAAAGCTGAGCATAGGGCTAGAATGAGGGCTGTCAAACTCCAGATAGAGAGAGAGGAGGTAGCCCTGAGTCAAGCTAGACTTACCTTGGCAAGAGAGCAGAAATTAAGTGGCTTAGATGCCACTGGTGGCAGCAATTTTCCAAGAGAAAAAGACAGGGGCTATGACAATAGAAACCTGACAAAAATTGAGGCCCCCTTCAAAGAAGGGGATGACATCCACAAATGGATGACTGCTCTTGAGAGAGCCTGCATGGTACAGCAGGTTCCTGAGGATCAGTGGGCTGCAATTTTGTGGTACTCCTTTTCTGAGAAAGGGAGGGACAGGCTCCTCACAGTTAGACCTGAGGATGCCAAAAACTACTCTGTTTTGAAGAGTGCTCTTATTGATGGGTTTGGCCTAACCACTGAGCAATACAGGTTGTTGTTCAGAGACACCCAAAAAGCACAGACTCAAGACTGGACTGATTTTGTTGAGTGTGCCACTAAGGCTTTGGAGGGTTGGTTGCAGGGAAGTAAAGTTTCAGACTATACAGGATTGTACAATCTTATGATGAGAGAACAGATCCTTAATAACTGCACAAACCAGCTGTTGCATCAATACCTTATTGACTCTGATCTGACCTCTCCCCAAGAATTGGGAAAGAAGGCAGACAAATGGGTCAGAACAAGGATTAAGCAGAAACCCCAGAACCAAGGTGGTGACCAGAAGAAAACAGACCAGAAGGGTGGTAATCAGAATCAGAAAGATAAAGAAAAAGACCAGAAGTCTTCAGGCCCCCAAACTAATAGTAAGGAGGGTGGTTCCCAAAATGGAAACAAGAAGAAGAAGAACAAAGGTCCAAAGACACCTTGGTGTAATACCTGCAAATCAGTTTCACACTGGGGCAGTGAGTGCACCAAGGCAAATCCAGTTCCCACCACTCCAGCTCCTAAAGCAACTGCAACCCCAAGTACAGTAAGCAGTGGTGGAACACAGTCCAAGGGTGTAGCTGGGTTGACCCTGGGTATTGAAGTAGGATCTGGCCTAGTCAGAATCCCTACACAGGCAGTTCTCCTGTATGATGTGGACATTGAGTTGCCCACTGCAGTAAGCCCCAGTAACCTGGGCAAATACAGGCAGACTCCCTTAATTAATGAGAAACTGGCTCAAGCCTACAGGGACACATGTGCCAGTGTCACAATGGTGACACCTGACTTTGTGGACCCTGGACAGATTGTACTAGGTGAGAGCTACCTAGTAACCAATGCAAGCAACTCCACTACTTCCCATAGTGTGGCAGTTGTGAACTTCTCCTGGGGAGGAGTTGATGGCCTAAAGAAAGTTGTGGTGAGTGCAGACCTACCAGTAGACTGTCTGTTAGGCAATGACCTTGAAAGCTCAGCATGGTCAGAAGTGGAGTACAGGACTCATGCAGAAATGCTAGGGATTTCAGAGCATGTCCTTGCCATGACAAGGGCTCAGGCTAAGAAGTGCCTTCCTGAACCAGTGGTGGATCTTGGAACAATAGACCATCCACAACCCAAGAGAAGGAGCAAGAGAGGAAAGGCTGAGCCTTCCACCTTGCCCCAGGTTGAGGATCAAGTTTCAGAGGAAACTGATTCTGCAGTCCAAGAGGAGACTGTCTCTGAGGAGCTTGAACCTGACCAGGTTGAGTTTCTGGGGACAGGGGGACCCTCAAGGGCAGACCTGAGGCAGGCTCAATTAGATTGCCCTTCCCTTGAACCCCTCAGACAGCAGGCTGCTGCTGAGGCTGCTGGGGATGCCCAAGGTACCCATACTGTGTATTGGGATGATGGGATGATGGACTCCTTTACTCAGAGGCTAGAGACCCCAAGCCTGGCATGACCAGGAGGTTGGTTATACCTCTGCAGTTTAGGGGGTTCCTTCTTACCTTGGCCCATGATATTCCCCTTGCAGGACACTTAGGCCAGAACAAGACGTGGGACAGGCTTGTCTCACACTTTCACTGGCCTCACATGTCAGAGAATGTCAAGGAGTTTTGTCGCTCCTGTGTCACTTGCCAAGCCAGTGGTAAGTCAGGTGGCACAACAAAGGCCCCCCTAATACCACTACCTGTGGTGGGGGTCCCCTTTGAGAGAGTTGGAATTGATATTGTGGGTCCAATGGACCCCCAAACAGCATCTGGGAACAGATTCATACTGGTGGTAGTGGATCATGCCACCAGGTATCCAGAGGCTATTCCCCTAAGGACCACCACAGCACCTGTGGTGGCAAAGGCCCTCATTGCAGTTTTCTCAAGAGTGGGCTTTCCTAAGGAGGTACTATCAGATAGAGGCACGAATTTTATGTCTAGCTATCTGAAAGCAATGTGGAAGGAATGTGGAGTAAACTATAAGTTTACCACCCCATATCATCCACAGTGCAATGGGCTTGTGGAGAGATTTAACAAGACCCTTAAAGGCATGATAAAAGGATTACCAGAGAAGCTCAGGCGGAAATGGGACATTCTTTTACCCTGCCTGCTCTTTGCTTACAGAGAGGTCCCACAGAAGGGGGTTGGCTACAGCCCTTTTGAACTTTTGTTTGGCCACCCTGTGAGAGGTCCATTGTGTTTGGTGAAAGAAGGATGGGAGTTACCTCTCAAACAACCCAAACTAGACATAGTGGACTATGTACTTGGTCTCCGCTCCAGGATGGCTGAGTACATGGAAAGAGCATCTAAAAACCTGGAGGCCAGCCAAGAATTACAGAAAGCTTGGCATGACCAAAAGGCTGTACTGGTAGAGTTCCAACCAGGACAGAAGGTGTGGGTACTGGAGCCAGTGGCTCCAGCAGCACTCCAAGACAAATGGAGTGGACCCTATCCTATTATTGCAAAGAAGGGAGAAGTCACCTACTTGGTGGACTTTGGAACACCCAGGAGCCCTCACAGGGTAATCCATGTGAATCGCTTGAAAGCATTTGTGGACAGGGAGGACATGAGCTTGCTCATGGCCACAGATGGGGATCAGGAGGAAGAGAGTGACCCTCTCCCAGACCTGCTTTCTCAGAACCCTGATGATGGTTCAGTTGATGGAGTAGCCTTGGCAGGCAGCCTCACTGACCAGCAACAGATGGACTGCAGACAAGTTTTGCAGGCCCACAGGCATTTGTTTTCACTCACACCCAGCCAGCCAGAC
>NC_136069.1:52242036-52244536 GCF_964261635.1 Lissotriton helveticus
CCCTGGTTCAATCCCGGGTTTCGGCACAGTTGAGAGGTTGCTTGCTTCTGACAAAAGAGGTCTTGGAATCTGCTGCAGTACTTTTTTCTCTATTCATCAAATTTTTTCCAACTGATATACAACACAAGCAATTTAACATAGACTTTGCTTTGTGTCCTCCTTCTAAACTTGCTTCCACATTTCTTGCCTTCAGGTTAGACTATGAATGTTTCCCATTTCATGCTTTTTTGTAATGTAAACTCTTGTCTGCCTTACCTTCAACTTCCCCTTGAACACAGATGTCAGTAGTCAGATGACGTTGCTTACCTACTCAGGCCACATACGTCTGGGTAATATAGTGCTAGTCCATTCAGAGTTAAAAAAACGCTACCTAACCCGGATCCCAAAACTCTATTTACCCATTGCACAAGTTAACTGCTGAATGATACAGGACTCCTTAAAACATATCTCTAACATATAAGGGTAAACATCCAGGTCATGCATCTAGTTTGTTGAATGGTTCAAATCAAAGTATGAAGACCACAGCTAGCAGCAGGCTGAAATAGCTCAGTTGGGAGAGCGTTAGACTGAAGATCTAAAGGTCCCTGGTTCAATCCCGGGTTTCGGCACAGTTGAGAGGTTCTTTGCTTCTAACAAAATAGGTCTTGGAATCAGCTGTAGTACTTTTTTCACTATTCATCAAATTCTTTCCAACTGATATACAACACAAGCAATTTAACATAGACTTTGCTTTGTGTCCTCCTTCTAAACTTGCTTCCACATTTCTTGCCTTCAGGTTAGACTATGAATGTTTCCCATTTCATGCTTTTTTGTAATGTAAACTCTTGTCTGCATTACCTTCAACTTCCCCTTGAACACAGATGTCAGTAGTCAGATGACATTGCTTACCTTCTCAGGCCACATACGTCTGGGTAATATAGTGCTAGTCCATTCAGAGTTAAAAAAATGTTACCTAACCCGGATCCCAAAAACGCTATTTACCCATTGCACAAGTTAACTGCTGAATGATACAGGACTCCTTAAAACAGGGGTGCCCAAACCAGTCCTGGCGGGCCGTATCCATGCCAGATTTTTGGGATATCCCCATCTGGGGATCACGGTTCGATCCCCGGCACCGGCGGCAGATTAGCCCAGCACCAGGTGACTCTGGGAAATAGCTGGCGCCGCGGCTAGGGCCGCTGACTCCGGAATCTGGAGATTTTTTTGTTTAAGGTTTTTGTAGAGCGCGTAGTAACCCTCGAGCATCCCAGAGATCAGGGTTCGATCCCCGGCACCGGCCGCAGATTAGCCCAGCACCACGTGACTCTGGGAAATAGCTGGCGCCGCGGCTAGGGAGGCTGACTCCGGAATCTGGAGATCACGGTTCGATCCCCGGCACCGGCCGCAGATTAGCCCAGCACCAGGTGACTCTGGGAAATAGCTGGCGCCGCGGCTAGGGCGGCTGACTCCGGAATCTGGAGATTTTTTTATTTAAGGTTTTTGTAGAGCGCGTAGTAACCCTCGAGCATCCCAGAGATCAGGGTTCGATCCCCGGCACCGGCCGCAGATTAGCCCAGCACCACGTGACTCTGGGAAATAGCTGGCGCCGCGGCTAGGGCGGCTGACTCTGGAATCTGGGGATCACGGTTCGATCCCCGGCACCGGCGGCAGATTAGCCCAGCACCATGTGACTCTGGGCAATAGCTTGCTTAATCTTCCCAACGGCCCCTAGCGCCTAGAGACCCTTACGGGTGATTGTGTGCCTTACAAATGTGGATTATTATTATTATTATTATTATTTGGGCCGATTCCGATCCGGTTCGTAAAAGCACATCTGCCCGAATCTGTCGGACAACCACGTACGCCCGGGAGAGGACTGCCCGGGACCCGTGGAGCCCGTCCTGGTCACTCTGACCTGCCATCGGCCTGGAGAAGGGAGCGCCGGACGCCCGGGGGAGGACTGCCCGGGACCCGTGGAGCCCGTCCTGGGCACTCTGACCTGCCGTCTGCCCGGGGAAGGGAGCCCCGGACGCCCGGGGGGAGGACTGTCCGGGACCCATGGAGCCCGTCCTGGGCACTCTGACCTGCCGACGGCCCGGGGAAGGGAGCCCCGGACGCCCGGGGGAGGACTGCCCGGGACCCGTGGAACTCGTCCTGGGCACTCTGACATGCCGCTGACCCAGGGAAGGGAACCCCGGACGCCCGGGAGCCGTGGAGCCCGTCCTGGGCACTCTGACAAGCCGTCGGACCGGGGAAGGGAGCCCCGGACGCCCGGGACCCGTGGAGCCTGTCCTGGGAACTCCGGCATGCCGTTGGCCCAGGGAAGGGAGTCCCAGATACCCGGGACCCGTGGAGCCCGTCATGGGCACTCTGACAAGCCGGTGTCCCGGGGAAGGGAGCCCCGGACGCCCGGGACTCGTGGAGCCCGTCCTGGGCACTCTGGCATGCCGTTGGCCTGGGGAAGGGAGCCCCGGACGCCCGGTGGGGGAGGACTGCCAGGGACCCGTGGAGCCCGTCCTGG
>NC_136069.1:52257036-52267036 GCF_964261635.1 Lissotriton helveticus
CGTCCCGGGCACCCTGCCACGCAGCAGGACCAAGGACAGAGCCCGGGGTGGGGAGGCCGCCCTCCCCGGGCCCTCAGGGGCCCTAGCCACTGCTCCTGAACCCAGCCAAGCAAGGGGAGGCTCCCCGGGAACAACGGAACCCATTCCTAGGCCCTTGGCAGTGCGGTAGGCTGGGAGACAGGGACCAGGGCCGGAGCACCCGACCCGGGGCCCGCCCGGGCCCCTGGACCCAGCCGGGGCTCCCAAGCCCGGAGGCGCATGGGACGCCTCCCCGGACCCATGGAGCCCGTCCTGGGCATTGAGCCATGCCGTTGGCCTGGAGATGGGTGCCCCGGACGCCCGGGGGAGGTCTGTCTGGGACACATGGAGCCCGTCCTGGGCATTGAACCATGCCGTTGGCCTGGAGAAGGGAGCCCCGGACGCCCGGGGGAGGACTGCCCGGTACCCGTGGAGCCCTTCCCGGGTACTTTGCAACGCCGTTGGCCTCCTGGAGATGGGTGCCCCGAACGCCCGGGGGGTGGGCTGCCCGGGACCCGTGGAGCCCGTCCTGGGCACTCTGACCTGCTGTTGGCCCGGGGGAGGGACCCCAGACGACCGGGACCCGTGGAGCCCGTCCTTGGCACTCTGACAAGCCGTTGGCCCGGGGAAGGGAGCCCCAGACGACCGGGACCTGTGGAGCCCGTCCTGGGCACTCCTGTATGCCGTTGGCCCGGGGAAGGGAGCCCCGGACGTCCGGGACCCGTGGAGCCCGTCCTGGGCACTCCTGTATGCCGTTGGCCCGGGGAAGGGAGCCCCGGACGTCCGGGACCCGTGGAGCCCGTCCTGGGCACTCTGAAATGCTTTGGCCCGGGGAAGGGAGCCCCGGACACCCGGGGGGGAGGACTGCCCGGGACCCGTGGAACTCGTCCTGGGCACTCTGACATGCCGCTGGCCCGGGGAAGGGTGCCCCGGACGCCCGGGGCCCGTGGAGCCCGTCCTGGGCACTCTGACAAGCCGTTGGCAAGGGGAAGGGAGACCTGGACGCCCGGAACCCGTGGAGCCCGTCCTGGGCACTCTGAAATGCTTTGGCCCGGGGAAGGGAGCCCCGGACGCCCGGGGGAGGACTGCCCGGGACCCGTGGAACTGGTCCTGGGCACTCTGACATGCCGCTGGCCCGGGGAAGGGTGCCCCGGATGACCGGGGCCCGTGGAGCCCGTCCTGGGCACTCTGCCATGCCGTCAGCCTGGATGGAGCCCCGGACGCCCGGGGGGGCGAAGGCCCGGGACGCATGGAGCCTGTCCCGGGCACTCTGCCATGCCGTCGGCCTGGATGGAGCACCGGACGCCCGGGGGACGACTGCCCAAGAGCCATGGAGCCCGTCCTGGGCAATTTGACATGCAGTTGGCCTGGAGGAAGGAAGCTCCGGGTGGCCTAGGGAGGTGTTGCCCAGGCATATCCCATCTGGTCCCCATGGCAGAGAACCACCAACCCTGGAGGGGTGTCCGGGCATACCCTGCCCCATAGTAATCCGGAGGCAAATTACCCCCCTTTCTTGCAATCTGTGCACGCGAGGTGACAGAGGGGACCCAAGGCGTGAAAGACCCCGACCTCATGGAGCCCTCGCTGGGATCCGGGAGGCGAATGGCACCTCATTAAGACTTCCAGGGAAGTTCGGCCATCTGGTCCCCCCCATAGGAAAGCGTTGCGGGCGACCAGATGCCCGAGGGGATCCGGGCGACCAGATGCCCGAGGGGATCCGGGCGACCAGATGGCCGAGGGAATCCGGGCGACCAGATGGCTGGGCATGGAGGTGAAGCCGCCTGGACTCTTCCCCACCCCGTCCCCGTCCCGGGACGAATGCCCGGGACGCATGGAGCCCGTCCTGGCCACTTGACGTCCTGTCCTGGGCATTGAACCATGCCGTCGGCCTGGAGAAGGGAGCCCCCGGACGCCCGGGGGAGGACTGCCCGGTACCCGTGGAGCCCTTCACGGGTACTTTGCAACGCCGTTGGCCTCCTGGAGATGGGTGCCCCGGATGCCCGGGGGTGGGCTGCCCGGGACCCATGGAGCCCGTCCTGGGCACTTTTACATGCCGTCGGCCTTGAGGTGGGTGCCCTGGACGCCCGGGGGAGGCCTGCCCGGGACCCGTGGAGCCCCTCCCGGGTACTTTGCCAATGCCGTTGGCCTCATGGAGATGGGTGCCCCGGACGCCCGGGGGGAGGACTGCCCGGTACCCGTGGAGTCCTTTCCGGGTACTTTGCAACGCCGTCGGCCTCCTGGAGATATGTGCCCCGAACGCCCGGGGGGAGGGCTGTCCGGGGCACATGGGGCCCGTCCTGGGCACTGTGACATGCCGTCGGCCTGGAGGTGGGAGCCCCGGACGAGCGGGGGAAGGCTGCCCGGGACCCGTGGAGCCCTTCCCGGGTACTTTGCCATCCCGTTGGCCTCCTGGAGATGGGTGCCCCGGACGCCCGGGGGAGGTCTGTCCGGGGCCCATGGAGCCCGTCCTGGGCAGTGTGACATGCCGTCGGCCTAAAGGTGGGAGCCCCGGACGCCCGGGGGAAGGCTGCCCGGGACCCGTGGAGCCCTTCCCGGGTACTTTGCCATCCCGTTGGCCTCATGGAGATGGGTGCCCCGGACGCCCAGGGGAGGTCTGTCCGGGACACGTGGAGCCCGTCCTGGGCATTGAGCCATGCCGTTGGCCCGGAGAATGGAGCCCCCAGACGCCCGGGAGAGGTGTTGCCCAGGCATATCTCATCTGGTCCCCCGGGCAGAGAACCACCAGCCCTGGAGAGGTGTCCGGGCGTACCCTGCCCCTAGTAATCCGGAGGGAAATTACCCCCCTTTCTTGCAATCCGTGCACGCGAGGTGACAGAGGGGACCCAAGGAGTAAAAGAACCCGACCTCATGGAGCCCTAGCTGGGATCCAGGAGCCGAATGGCACCTCATCGGGACTTCCAGGGAAGCCCGGCCATCTGGTCGCCCCATTGGAAAGCATCGCGGGCGACCAGAGGGCCGGGATCGAAAGGACTCCCAGCTCCCCATCCATCCCAAGCCTTCGCGGTAGGGTTCCTGACTGCCTGCCCACGCAAGGCAGGGCTCTTGGACCCCGGCTGGGCCTCAGGCGCAGGTTGGACCACCGGAGCTCTAGGGCCCGGACGACCTGGGGGAGGAATGCCCGGGACCCGTGGAGCCCGTCCTGGGTACTTTGACATGCCGTCGGCCTGGAGGTGGGTGCCCCGGACGCCCCGGGGGAAGCTGCCCGGGACCCATGGAGCCCGTCCTGGGTACTTTGACATTCTGTCGGCCTGGAGGTGGGAGCCCCGGACGCCCGGGGGGAGGTCTGCCCGGGACCCATGGAGCCCGTCCTGGGTACTTTGCCAATGCCGTTGGCCTCATGGAGATGGGTGCCCCGGACGCCCGGGGGACGAATGCCCGGGACGCATGGAGCCCGTCCTGGGCACTTTTCCATGCCTTCGGCCTGGAGCCCCCAGACACCCAGGGGAGGACCACCGTGAAAACCATGGAGCCCGACCCGGGCACTCTGCCATACCGTCAGCCTAGATGGAGCCCCGGACGCCCAGGGGACGAATGCCCGGGACGCATGGAGCCCGTCCTGGGCACTTTTCAATGCCGTCAGCCTGGATGGAGCGCCGGACGCCCGGGGGACGACTGCCCAGGAGCCATGGAGCCCGTCCTGGGCAATTTGACATGCAGTTGGCCTGGAGGAAGGAAGCCCCGGGTGGCCTAGGGAGGTGTTGCCCAGGCATAGCCCATCTGGTCCCCATGGCAGAGAACCACCAGGCTCGGAGGGGTGTCCGGGCGTACCCTTCTCCCTAGTAATCCGGAGGAAAATTACCCCCTTTTCTTGTAATCTGTGCACGCGAGGTGACAGAGGGGACCCAAGGCGCGAATGTACCCAACCTCCTGGAGCCCTCGCTGGGATCCGGGCGGCGAATGGCACCTCATCGGGACTTCCAGGGAAGTTCGGCCATCTGGTCGCCCCATAGGAAAGCGTTGCGGGTGACCAGATGCCCGAGGGGATCCGGGCGACCAGATGGCCGAGGGAATCTGGGCGATCAGATGGCTGGACACGGAAGTGAAGCCGCCTGGACTCTCCCGACCCTGTCCCCGTCCCCGTGCCCGTGCCCGGGATGCATGGAGCCCGTCCTGGGCACTTTTCCATGCCTTCGGCCTGGAGCCCCCAGACACCCAGGGGAGGACCACCGTGAAAGCCATGGAGCCCAACCCGGGCACTCTGCCATGCCGTCGGCCTGGATGGAGCCCCGGACGCCCGGGGGACAAATGCCCGGGACGCATGGAGCCCGTCCTGGGCACTTTTCCATGCCTTCGGCATGGAGCGCCCCGACACCCTGGGGAGGACCACCCTGGAAACCATGGAGCCCGACCCGGGCACTCTGCCATGCCGTCGGCCTGGATGGAGCCCCGGACGCCCGGGGGACAAATGCCCGGGACGCATGGAGCCCGTCCTGGGTACTTTTCCATGCCGTCGGCCAGGAGCCCCCTGACACCCAGGGGAGGACCACCGTGAAAACCATGGAGCCCGACCCGGGCACTCTGCCATACCGTCAGCCTGGATGTAGCCCCGGACGCCCGGGGGACGAATGCCCGGGACGCATGGAGCCCGTCCCGGGCACTCTGCCATGCCGTCCCGACAAATTCGTACGGACTCCTAACCTTCCGACACGGATCGGAATCGAGCCCTTTCTGACCCAGCAGATTTCAGGTTGATTTGCTATATACTTTACGTACGATTTTATGGGGGCCGATTCCGATCCGGTACGTAAAAGCAAATACGACCGACATGTCGGACAACCACGTACACCCAGGGGATAGGACTGCCCGGGTCACATGGACCCCGTCCTGGGCACTCTGATCTGCCGCCGGCGCCGGGGATCGAACCGTGATCACCAGATGGGGATATCCCAAAAATCTGGCATGGATACGGCCCGCCAGGACAGGTTTGGGCACCCCTGTTGTACGGACTCCCAAGCCCTACGGTCCTTCTGACACGGATCGGAATCGAACCCAGCAGATTTCGCGTTGACTGCCTCTATATCAGGGGTGCCCAAACCAGTCCTGGCGGGCCGTATCCATGCCAGATTTTTGGGATATCCCCATCTGGGGATCACGGTTCGATCCCCGGCACCGGCGGCAGATTAGCCCAGCACCAGGTGACTCTGGGAAATAGCTGGCGCCGCGGCTAGGGCGGCTGACTCCGGAATCTGGAGATTTTTTTGTTTAAGGTTTTTGTAGAGCGCGTAGTAACCCTCAAGCATCCCAGAGATCAGGGTTCGATCCCCGGCACCGGCCGCAGATTAGCCCAGCACCACGTGACTCTGGGAAATAGCTGGCGCCGCGGCTAGGGAGGCTGACTCCGGAATCTGGAGATCACGGTTCGATCCCCGGCACCGGCCGCAGATTAGCCCAGCACCAGGTGACTCTGGGAAATAGCTGGCGCCGCGGCTAGGGCGGCTGACTCCGGAATCTGGAGATTTTTTTATTTAAGGTTTTTGTAGAGCGCGTAGTAACCCTCGAGCATCCCAGAGATCAGGGTTCGATCCCCGGCACCGGCCGCAGATTAGCCCAGCACCACGTGACTCTGGGAAATAGCTGGCGCCGCGGCTAGGGCGGCTGACTCTGGAATCTGGGGATCACGGTTCGATCCCCGGCACCGGCGGCAGATTAGCCCAGCACCATGTGACTCTGGGCAATAGCTTGCTTAATCTTCCCAACGGCCCCTAGCGCCTAGAGACCCTTACGGGTGATTGTGCGCCTTACAAATGTGGATTATTATTATTATTATTATTATTTGGGCCGATTCCGATCCGGTTCGTAAAAGCACATCTGCCCGAATCTGTCGGACAACCACGTACGCCCGGGAGAGGACTGCCCGGGACCCGTGGAGCCCGTCCTGGTCACTCTGACCTGCCATCGGCCTGGAGAAGGGAGCGCCGGACGCCCGGGGGGAGGACTGCCCGGGACCCGTGGAGCCCGTCCTGGGCACTCTGACCTGCCGTCTGCCCGGGGAAGGGAGCCCCGGACGCCCGGGGGGAGGACTGTCCGGGACCCATGGAGCCCGTCCTGGGCACTCTGACCTGCCGACGGCCCGGGGAAGGGAGCCCCGGACGCCCGGGGGAGGACTGCCCGGGACCCGTGGAACTCGTCCTGGGCACTCTGACATGCCGCTGACCCGGGGAAGGGAACCCCGGACGCCCGGGAGCCGTGGAGCCCGTCCTGGGCACTCTGACAAGCCGTCGGACCGGGGAAGGGAGCCCCGGACGCCCGGGACCCGTGGAGCCTGTCCTGGGAACTCTGGCATGCCGTTGGCCCAGGGAAGGGAGTCCCAGATACCCGGGACCCGTGGAGCCCGTCATGGGCACTCTGACAAGCCGGTGTCCCGGGGAAGGGAGCCCGTCCTGGGTACTTTTCCATGCCGTCGGCCAGGAGCCCCCTGACACCCAGGGGAGGACCACCGTGAAAACCATGGAGCCCGACCCGGGCACTCTGCCATACCGTCAGCCTGGATGTAGCCCCGGACGCCCGGGGGACGAATGCCCGGGACGCATGGAGCCCGTCCCGGGCACTCTGCCATGCCGTCCCGACAAATTCGTACGGACTCCTAACCTTCCGACACGGATCGGAATCGAGCCCTTTCTGACCCAGCAGATTTCAGGTTGATTTGCTATATACTTTACGTACGATTTTATGGGGGCCGATTCCGATCCGGTACGTAAAAGCAAATACGACCGACATGTCGGACAACCACGTACACCCAGGGGATAGGACTGCCCGGGTCACATGGACCCCGTCCTGGGCACTCTGATCTGCCGCCGGCGCCGGGGATCGAACCGTGATCACCAGATGGGGATATCCCAAAAATCTGGCATGGATACGGCCCGCCAGGACAGGTTTGGGCACCCCTGTTGTACGGACTCCCAAGCCCTACGGTCCTTCTGACACGGATCGGAATCGAACCCAGCAGATTTCGCGTTGACTGCCTCTATATCAGGGGTGCCCAAACCAGTCCTGGCGGGCCGTATCCATGCCAGATTTTTGGGATATCCCCATCTGGGGATCACGGTTCGATCCCCGGCACCGGCGGCAGATTAGCCCAGCACCAGGTGACTCTGGGAAATAGCTGGCGCCGCGGCTAGGGCGGCTGACTCCGGAATCTGGAGATTTTTTTGTTTAAGGTTTTTGTAGAGCGCGTAGTAACCCTCAAGCATCCCAGAGATCAGGGTTCGATCCCCGGCACCGGCCGCAGATTAGCCCAGCACCACGTGACTCTGGGAAATAGCTGGCGCCGCGGCTAGGGAGGCTGACTCCGGAATCTGGAGATCACGGTTCGATCCCCGGCACCGGCCGCAGATTAGCCCAGCACCAGGTGACTCTGGGAAATAGCTGGCGCCGCGGCTAGGGCGGCTGACTCCGGAATCTGGAGATTTTTTTATTTAAGGTTTTTGTAGAGCGCGTAGTAACCCTCGAGCATCCCAGAGATCAGGGTTCGATCCCCGGCACCGGCCGCAGATTAGCCCAGCACCACGTGACTCTGGGAAATAGCTGGCGCCGCGGCTAGGGCGGCTGACTCTGGAATCTGGGGATCACGGTTCGATCCCCGGCACCGGCGGCAGATTAGCCCAGCACCATGTGACTCTGGGCAATAGCTTGCTTAATCTTCCCAACGGCCCCTAGCGCCTAGAGACCCTTACGGGTGATTGTGCGCCTTACAAATGTGGATTATTATTATTATTATTATTATTTGGGCCGATTCCGATCCGGTTCGTAAAAGCACATCTGCCCGAATCTGTCGGACAACCACGTACGCCCGGGAGAGGACTGCCCGGGACCCGTGGAGCCCGTCCTGGTCACTCTGACCTGCCATCGGCCTGGAGAAGGGAGCGCCGGACGCCCGGGGGGAGGACTGCCCGGGACCCGTGGAGCCCGTCCTGGGCACTCTGACCTGCCGTCTGCCCGGGGAAGGGAGCCCCGGACGCCCGGGGGGAGGACTGTCCGGGACCCATGGAGCCCGTCCTGGGCACTCTGACCTGCCGACGGCCCGGGGAAGGGAGCCCCGGACGCCCGGGGGAGGACTGCCCGGGACCCGTGGAACTCGTCCTGGGCACTCTGACATGCCGCTGACCCGGGGAAGGGAACCCCGGACGCCCGGGAGCCGTGGAGCCCGTCCTGGGCACTCTGACAAGCCGTCGGACCGGGGAAGGGAGCCCCGGACGCCCGGGACCCGTGGAGCCTGTCCTGGGAACTCTGGCATGCCGTTGGCCCAGGGAAGGGAGTCCCAGATACCCGGGACCCGTGGAGCCCGTCATGGGCACTCTGACAAGCCGGTGTCCCGGGGAAGGGAGCCCCGGACGCCCGGGACTCGTGGAGCCCGTCCTGGGCACTCTGGCATGCCGTTGGCCTGGGGAAGGGAGCCCCGGACGCCCGGTGGGGGAGGACTGCCAGGGACCCGTGGAGCCCGTCCTGGGCACTTTGACCTGCCGTTGGCCTGGAGATGGAAGCCCCGGATGCCTGGGGGAGGACTGCCCGGGACCCATGGAGCCCGTCCCGGGTACTTTGCCATGCTGTTGGCCTCCTGGAGATGGGTGCCCCGGACGCCCGGGGGAGGACTGCCCGGGACGTATGGAGCCCGTCCCGGGCACTTTTCCATGCCGTCGGCAGGGATGGAGCCCCGGACGCCCGGGGGACGACTGCCCAAGAGCCATGGAGCCCGTCCTGGGCAATTTGACAAGCCGTTGGCCTGGAGGAAGGAAGCCCCGGGTGGCCTAGGGAGGTGTTACCCAGGCATAGCCCATCTGGTCCCCCTAGCAGAGAACCACCAACCTTGGAGGGGTGTCCGGGCGTACCCTGTCCCTAGTAATCCGGAGGGAAATTACCTGACTTTCTTGCAATCTGTGCACACGAGGTGACAGAGGGGACCCAAGGCGCGAAAGTACCCGACCTCCTGGAGCCCTGGCTGGGATCCGGGAGGCGAATGGCACCTCATCATGACTTCCAGGGCGACCAGATGGCCGAGGCGAGAGGGGCGACCAGATGGCCGGGACCAAAATGACGCCAATCTGCCTGCCCCGGAGCTGCAGGGCTCTGGGGCTGCAGGGTTCCGGGGGCTGCAAAGCTGCAGGTCTCTGGGGCTGCAGGGCTCCGGGGCTTCAGGCCTCCCCGGGCCCTGATGGACCCTCCGTCCCGGGCGCCTCCGACCCCCGGCCGGCTTGCAGGACGGAGGGGGGATTCCCGCACCACTGGGCCCTGCCGGACGGGGCTCAAGCCCCGGGCCCGGTCCCCGGCCCCAGTCCCGGCTTTCCGAACCCTAGGCCGGGCCGGGGAGAGCCTCCCCTGGGCCCCCGGTGGACCCTCCGTCCCGGGCGCCCCGGACCCCCGGCCGGATTGCTGGACGGAGGGGTACCAGCACCCTCGGGGCCTGGCCAGATGGAGTTCAAGCCCCGGGTCCGGTCCCACCTTCCGAACCCTAGCCAGGCTGGGGAGAGCCTCCCCGGGAACCGGTGGAGCCCCGTCCCCAGCGCCCGGACCCACTGGTGGCCTGCGGGACAGGGGGCTCCAGCACCCTCGGGGCCTGGCCAGATGGAGTTCAAGCCCCGGGTCAGGTCCCAACCTTCCGAACCCTAGCCAGGCTGGGGAGAGCCTCCCCGGGCCCCGGTGGAGCCCCGTCCCCAGCGCCCGGACCCACTGGTGGCCCGCGGGACAGGGGGCTCTAGCACCCTCGGGGCCTGGCCAGATGGAGTTCAAGCCCCGGGTCCGGTCCCACCTTCTGAACCCTAGCCAGGCTGGGGAGAGCCTCCCCGGGCCCCGGTGGAACCTCCGTCCCGGGCGCCCCGGACCCCCGGCCGGATTGCAGGACGGAGGGGTACCAGCACCCTCGGGGCCTGGCCAGATGGAGTTCAAGCCCCGGGTCCGGTCCCACCTTCCGAACCCTAGCCAGGCTGGGGAGAGCCTCCCCGGGCCCCAGTGGAGCCCCGTCCCCAGC
>NC_136069.1:52277036-52284536 GCF_964261635.1 Lissotriton helveticus
CACTGCTCCTGAACCCAGCCAAGCAAGGGGAGGCTCCCCGGGCACATCGGAACCCCTTCCCGGGCCCTTGGCCGTGCGGCAGGCTGGGAGACAGGGCCCAGGGCCGGAGCACCCGACCCGGGGCCCGCCCGGGCCCCTGGACCCAGCCGGGGCTCCCAAGCCCGGAGGCGCATGGGACGCGTCCCCGGTCCCTCCAGACCCCGTCCCGGGCACCCTGCCACGCAGCAGGACCAAGGACAGAGCCCGGGGTGGGGAGGCCGCCCTCCCCGGGCCCTCAGGGGCCCTAGCCACTGCTCCTGAACCCAGCCAAGCAAGGGGAGGCTCCCCGGGCACATCGGAACCCCTTCCCGGGCCCTTGGCAGTGCGGCAGGCTGGGAGACAGGGCCCAGGGCCGGAGCACCCGACCCGGGGCCCGGACGGGCCCCTGGACGCAGCCGGGGCTCCCAAGCCCGGAGGTGCATGGGACGCCTCCCCGGTCCCTCCGGACCCCGTCCCGGGCACCCTGCCACGCAGCAGGACCAAGGACAGAGCCCGGGGTGGGGAGGCCGCCCTCCCCGGGCCCTCAGGGGCCCTAGCCACTGCTCCTGAACCCAGCCAAGCAAGGGGAGGCTCCCCGGGCACATCGGAACCCCTTCCCGGGCCATTGGCAGTGCGGCAGGCTGGGAGACAGGGCCCTGGGCCGGAGCACCCGACCCGGGGCCCGGCCGGGCCCCTGGACCCAGCCGGGGCTCCCAAGCCCGGAGGTGCATGGGACGCCTCCCCGGTCCCTCCGGACCCCGTCCCGGGCACCCTGCCATGCAGCAGGACCAAGGACAGAGCCCGGGGTGGGGAGGCCGCCCTCCCCGGGCCCTCAGGGGCCCTAGCCACTGCTCCTGAACCCAGCCAAGCAAGGGGAGGCTCCCCGGGAACAACGGAACCCATTCCTAGGCCCTTGGCAGTGCGGTAGGCTGGGAGACAGGGACCAGGGCCGGAGCACCCGACCCGGGGCCCGCCCGGGCCCCTGGACCGAGCCGGGGCTCCCAAGCCCGGAGGTGCATGGGACGCCTCCCCGGTCCCTCCGGACCCCGTCCCGGGCACCCTGCCACGCAGCAGGACCAAGGACAGAGCCCGGGGTGGGGGGGCCGCCCTCCCCGGGCCCTCAGGGGCCCTAGCCACTGCTCCTGAACCCAGCCAAGCAAGGGGAGGCTCCCCGGGAACAACGGAACCCATTTCTAGGCCCTTGGCAGTGCGGTAGGCTGGGAGACAGGGACCAGGGCCGGAGCACCCGACCCGGGGCCCGCCCGGGCCCCTGGACCCAGCCGGGGCTCCCAAGCCCGGAGGCACATGGGACGCCTCCCCGGACCCATGGAGCCCGTCCTGGGCATTGAGCCATGCCGTTGGCCTGGAGATGGGTGCCCCGGACGCCCGGGGGAGGTCTGTCTGGGACACATGGAGCCCGTCCTGGGCATTGAACCATGCCGTTGGCCTGGAGAAGGGAGCCCCGGACGCCCGGGGGAGGACTGCCCGGTACCCGTGGAGCCCTTCCCGGGTACTTTGCAACGCCGTTGGCCTCCTGGAGATGGGTGCCCCGAACGCCCGGGGGGTGGGCTGCCCGGGACCCGTGGAGCCCGTCCTGGGCACTCTGACCTGCTGTTGGCCCGGGGGAGGGACCCCAGACGACCGGGACCCGTGGAGCCCGTCCTTGGCACTCTGACAAGCCGTTGGCCCGGGGAAGGGAGCCCCAGACGACCGGGACCTGTGGAGCCCGTCCTGGGCACTCCTGTATGCCGTTGGCCCGGGGAAGGGAGCCCCGGACGTCCGGGACCCGTGGAGCCCGTCCTGGGCACTCCTGTATGCCGTTGGCCCGGGGAAGGGAGCCCCGGACGTCCGGGACCCGTGGAGCCCGTCCTGGGCACTCTGAAATGCTTTGGCCCGGGGAAGGGAGCCCCGGACACCCGGGGGGGAGGACTGCCCGGGACCCGTGGAACTCGTCCTGGGCACTCTGACATGCCGCTGGCCCGGGGAAGGGTGCCCCGGACGCCCGGGGCCCGTGGAGCCCGTCCTGGGCACTCTGACAAGCCGTTGGCCCGGGGAAGGGAGACCTGGACGCCCGGAACCCGTGGAGCCCGTCCTGGGCACTCTGAAATGCTTTGGCCCGGGGAAGGGAGCCCCGGACGCCCGGGGGAGGACTGCCCGGGACCCGTGGAACTGGTCCTGGGCACTCTGACATGCCGCTGGCCCGGGGAAGGGTGCCCCGGATGACCGGGGCCCGTGGAGCCCGTCCTGGGCACTCTGCCATGCCGTCAGCCTGGATGGAGCCCCGGACGCCCGGGGGGGCGAAGGCCCGGGACGCATGGAGCCTGTCCCGGGCACTCTGCCATGCCGTCGGCCTGGATGGAGCACCGGACGCCCGGGGGACGACTGCCCAAGAGCCATGGAGCCCGTCCTGGGCAATTTGACATGCAGTTGGCCTGGAGGAAGGAAGCTCCGGGTGGCCTAGGGAGGTGTTGCCCAGGCATATCCCATCTGGTCCCCATGGCAGAGAACCACCAACCCTGGAGGGGTGTCCGGGCATACCCTGCCCCATAGTAATCCGGAGGCAAATTACCCCCCTTTCTTGCAATCTGTGCACGCGAGGTGACAGAGGGGACCCAAGGCGTGAAAGACCCCGACCTCATGGAGCCCTCGCTGGGATCCGGGAGGCGAATGGCACCTCATTAAGACTTCCAGGGAAGTTCGGCCATCTGGTCCCCCCCATAGGAAAGCGTTGCGGGCGACCAGATGCCCGAGGGGATCCGGGCGACCAGATGCCCGAGGGGATCCGGGCGACCAGATGGCCGAGGGAATCCGGGCGACCAGATGGCTGGGCATGGAGGTGAAGCCGCCTGGACTCTTCCCCACCCCGTCCCCGTCCCGGGACGAATGCCCGGGACGCATGGAGCCCGTCCTGGCCACTTGACGTCCCGTCCTGGGCATTGAACCATGCCGTCGGCCTGGAGAAGGGAGCCCCCGGACGCCCGGGGGAGGACTGCCCGGTACCCGTGGAGCCCTTCCCGGGTACTTTGCAACGCCGTTGGCCTCCTGGAGATGGGTGCCCCGGATGCCCGGGGGTGGGCTGCCCGGGACCCATGGAGCCCGTCCTGGGCACTTTTACATGCCGTCGGCCTTGAGGTGGGTGCCCTGGACGCCCGGGGGAGGCCTGCCCGGGACCCGTGGAGCCCCTCCCGGGTACTTTGCCAATGCCGTTGGCCTCATGGAGATGGGTGCCCCGGACGCCCGGGGGGAGGACTGCCCGGTACCCGTGGAGTCCTTTCCGGGTACTTTGCAACGCCGTCGGCCTCCTGGAGATATGTGCCCCGAACGCCCGGGGGGAGGGCTGTCCGGGGCCCATGGGGCCCGTCCTGGGCACTGTGACATGCCGTCGGCCTGGAGGTGGGAGCCCCGGACGAGCGGGGGAAGGCTGCCCGGGACCCGTGGAGCCCTTCCCGGGTACTTTGCCATCCCGTTGGCCTCCTGGAGATGGGTGCCCCGGACGCCCGGGGGAGGTCTGTCCGGGGCCCATGGAGCCCGTCCTGGGCAGTGTGACATGCCGTCGGCCTAAAGGTGGGAGCCCCGGACGCCCGGGGGAAGGCTGCCCGGGACCCGTGGAGCCCTTCCCGGGTACTTTGCCATCCCGTTGGCCTCATGGAGATGGGTGCCCCGGACGCCCAGGGGAGGTCTGTCCGGGACACGTGGAGCCCGTCCTGGGCATTGAGCCATGCCGTTGGCCCGGAGAATGGAGCCCCCAGACGCCCGGGAGAGGTGTTGCCCAGGCATATCTCATCTGGTCCCCCGGGCAGAGAACCACCAGCCCTGGAGAGGTGTCCGGGCGTACCCTGCCCCTAGTAATCCGGAGGGAAATTACCCCCCTTTCTTGCAATCCGTGCACGCGAGGTGACAGAGGGGACCCAAGGCGTAAAAGAACCCGACCTCATGGAGCCCTAGCTGGGATCCAGGAGCCGAATGGCACCTCATCGGGACTTCCAGGGAAGCCCGGCCATCTGGTCGCCCCATTGGAAAGCATCGCGGGCGACCAGAGGGCCGGGATCGAAAGGACTCCCAGCTCCCCATCCATCCCAAGCCTTCGCGGTAGGGTTCCTGACTGCCTGCCCACGCAAGGCAGGGCTCTTGGACCCCGGCTGGGCCTCAGGCGCAGGTTGGACCACCGGAGCTCTAGGGCCCGGACGACCTGGGGGAGGAATGCCCGGGACCCGTGGAGCCCGTCCTGGGTACTTTGACATGCCGTCGGCCTGGAGGTGGGTGCCCCGGACGCCCCGGGGGAAGCTGCCCGGGACCCATGGAGCCCGTCCTGGGTACTTTGACATTCCGTCGGCCTGGAGGTGGGAGCCCCGGACGCCCGGGGGGAGGTCTGCCCGGGACCCATGGAGCCCGTCCTGGGTACTTTGCCAATGCCGTTGGCCTCATGGAGATGGGTGCCCCGGACGCCCGGGGGACGAATGCCCGGGACGCATGGAGCCCGTCCTGGGCACTTTTCCATGCCTTCGGCCTGGAGCCCCCAGACACCCAGGGGAGGACCACCGTGAAAACCATGGAGCCCGACCCGGGCACTCTGCCATACCGTCAGCCTAGATGGAGCCCCGGACGCCCAGGGGACGAATGCCCGGGACGCATGGAGCCCGTCCTGGGCACTTTTCAATGCCGTCAGCCTGGATGGAGCCCCGGACGCCCGGGGGACGACTGCCCAGGAGCCATGGAGCCCGTCCTGGGCAATTTGACATGCAGTTGGCCTGGAGGAAGGAAGCCCCGGGTGGCCTAGGGAGGTGTTGCCCAGGCATAGCCCATCTGGTCCCCATGGCAGAGAACCACCAGGCTCGGAGGGGTGTCCGGGCGTACCCTTCTCCCTAGTAATCCGGAGGAAAATTACCCCCTTTTCTTGTAATCTGTGCACGCGAGGTGACAGAGGGGACCCAAGGCGCGAATGTACCCAACCTCCTGGAGCCCTCGCTGGGATCCGGGCGGCGAATGGCACCTCATCGGGACTTCCAGGGAAGTTCGGCCATCTGGTCGCCCCATAGGAAAGCGTTGCGGGCGACCAGATGCCCGAGGGGATCCGGGCGACCAGATGGCCGAGGGAATCTGGGCGATCAGATGGCTGGACACGGAAGTGAAGCCGCCTGGACTCTCCCGACCCTGTCCCCGTCCCCGTGCCCGTGCCCGGGATGCATGGAGCCCGTCCTGGGCACTTTTCCATGCCTTCGGCCTGGAGCCCCCAGACACCCAGGGGAGGACCACCGTGAAAGCCATGGAGCCCGACCCGGGCACTCTGCCATGCCGTCGGCCTGGATGGAGCCCCGGACGCCCGGGGGACAAATGCCCGGGACGCATGGAGCCCGTCCTGGGCACTTTTCCATGCCTTCGGCATGGAGCGCCCCGACACCCTGGGGAGGACCACCCTGGAAACCATGGAGCCCGACCCGGGCACTCTGCCATGCCGTCGGCCTGGATGGAGCCCCGGACGCCCGGGGGACAAATGCCCGGGACGCATGGAGCCCGTCCTGGGTACTTTTCCATGCCGTCGGCCAGGAGCCCCCTGACACCCAGGGGAGGACCACCGTGAAAACCATGGAGCCCGACCCGGGCACTCTGCCATACCGTCAGCCTGGATGTAGCCCCGGACGCCCGGGGGACGAATGCCCGGGACGCATGGAGCCCGTCCCGGGCACTCTGCCATGCCGTCCCGACAAATTCGTACGGACTCCTAACCTTCCGACACGGATCGGAATCGAGCCCTTTCTGACCCAGCAGATTTCAGGTTGATTTGCTATATACTTTACGTACGATTTTATGGGGGCCGATTCCGATCCGGTACGTAAAAGCAAATACGACCGACATGTCGGACAACCACGTACACCCAGGGGATAGGACTGCCCGGGTCACATGGACCCCGTCCTGGGCACTCTGATCTGCCGCCGGCGCCGGGGATCGAACCGTGATCACCAGATGGGGATATCCCAAAAATCTGGCATGGATACGGCCCGCCAGGACAGGTTTGGGCACCCCTGTTGTACGGACTCCCAAGCCCTACGGTCCTTCTGACACGGATCGGAATCGAACCCAGCAGATTTCGCGTTGACTGCCTCTATATCAGGGGTGCCCAAACCAGTCCTGGCGGGCCGTATCCATGCCAGATTTTTGGGATATCCCCATCTGGGGATCACGGTTCGATCCCCGGCACCGGCGGCAGATTAGCCCAGCACCAGGTGACTCTGGGAAATAGCTGGCGCCGCGGCTAGGGCGGCTGACTCCGGAATCTGGAGATTTTTTTGTTTAAGGTTTTTGTAGAGCGCGTAGTAACCCTCGAGCATCCCAGAGATCAGGGTTCGATCCCCGGCACCGGCCGCAGATTAGCCCAGCACCACGTGACTCTGGGAAATAGCTGGCGCCGCGGCTAGGGAGGCTGACTCCGGAATCTGGAGATCACGGTTCGATCCCCGGCACCGGCCGCAGATTAGCCCAGCACCAGGTGACTCTGGGAAATAGCTGGCGCCGCGGCTAGGGCGGCTGACTCCGGAATCTGGAGATTTTTTTATTTAAGGTTTTTGTAGAGCGCGTAGTAACCCTCGAGCATCCCAGAGATCAGGGTTCGATCCCCGGCACCGGCCGCAGATTAGCCCAGCACCACGTGACTCTGGGAAATAGCTGGCGCCGCGGCTAGGGCGGCTGACTCTGGAATCTGGGGATCACGGTTCGATCCCCGGCACCGGCGGCAGATTAGCCCAGCACCATGTGACTCTGGGCAATAGCTTGCTTAATCTTCCCAACGGCCCCTAGCGCCTAGAGACCCTTACGGGTGATTGTGCGCCTTACAAATGTGGATTATTATTATTATTATTATTATTTGGGCCGATTCCGATCCGGTTCGTAAAAGCACATCTGCCCGAATCTGTCGGACAACCACGTACGCCCGGGAGAGGACTGCCCGGGACCCGTGGAGCCCGTCCTGGTCACTCTGACCTGCCATCGGCCTGGAGAAGAGAGCGCCGGACGCCCGGGGGGAGGACTGCCCGGGACCCGTGGAGCCCGTCCTGGGCACTCTGACCTGCCGTCTGCCCGGGGAAGGGAGCCCCGGACGCCCGGGGGGAGGACTGTCCGGGACCCATGGAGCCCGTCCTGGGCACTCTGACCTGCCGACGGCCCGGGGAAGGGAGCCCCGGACGCCCGGGGGAGGACTGCCCGGGACCCGTGGAACTCGTCCTGGGCACTCTGACATGCCGCTGACCCGGGGAAGGGAACCCCGGACGCCCGGGAGCCGTGGAGCCCGTCCTGGGCACTCTGACAAGCCGTCGGACCGGGGAAGGGAGCCCCGGACGCCCGGGACCCGTGGAGCCTGTCCTGGGAACTCCGGCATGCCGTTGGCCCAGGGAAGGGAGTCCCAGATACCCGGGACCCGTGGAGCCCGTCATGGGCACTCTGACAAGCCGGTGTCCCGGGGAAGGGAGCCCCGGACGCCCGGGACTCGTG